>NW_024420310.1:2802047-2863175 GCF_014898765.1 Herpailurus yagouaroundi
ATTCTACAACTACACAAGGGGATACTAGTGGAAGGTTCTGGTTCACTCTGTTTGGCTGGAATATGATGCGGGGATTTTATGGCCTACGACCCTGGGCACCTTCTCCAGGATCAGAGTACTCTGAGAAAAACCTGTAGGGGCGCCTGGGTGGCTCAGTCAGTTGGGCGTCTGACTTCAGCTCAGATCATGACCTCAGGACTCATGGGTTCAAGCAAGCCCCACGTCGGGATCTGTGCTTACAGCTCAGAGCCTAGAGCCTTCTTTGGATTCTGTGTCTCCCTCTCTCTCTCTCTCTGCCCCTCCCCCGCTCACACTTTGTGTGTGTCTCTCTCAAAAATGAATAAATATCAAAAAATAAAACAACCCATAGATACCTGCAGCTCTGGAACAAGTGCCAGCAGCCTGTAATCTCCTCAACGGATTCAGTGATAGTTACAGAAATTTCTTTTTATATATGCTGTGCATGTACAAACGTGTATGGTCATATATGCACATATATGTGTGTATCCTGTACTTTTCATCTAATACCTTATTTATGTACCTTAATCCACATGAAAACTCAAATAATACCTCTTACTGGTTCTCATGCATTCGTGTAACATTTCCTGAGCACCTCCTCTATGTCAGGCCCTTTGCTAGGTGCCAGGGATACAGAAGTGAAACTGCTGTTTCACCTAAACTCTTAAGGGGATAACAGTCTAGGGAGTAGACAGATTTAAAAAGGAGTAATTAAACAACAGTGTGATTAGTTCTGTTAGTCTACACAAGGTTGGAACAAGGGTGAGGTACTTGCCTAGGGCGCACAATTTAAGGAAGCTTCGAAAGTCACTATTGATTGCTGAGATTTCCCCCCCAATGGTAAACAACATTTTAATGCAGTATTGAAAAAAATCAAAACTGCCAAACAATCCATGACAAATGAAAGTGCCCCCCCCCCTTTTTTTTTCCCAGGTAAGGTAATATCTCCACCGGTTCCAGGGATTAGGTCACAGACATCTTAGGAGAGGAAGCTTTATTGAGGCCACCATAGGCAGTGAAATGAGTGGGATCCTTTGTGGGGTAGGGCCTGTGGAAGGGTGAGGCAGGAGGAGGAAGGGAGGAGTGAGGCCTCTACCCCCACTTACTGGCAGGGCTTGTCTTGCCACTGAGTCTTTTTTTTTTTTTTTAAGTTTATTTATTTGTTTTCAGAGAGTAGAGAATGAGCAGTGGAGGGGCAAAGAGACAGGGGGACAAAGGATCCGAAGTGGGCTCTGTGCTGACAGCAGAGAGCCCAACGCGAGGCTTGAACTCACGAACCATGAGATCATGACCTGAGCCAAAGTCGGACGCCCAACTGACTGAGCCAGCCCGGTGCCCCAAGTCTTAGTACAATACTTGTTTGGGGTGTTGGCAATGGCTTAGCCTTGGGTGGAGGTCTGTGGGAACTTTCATGTTGCCAAGACTGGGCACTTATCAAGTCTGGCAATGGCTGCTCTGGGAAATTAAAGCAGGAACTTGCCTAGACATGCTCGACCTTGACCACCTGCTGGCCAAACGCAGTCTTATGACCCTCTGGAGAGCTAACTTCCATATGTACTCAGGGGACTATTTTCTTGGAGTGGTCAAGGCGGTGACTACTGTGGTGTCTGCACAAGGGGCAAGATTGAAATTTGTGAGTAAATCAGAGCTGTTGCCTTCTGGGCGACATCCTCGGGACTTGGTGTTTCAGCAAGTTACTCAGGGCCACAGTGGACGTGAGGGGATTGGTGTAATGCAAATTTTAGAGGCAGCTCCCAGTAGGCAGTGGCTCAAGTTGAACTCTCTAAGCTTATCTTACTTGCACTGAAGAGAATTTGTCTTAGTCTGCTTCAATTTCAAGATAAAAGCTATGGCAGTCTGACTCTTGATTAAGTTAGTAGAGCAGAAAAAGAAGGCTTAAAGGCTTGCAGAAGGGCCAGGTTTCCAAGCTCACATTACTCCTCTCCTCTCTCCTCTCCTCTCCTCTCTCCTCTCCTCTCCTGTCCTGTCCTGTCCTGTCCTGTCCCGACACTCCATCCTCATAGCATCCACCTGTTGAAAAAGCCTCCAAGAAGGTACAAGTTTCATTTCCCAAACAGAAGCCATTTTCATAGTCTTCTAGCACATCTGTAGTCATGCTACATTTCTATTCCCAAGTCAGGGAAGGTTTCTATTCCCACATCAAGGTCAGCTAAGAAATCTCTTATTTTTTAATGCAGTTTTCTATTATCAAAGAAATGAACATTCATTACAGGAAACTGGGAAAATACAGAAAAATGAGATAAAGGAAGGAATCCTATAACCTGACTTCTGAAAGTTGGTTATTGATAATATTATAACATATTTCCTTTCATTTATTGTCTATGCATCGTGACTTTTCTATGGGTCATTGTATACGTGTATGTATAGGTGTCTGTATATAATATATATATGTGTGTGTGTGTATGTAGGTATATATTTGCAGATGTCTATATATGGTATATAAACACACATATATAGTTATATACCATATAGACACTTTTATTATATTATATATGTCTATATTATATGTATATTAATTAAAATGAAATTAATTAAAATAATTAGTTATATAAATTATATATGCCTAGATGGTATATAAACACACACATATATAATTAAGGACGTTTACAGTCTTGTACTTTGATTTTTTTTTTTTTACTTACCATTCTTTGTTCTCATCTGTTTTGACCTATCAGCATCAGCCCACACCGTCAACCACTTCCTTCTTGAAACACTCACTTCCCTTGGCTTCTCTGTTACCACATTCTCCTACTTTCCCCCTGATTCACTTCCCACTTCTTCTTAGGATCCTTTGTCAACATAGCTCTCTCTATACGACCATCAAATATTGGGATTCGGCACAGCTGATGTCCTCCTCCTCTTCTCTTACTTTGCATTCACATTTTGGTGATTTTACCCATTGCCATGACTTTAAATAAAAATGACATGCAGAGGTCTCCCACATTGCTTTTTAAAAATTTTAATTCCAGTTAGTTAACATACAGTCTACTATTAGTTTCAGGTGTACGATACAATGATTCAACACTTCCATACGTCACCCTGTGCTTCATCAGGACAAATGCCCTCCTTAATCCTTGTCACCTATTTCGCCCATCCCCCTCCCCACCTCCTCTCTGGTAATCATCAGTGCATTCTCTGTAGTTAAGAGTCTATTTCTTGACTTCTCTCTCCTTTTTTCCCCCTTTGCTCATTTGTTTTGTTTGTTAGATTCCACATATGGGTGAAATTATATGATACTTGTCTTTCTCAGACTGACTTACTTTGCTTAGCATTATGCTCTCTGGCTCCATCCACATCACTGCAAATGGCCAGATTTCATTCTTTTTATGGCTGAATAATAGTCCATTGTCTATATATACACCACATCTTCTTTATCCATTTCTCTATAGATGGACACTTGGACTGTTTCCATATCTTGACTATTGTAGATAATGCTATTGTAAACATAAGGGTGCATGTATTCCTTTGAATTAGTGTTTATGTATTCTTTGGGTAAATACCCAGTAGTGTGATTGCTGGATTGTAGGGTAGTTCTATTAGCTTTTTGAAGAACCTCCATACTGTTTTCCAGAATGACTGCATCAGTTTGCATTTCCATCAACAGTGCAAGAGGGTTCCCCTTTCTCTGTGTCCTCGCAAACACCTGTTGTTTCCTATGTTGGTGATTTTAGCCATTCTGATGGGTATGAGGGGCTATCTCATTGTAGTTTTGATTTTAATTTCCCTGATGATGAATAATGTTGAGCATCTTTTCATGTGTCTGTTGGCCACTTGGATGTTTCTTTGGAGAAATTTCTCTTCATGTCTTCTGTCCATATTTTAATCAGATTATTTGTGTTTTTTGGGGGTGTTGTAGAAGTTCTTTACATATTTTGGATACTAATGCTGTAATGTCCCTCATGTTTATATCTCTAGCACAAACTTCAAGATCCAAGTTCACAAATTGAGCTGCCTACTTGACATCTCAACCTGAATGTTTCATAGGCATCTCAAACACAACAGGTCTGCACAGAGCTCTTGACTTCCCCTTCCCACACTTGCCTCCTCCAACCTTGGCCATTTTAGCAAGTGGTACCACTTTCAACCAGTGGCTTAATCTCAAAGATAATGAGTCAACTTTCATGCTTCTCTTTCCCTTACCTCTCACAGCCAGTCCATCACCAAATCTGGTCTATTCTACCCTACATTATATCTTGAATTGACCCACTTTTTTTGCCTTTTAAAAAATTGTAGCTTTGGGTTGCCTGGGTGACCCGTCATTTAAATGTCCAGCTTTTGATCTAAGTTCAGGTCATGATCTCACAGTTCATGGGATCAAGCCCCATATTGGGCTGTGCACGGACAGTGCGGAGCCTGCTTGGGATTCTCTCTCCCACTCATGCTCTGTCTCTCAAAACAAATTTTAAAAACAATAGTTTAAAATAGTAGCTTTTTTTTTTTTTAATTTTTTTTTTCAACATTTATTTATTTTTGGGACAGAGAGAGACAGAGCATGAATGGGGGAGGGGCAGAGAGAGAGGGAGACACAGAATCGGAAACAGGCTCCAGGCTCCGAGCCATCAGCCCAGAGCCTGACGCGGGGCTCAAACTCACAGACCGCGAGATCGTGACCTGGCTGAAGTCGGACGCTTAACCAACTGCGCCACCCAGGTGCCCCGTAGCCTTTATTTTTTAATGTTTATTTTCATTTTTGAGAGAGAGAGAGCGTGCAGAAGAGGGGCAGAGAGAGAGGGAGACACAGAATCTGAAGCAGGCTCCAGGCTCTGAGCTGTCAGCACAGAGCCCAACACAGGGCCCGAACCCACAAACTGCAAGATGATGACCTGAGCCAAAGTCGGACACTTAACTGATTGAGTCACCCAGGTGCCCCTAGCCTTTTTTTATGGTAATGTTAGGTTTACAGAAAAGCTGCTTGGAAAGTATAGTTTCACATACTCCCTCTTCCCAGTTTCCCCCTTTTTAAATTAATTAATTAATTAATCTTCTGTTCTTTTTTTCAAAGTTTTATTTAAATTCTAGCTAGTTAACATATAGTGTAATATTGTTTTCAGGAGTAGAATTTAGTGATTCATCACTTCCATATAACACCTAGTGCTTAGCACAAGTGCCCTCCTTAATAACCATCACCCATCTAGCTCATCCCCAATCCACCTTCCTCCATCAACCTTCAGTTTGTTCTTTATTATAGTCTTTTATAGTTTGTTTCCCTCTCTTTTTCTCCCTTCACATATGTTCATCTGTTTTGTTTCTTAAATTTTACATATTGGTGAAATCATATGGTATTTGTCTTTCTCTGCCTGACTTATTTCACTCAGCATAATACACCCTAGCTCCATCCATGTCATTGCAAATGGCAAGATTTCATTCTCTTTGATGGCTGAGTAATATTCATTGTATATTTATGTACTATATCTTCTTTATCCGTTTGTCAGTTCAGGGACATTTGGGCTCTTTCCATAACTTGACTGTTATTGATAATGCTGCTGTAAACATCAGGGTACATGTATCCCTTCGAATTTGTATTTTTGTATCTTTTGGGTAAATACCTAGTAGTGCAATTGCTGGATCATAGGTAGTTCCACTTTTAACTTGTTGAGGAAATTCCATACTGCTTTCCAGAGTGGCTTCCCCAGTTTGCATTCCCACCAACAGTGTAAGAGAGTTCAGCTTTTTCCACATCCTTGCCAGCACCTGTTGTTCCTTGTGTTGTTAATTTTAGCCATTCTGACAGGTGTGAGGTGGTAGCTCATCATGGTTTTGATTTGTATTTCCCTCATGATGAGTGATGTTGAGCATCTTTTCATGTGTCTGTTGGCCATCTGGATGTCTTCCTTGGAGAAATATCTGTTTTATGTCTTCTGCCCATGTGTTAACTGGATTATTTGTTTTTTGGGTGTTGAGTTTGGTAAGTTCTTTATAGATTTTGTATACTAACCCTTTATCAGATATGTCTTTTGCAAATATCTTCTCCCATTCCGTAGGCTGCCTTTTAGTTTTGCTGATTGTTTCCTTCTCTGTGCAGAAGCCTTTTATATTGATGAGATCCCAATAATTCATTTTTGCTGTTGTTTCCCTTGCCTTCGGCAACGTGTCTAGTAAGAAGTTACCATGGCTGAGGTCAAAGAGGATGATGCCTGTTTTCTTCTCTAGGATATTGATGGTTTCCTGTCTTTTGTATATCTCTATCACTATTCCTTGGGCTTAGCAAATATCCTCTTTTACTTGGCTATGAGAATAGTTTTTAACTCTTGCACCTTCCAACCCATTCTCTACACAGCATCCATTATTATCTTTCTAAAAGATAAATCATTATGTGATAAAAAAAAATCTTTAACCAGATAACCATCAACTGGTTAAATGAATTGTGGTATATGATGAAATACTACACAACTATAAAAATGAATGAGGAAGGCAGCCATGTAATGAAATGGAAAAAGCTCCAAGCTACTATTAAATGAAATAAAACCAATGTATGGAATAAGTAGTATGTCTGATACAACTTTTGGCAGATGACCTAGAGACAAATCAACAATTTACATTTGATCTGCATCAAGACTGAAAGGATTCCTAAGAAACGAATGAAAATGATTACTTGTAGTTGAGTAGCAGGAAGTATCCAGTGGATAGTACAGGGGTGAGAGAGAGACTCATCACAGTAAACCTTTTTTTTAATTGTTTGGACCTTTGAACTGTGTGGATGTATTTCCTATTCAAAAAATAAAAATGGAAATATCTTTCCATTGCACTTAGAATAGAACTATGGTCTGCAAACCCCTGCCTGGTCGAGCCTCTGCCCACGTCTCTACTTTTACCTCCTATCACTCCTATCACTCTTACACCACTTCCAAATCCAAACGATCTTCTTTCAATGAATCAAACACCCTGAGTTTTTGTTTCTCAATGCCTTCACATTGTCCTTTTCTTTTCTGTTAACTGTCACTTCTCCTGGTCGTCCTATGTCTATCTCCTTTTCATCCATGAATCTCTGCTCAGATGTCATCTCAGAAATATCTTCCCTGGCTTCTTCCCCTTGAGATATTCACCCCATCCTACCTTTTATTCTCAGTCTTGACACCATGGCCTCTTCCTTCATAGCACCTGTCATCATTTTGTATTGTTTGTTTAAATAAATTGCTTTGTTGTTCATCCACTAGAGACTAAATTTCCTGAGTATGGGAACCACTTATATAATTTTCAATGCTGTACAACCAGCCTGTATGCAGTGCCTGGTGCATGGTAAGTGATCTAGAAGTCTTTGTTGACTGAATGCATGATTGTAGATGCATAAGCATTTACCCACATCATTACAAAATTTTCAGCAATGTCCTTATAAGTTGCACGATATTCCATACAGTAGACATACCACAGTTAACATAACCATTTTCATATTATTTGAAACTTAGGTGGTTATTGAACCAACATATAAAAATAGGTTTAACCTCAACATCGTTAGTATTGCATATTGTCATATTTAAAATATTTTGATTTATGTAGTAACTCAAAAAGTGGTATCTTTAAAATTTTTAATTTGTATTTCTTCAACTACTGTTACAGTTTTACATATTTTCCATATTAGCTACTTGGATTTCTTTTATGGACAGTCCTTAACATCTTAAAAAAAATTTTTTTTAATGTTTGTTTATTTTTGAGAGTGAGACAGTGTGCGTGTGGGGGAGGGTCAGAATGAGAGGGAGACAGAATCCGAAGCAGGCTCCAGGCTCCGAGCTGTCAGCACAGAGCCTGACATGGGGCTCGAGCTCACGAACCATGCGATCATGACCTGAGCCGAAGTCAGACACTTAACTGAATGAGCCACCCAGGCGCCCCTGGACTGTCCTTAACATCTTTAGAATTGCACACTTCTCCTTCCCCAGTGCTATTGTCGTAAAACAGGGTCTTATAATTTCTAGCTTGAGTTGCTTTAACAACCACTCTACTGGTCTCACGACCTCTTATCTTGCTGCCCTCCCGTGTTCCTTTCTCCTGAATGCAGAGTGCTTTTTCTAAAATGTGTGCTTGTTCATAGCATTGCCTGCTTCACAACTCCTGGGCTCTCCATTGCCTGGAAGCTAAAGATTAAGGTCTGCCATGTTATGTGCTGTAACTATAGCTCCAATGGCTCCAGCTACAAGTCTCACTTCAATCCAACATCACGCACCTGTATGCACTACATGCATAGCGCATCTCTGGGTCTACCTAAGCTGTGCTGTCTTTCTGGAAAACCCTTATATTGCCTCTCCTGTCCAGCTGAGGAACATCAACTTCTCTTCAAAAGTAGGTCAAGAGTCCCTTTTTCCATGAAACTTTATTCCCCTACCTTCCTTGTGTTCCACTTCTACTACATTCAAACTTCTTTCATGGCAACTATCATGCTTAGTTGTGCCATTCTGTTTCATGTTTGTCTCCCTGTGTATTTCAAACACTTCATGAGGCAGATTAGTTGTTATAAACCCAACGTTCCTCAGTGCCTAGCACATTTCTTGAAATGTCGTATGTGTCCAATGAATATATGTTCAGTAGCTTGTCCAGTTATTTGAGAATTCGTATTTTCCTTATAGATTTATAATAGTGATTTATATTTAAAAAAAATTTTTTTTAACATTTATTTATTTTTGAGACAGAGAGAGAGCAAGAACAGGGGAGGGTCAGAGAAAGAGGGAGACACAGAATCTGAAACAGGCTCCAGGCTCTGAGCTGTCAGCACAGAGCCCGACGCTGGGCTCTAACCCACATACCGCGAGATCATGACCTGAGCCGAAGTCGGACGCTTAGCTGACTAAGCCACCCGGGCGCCCCAAGTGATTTATATTTTAAAGTTAGGAATCCTTTGCTTTCTTTACTATGAAAAATTTTTTATCAGTTTGCAAACTGCCTTTTAACTTTGAACACTTTGGTTGTTTTAGAGGAGTTTTTAATATGTATAAAGTCAAATTCATTAATGTTCTAAATTATTTCTTACATTATTTCTAAATTTAGAAATTCCTATTCCTCTTATAGATTTGATAAATATTTATTTCTGTTTTCTTCTAGTTTTATGACTTGAATTTTCTTACCATTTAACCTAATAATCTATCTAGGAATTACTTCATGGTATGTCCTAAGAATTCCATCTATTTTTCCCCAGATAGTTAACCACTTGTCCCAATACCATTTATTAATAACCTTTTTCTTTCTCTTGATCTGATACACCTCCTTTATCATATATTAGTTTCGCATACATCGTAAGATAAGCATGGAAGATATAAATGATTTCATTGATTTGTATATCTAAATTTGTTCCGGCATCCTAGTGCTTTAATAGTTACAGAGTTACAGACTTATAACATGTAGTTTGAATGCAGTGGACTCTAAATAAAAATGTTAATATCTGATAAGGCTAATTCCCCTTCATTACTCCTTTTGCAAAGTTTTCTATGTAATTTTCTTTCATTTGTTTTTCCTCCTAAATCTTAGGATTATTTTGTGACGTTTCCAAAAGAATCATGTTGGCGTTTTGATGGGAATGCAACTAAAATTATAAATAATTTGAGACCAAATTGATTTCTGTCTGTTATATTCAGGTTTCCAGTTTAGGAATGTGGTATGTCTTCCTGCTTATTCGGGTCTTTTTTCCATATAGTTCTCGGCGAAGTTTTATAGCTCTCTTTCTGTCAGTCTCGCATGGTTCTAATTAAAGTTACTCCTAGGCATTTTGGATATCATTCAGCAGACTTCTCTGGTATGACTGAAAATGCCCATGCAGCCCACTGATAAATCTAAACCAGAATATCGGGGCCCATATTTTCTAAGTCACATGATATGACAGTAATTGAGGCCATATAGTATAGTGGTTAAGTGCATGGCATCCAGAGAGATCTGGTCCTGAATCCTGGCTCTGTCACTTATTAGCTATGTAACCTTAGGCAAGATACGTAAGCTCTGTCTCAGTTGATTCATCTACATAGACCTGGGCCACTAATAGTACCTTTCCTGATGTGGATTTGGTGAGGTAAATACAGGGTCATGAAAGTGAAGGTCTAGCATGGCACTTGGCATATAATAAGTGCTCAGTAGGGGCACCTGGGTGGCTCAGTTGGTTCAGCATCCGACTCTTGGTTTCAGCTCAGCTCATGGTCTCACGGTTTTGTGAGCTCGAGCCCGGCATCGGGCTCTGCGCTGACAGTGAGGAGGCTGCTTGGGATTCTCTCCCTCTCCTTCTCTCTCTGCCCCTCCCCCACCTCCACTGTCCCTGACTCTCTCAAAATAAATAAATAAGCTTTAGAAAAAGAAAAAGTTCTCAGTGACTGTGAGCTGTGGTGATGGTGCTGCTGCTGCCAATAATTAGGGCACACAGAGAAAAATGGGAAATGGAACTGTCTTGAAAAGTTCAGATTGCCAAAATCATAAGGAAATGAAAAGGATAAAAGATTCAAAGGAGAAGGAAAGGTGAACAGGGAGAGAGAGAGCAGGAAACAAAAATGTGCTTGCCTTAGGGAGTTCTAAGGCTCCGTCTTCTAGTGTAATGACTGTGGAAAAGGGTTGTGTCCTTGTTGGGACAGGTGTAAGGACCGTGCTGGGGAAACCTCCAGAGTCTGAGGAGACCGAAGGGGAAGCAAATGAAATACATGGAAGTCTCTTCACACAGCTGCTCCCCCTGCCTACCCAGCTTTGCCTTGGACCCAAGATAAGTCTTCTTTGCTGAGAACCCCTGTGTTGGAAGGATTTGGCCTGGTGGCCGTGGGAAACCCTGGAACCAGATTTCTACTGTAAGAGATGCCATTTGGGATTGTATAGATCAGAGATGGCAGATGAATGATTCTCTGAGGGCAGCCACAAAGCGAGGCAAGCATGGTTCTTGGGAAGTGATAGAAAAGTGCCTGATAACCCAAACCCTTGAGCTCTGATAACCCAAACCCTTCAGTTGGCTCATTATTATTTTATCAATCATGGCATATGTTGTTTGAGAATGTTGGTGGCACTTAAGTAGAAGGGAAGATCACTTCTTAAATGGCAACGGGCATGGAATGGGGGAGTGGGAAGACTGGAAGGGAAGACTGGAAGGAAAGAGAAGAGAAGAAAAAAGAGAGATCGGTGCCTATACGTGACTGCTTATACAAATGTATACCCAATTGAATAATTTGCGCAGCAGAGTGTGAGTTTTAATCTGTAGGTGTTTTTACACAGCCAGTTGCAAGGATGAAAGTTTATTTACTGTCTGTGGCAATGGTTGGGGAAAACTAGAACTAACATCCTTAATTTAATCTCAAGTACAGAGAGGAAAGCTGGAGGGTGAGGATCCCTGTAAAGAAATATGAGAAAACATCCTCTTGCCTAATGGTCCCTGTTCTAACTCCTTCATATTCCCAAGAAAAATTTCAAGATGCAATTCAGCAATGAGGTTTTCCAATAAAAGGTCCATTATTAAATAGCAGATGTTTCAGATATTCCTGGATAGCATGGTACCCTATAACGTTAATGCTGGAAAAGCCTTTTGAGACCAACCAATAGAGCCACTAGAGAAGGGAAATGACTCACGTACAGTTATGCGGTGAGCTGTTTAGCAGAGCGCAAACCCAGACTGAAGCCTCCTGACCTATAGTGCCCTTTTTTCCCCGTCATAATATAGGATCTGCCTATCTTTGGAACCCTCTAGGACATCTGTCTCTTACACTTACTCATTTTTGCCCTGCAACCTTCTCAGTGCATGTAGCAGACGTGTTATAAACCTACCAATGTAATTTCCTTTCTTTGGGGGGATAAGGTGATAGGAACATCGTACAGCCCACATGTGGAACATGAAGAAAGGCCTTCTGGATGCTAAATTGTCTATCTTTTTTCTTCCTTCTAAAGATATTTCTGAAAAGAGATTTAAAATTTAAACACTTTCATTTCATAGCATGAAAGACTGGCCTGTTGCGGTAAGGCCTTCAAGATGGGCTATGCCAACCCGGCTCTCCATCTGGTCTTTCCGCAGGATCCTGAGCACACCTTCGTATATTATTTATTTCACTGTGTGGTAGCTAGTTAGGTCTGAAGCACTATAGCACTCTCGGTCTCTGACCTCGCTGTCATGTCCTCCAGGGTCAGGACTGATGCTGATTCCCTAAGCCCATTGAAGGGCAGGTACCCAGGAAATACAGTAGAACCTTGGATTGTGAGTAACTCATTCTGCAAGTATTCCGCCAGGCAAGCGAACATTTCTAACACATTTTAACTCGATAAATGAGAGCCGTCTTGCAACACGAGTGGTACGTGACACCGAACGTCATGTGATCACAACTGAGCCGAAGGTTCTTGAAATTTGCTTTGGATGACAAGCATGTTTCTGGAATGAATTATGCTCACAAACCAAGGTTTTACTGTACCTATGCACGGAATCTAAGGAGCTGAGAGGATATGAGGGAGAAGGTCGGGTTTTAGGCTCTGGGCTTGTACATGTGCTGTGTGGCCTTGGGCCAATCAACGAACCATTCCCAGCATCCGTCTCCTTTCTGTAAGGGGATGGTGATAATAGTGCCACCACTACCTCCAGAGAAATGTTTCCATAAATAAGATTTTGATCACCAAAGCTTTCTGTCAACTGAAAGGGACTGTAGAAAGGTAGAGCATGTGATAGTAATGGCTGACATTCCTTGAGAATCCACTGAGTGCCAGAAAGCTCATGCAACCCATACAGCAACCCTAGGAAGAAGGGGTGATTGTTATATCCATTTCGCAGATAGTAAAACTGAGGCACAGGAAGGCTGGGCAATTTTTCCAGGATCCTACATCCCCACAGCTAGTAAGTGGTTATGATATTATAAGCCAGAGTTGGGAATAACTTACTTAAGCTAGCACAGCCAAAGTTCAGAGACAGAACGAAAATCTAGGTATAGAAAGTGAAATAAGTTCTCCCTGGGCTGGAGGACTTCCAATCATGGGTCAGTTTTCAAAATGAGTCACCGAGGGACCCCGGCAACAGTCTGTTATGCCAGGTGGGTTGTCGAAAGTAGAGGAGCAGAGACCAACCTTGGTTTAGAAATGAATGACACGTTTCTGTCTCTCCTATATTTCTATCCTAAACAATCTAGACCTATATCACATATATGTTTTCATGCCAACTTGCTGAAAAGTTATTTTAAAATAAGATATGGTACAAATATAACTTGGTGAACAGCAGGCATCTTTGTATTACAATCTGACATTTCTAATAAATATCCAGTGATGTGGGGCTTATTACCTGGCCTTTGCACATGAAGCTACGACCTTTTGGCCGTTTCTGAAAACAAATCCTACTGCTCAACACTAATCCAGAGATCCTTGTGTACCAGTAGTCCACAATGTGTGCACATTTCTGAGCCACCTACTCTGTACTCTTTGTGTGTGTGTGTGTGTGTCTGTGTGTGTGTGCAGTCCCTGTCCTCACAAAGCTTAGCATCAAGTGAGAGTGAAATGGCTGTGCCCACAAAGCACTAGTTTTCTCCAAAGTATATCATAATAATAATATTAATAATAGCATTTGCAGAAGGATTTACAGTTTTCAAAATACACACAAACTATTTTATTTTTTAAATGTTTATTTATTTTGAGAGAGAGAGAGAGAGAGAGAGAGCGAGAGAGCATGTGACCAAGCAGGGGAGGGGCAGAGAGAGGGAGAGAGAATCACAAGCAGGCTCCACGCTCAGCATGGAGCCCAACACAGGGTTTGATGTCACATCTTGTGAGATCATGACCTGAGCAGAAATCAAGAGTCAGATGCTTAAGCGACTCAGCCACCCAGGTGCTCCCCATGCGTAGTATTTTTAAAAGCTGTATTGTGGGGCGCCTGGGTGGCGCAGTCGGTTAAGCGTCCGACTTCAGCCAGGTCACGATCTCGCGGTCCGGGAGTTCGAGCCCCGCGTCGGGCTCTGGGCTGATGGCTCAGAGCCTGGAGCCTGTTTCCGATTCTGTGTCTCCCTCTCTCTCTGCCCCTCCCCCGTTCATGCTCTGTCTCTCTCTGTCCCAAAAATAAATAAACGTTGAAAAAAAATTAAAAAAAAAATAAATAAAAGCTGTATTGTTTTTCTGGTTATGCATATGTGGTTGGCCTCTTAAAAATTTATCGGGACTCCAGTGACCGTCCCCCTTAATCCCACACCACTGGAGGGAGCTATCTCTGTTACCCATTTTGTGTCTATTTCCTACATACTTTGTGTTTGTGTGTGGGGGTGTATATTACAAACAAGGGAGAATTCAACACAAAGAGTTTTGCATTTGCTTTTTGTCACTTCTCTCCGTGTGTTGGATGGCTTCGTCTCCCCATACACACATCTCCATCTTTATAATGGATGTATAGTATGCCATTGAAGTTACACTGTTTAATCCTTGTAATAGGAGTCAGCAAGTTACAGCCCCCCGGCCAAATCTTGCGCATTGCCTATTTTTGTAGATGAAGCTTCGTGGGCACACAGGCAGACACAATTGTTTATGTATTGTCTGCGTCTGCTTCCATGCCACAACGGCAGAACATATTCAGTATCTGGCCCTTTACAGAAAAGGTTCGTTGGCTCTGCCTTATAACCACCATCCAAATTAGGCAAGTCCAGGATCACCTTATTTAGGTGTGTGAGTGTGTGTTTTTCTGTGCACTTATATATGTATGTGTCTTATAAACCGCATGCTCTATAATATTCTCATTCCTGAGATAGCATGTGTCAGGTGAATGATATTTTCAATGCCCTCAGTTTGCTCATTAAAGAACTATTAAAGGAAGTGATTTGTCCAAATGAGGAGTCCTTTTGTAAGGTGAACAGGCACCACCTACTTTGTCTGTTTTGTACAGTATTTTGGCTTGCTATAAAGTACTCCTGTTCATCTACACCTATACACACACACACGCTGTCATATACACGTCTTCAATCACACCCATGTGCACACATTGTCCCACGGTTACTAACTCACACACACACACTCATGTCGAGTGATATGCTGCGATCGTGCTGGCAGCACTGGCAGACTGGCCACCACTTCGTTCCAGAAGGTGCACCAGACTTCCTTTCCACTGAAGGAAGGAGGGGTTTAAAAAGGTGGTGTGGTAGGGTCTTTGACAGGCCCGCGAGCCCGAGCTTAGGGAAGGCATCCAGGGGAAAGAACAGTAGGAAAGAAGCTGAGTCGGGGGTGGTCATCAGATGCAGAGGGAGGAGGGGCTGGGGGACTCTAGAGGGGCCAGCCTGGTGGAGAGCCTGATCCCATGAGTCAGTGCTTCGTTCGGGGGCAGGAAGGGGCGGGGTGAGGGAGCATCGGCAGGGCCATAGGGAAGGTGGGAGCCAGAGAACCAAGTAATGGAAAAGACTGTGGCATTGATCTGAACACGAGCGAAAAGAGCTCAGTGGCAGCCACCAGTTGAACACTTCCTGTGAGTCCGGCACTAGGGTGAGGGCTTACCCGGCCCTGCGCCTTCCCAGCTGCGTCACTTCCCGTGTCTGAGCCTCCCTTTCCTCATCTAGAAAATGGGAATCATAGTGGCACCGACCTCACAAGTTTATGATGAGGGTTAAATAGATAAATACTTGTAAATACGCTTAGAACTTTGCCTGGCACACGCACACTACGTGTCAGCCGTTGTTTCTTGTTGTAATTCTTCTTCTTTGCCGATGACTTAGGTGCTTTTATGATCCCAGTTTTGCAGGTGATGAAATTGCAGTGCAGGGAGTTTGCATGATTTGTCCAAAGTCTCATAGTGAGTGTGTGGCAACAACAGTGATTGGGATTCCAAGGGAAAGCCCTTGAACACCGTCCTTTACCCCAGTGCTTCCCTACCTTCTGTGTGCAGCCATATGACCCGGGCGTCCTGTTAAAGTGCAGATCTTTGGAGACAGGCCTGAGACTCTGCATCTCTAAGGGGCAACCAGGTGATGCTGAGGTGGCTGGGCTTCGGGCCACATTTTGAGGAGCAAGACTCTGTTACGTCTCCAGGGAAGATGTAGGTCTTTGCACCGGGTAGACTCTCCTTAAGAACCTCTAGCAAAGGGACGCCTGGGTGGCTCAGTCGGTGAAGCATCTGACTCTTGATTTTGGCTCAGGTCATGATCTCACGGTTCGTGAGTTCGAGCCCGATGTGGGACTCTGCGCTGACAGTGTGGAGCCTGCTTCGGATTCTCTCTCTCCCTCTCTCTCTGCTCCTCCCCCACATTCACTCGGTCTCTCTCTCTGAAAATAAATGAATGAACTTCAAAAAAAAAAAAAAAAAAAAAAAGAACCTCTAGCAAATTTCCCAACTCTGTCCCCACTGAGTTTAGAACATTGGCTGTCAGGCTTTCTGTGCCTAGACACCGGTCTCAGCGAATTCAACTTCGTTTGTCCCATAGCTTGTCTTCGTTGCCAGACCTGGCATTCATGTCGGCAGTACAGAAACGCTCACTGAGTTATCCCTGCTTCATCAGTCAATTGCTTTCGGGACTTACCAAGTCCATTTCTGAGATACCAGATGCACGTTGTTAATTCTTCCCTTTTCATTCATGTAACAAATGTATACGGCATTCTTACTATGGGCCAGGCACTGTTCCAGGCATGCGGGATAGAACAGTTAACAAAGCCTGAAGTGCTTATCCTCCAGGAACCCTCATACTGTTACAGGGGAAGGCAAGAAAGAAATAAGCAAGGACACTAGAAAGCGTGTCAGATGATGATACTCTGTTACAACGCAGATGAGTAAATCCAGGCAGGAGGCTAGAGACGGCCAGGGTGGGCGATGGTCTTTTCTGCAGATAGCTAGCCAAGGTCTCACAGACAGTGTGGTGTTTAAGCGGAGCCCTCAGAGAAACAAGAGAGCACACCAAGTGGCTATTTGCGAAAAGAGAATGCCAGGCAGAGGGAACAGCAAGTACAAAGGCCCTGGGGCAGGAGTCTCCGTGGCCCATTTGGAGAACAGCCAGGAGGAGACCATGGGAGTAAGGAGACAGGAAAGTAGTGGCAGTTGAGGTTGCAGAAGTCATGGGGGATCAGGCTGGGAGGACCTTAGAGACCTCGTGCCATGGGAACCATGGCAGGGTTGTGAGCAGAGCAGTTTTTGCAAGATCACCCTTGCTTCTGTGTTAAGAATAATGGGAAGGGAGGTCTCAGGGTTACATACAAATGGAACAGAACCACCAGCCAGGAGGGAGGAAAGATTTCCTTTATAATATATTGTGACATGGTAAGCATTTAACACTGATAGGGTTACTGGGTTGAGCTCCGTCCAAAGATTTAGCAATAAGGACGTTAACAGCTACCACTAACTGAGGACCTACTCTGTTCCACACACGTGGTTAGTGGCTCCACATGGTGTGATGTTGTTGAATCCTTTTCACACACTTATCAAGTAGGCCACTGCCATTTTCAGAGAAGAAAATTGAAGTTCAGAGAGGTTAAGCCACTTGCTTAAGGTCACACAGCAAATAAAGGGCAGAAACAGGAGTCAAGCTTAGGTCTCTAATTCCACAACGCTACTGTCCTCCCAGAACCCTAAGGATTACAGTTGAAGAAAAATCCAAACCACTGTCAACTCTGCAGCTTATCATTATTATCTAACTTTATTAATACTTTTTAAAACAGCCTACTGTTCCATGGCTTTATGATCCGCTTTTAAGTTCGAATGCTCCAAAACAACATGATGAGTGCAAGGTCTCAGGCTGGGAAGTTGGGTCCGATTTCACCAGCTTCCTCCCCTGGCAAAGAATAAAAAAACCTGTTGGTTAGTTTGTGCTGGAGGCCATCTCCTGCGCTTGGCTGTGTAAGGTGTATCACCTCTAAAATAACATGAAAGAAAAAAAAAAAAGCAAAGCCAAGTTTCTATTGCTTTTCAGGCCTGGTATTAGAATACTCTCCACAGTGGGTCGTATACTCATGGAATCTGCTGCACCGTTTTAAGGGTCTACCATGCACCCCCTGCGTCTTAGAAATTCAGCGTAGGAGGAAAAGCTGCTGCTGTAATCTTTAAGATCCCATCAAGTCGGACAAGCTGTGGTAACCTAATCAGGGAAAAGACCTTTTCCTCCTAGGGAGAATGAATCTACTAAGAGACCCATTTAACTTAATATTACCTTTCCACTCCCTCCCTGCTTTCCCAGACATGTATGTACCCTTGCACACACGCGAGCACGCACACACAGCACACACACACGCTCACAGGAAAGGCTGCAAGCTGTCTTTATAGACTTTCTATTGCTTCAGAAGCCACTTCCTGGCCTGCACTTTCATCTGAAATCTCGGTATGACATCTCAGCCCTGAAGGCAGTTATTTCTGTTGGTCTCTGGTGGCGAGATAGGCAACGTCCCATCTCTGAAGCTTCATTCTGTGGGTTGGGTAGCCATGCTGCTCCCCCCCCCCCCCCCCGTCTGCTCCCCACCCAACAACCAAAGAAGAAGAGTCAAACTGTGGAGTGTAGACCTAACTTTTTTTTTTTTTTTGAAGACTGAAAATCCTTACTATTTATTGCCTGTGCATAAGCATCCTGCAGATCTGTGTGTATTTTCCGGCAAATGCTCAGAGATACGTGGCCAGCTGTTGCCCAAATTAAAGGGCATAAGGTGTTCCCTCTGGGAAAAACCTGCAAGTCCTTTAGCTATCAGATGGCTAGCAAACCTTAAGGCTTTGCCACTCGACTGTCTTGTGACCACGAGCAAGTCAGTTGGGCTCTCTGAGCCGCAGCGTCCTCCCTGTAAAGGAGGGAGATGGCCCACTTCCTTTATTTGTACTCGTGTTGGCCCTTGTCTGCTCTAGTGCAGGCCCTCCGTTTTGGTGGTGACTCCATTTCCCATCCTGATTCATCTGGAGTGTAGTCTCCAGATATGCAAGGGGAGGGGGTAATAGCAGGCGAGAGCAAAGAGCTGATCACCTACCTTCTCCGCAGATCCATGAGAATTCGTGGATACACACAAAGTCCTTGGCCTAGAACCCACATCTCTTGTGACTTGGCAGAGACATGGAGAGACCAGCCTTTGGAGGAGGGTGAGCTATCTCAAGTGGCCAGAGCAGCGCAGGCAGAGGTGAGCGTTTTCAGCCTGGGCCTCAGGGGTGAGGATAGTCTGTACTTCCAGGCACTACTTTTCAGCTTATAAACATTTTACTGTCACAGTCTCATTCAGACTTCCACCAGTGTGTGGAATAGGCAGGGCAGGTATTGCTGTGCCCATCTGTACAAATAAATAAACTGAGACCCAGAACTGAAGGGATTTGGTCTTGAACACAAGAGTCAATTCCCCGAGATCAGTTTCTCAGCTTTCTTCATTATTAAGTCCGTGCTTTTTCACTGTACCCCTGCGTTATTGCTACATCTGTCCATGGATTTGAAATAGCAGTGTGGCTACTTTCCTTCCACAGTGCGTGTGGGAAAAACAATCGGAGCTGAAAGTCTTCTCTGTCTGCACTTTGTGCATGATGATCTCCTGGCTTTAAATATCACCTGTGCCCGGATGGTTCCTCCAGTGTGGACTCTTCTAGAAGTCCAGACTCATCTATCCAACTGACTCCCTGGCATTTCCACTGGGATTGCTAGGAGAGATTTCAAATTTAGCAGGGCCCAGACTGTAATCTTGATCTTCTCCACTCCCCTGCCCCCAATGGGCCATTCTTCCAGTCGCTCAGGCACAAGTCCCTGCGGTCCCATTGGATGCATCAACACCTACGTCTCACATCCAGGCCATCCGCAAGTCCTATTTGGCTGTACTCTCAAAACATATTCCCCAATCTAATCATCTCAGTACCTGCCACATCTTCCAGCCTGGTCTGAGCCCCCGTCATCTCTCAACTACTTTGATGTGCCAACTTCCTAACTGGTCCTACTCTTTCTGCCATCTCCTCCCTACAGTCTTTTCCTCCAGAACAGGCCAGAGAGATCCTGATAAAATGTCCATCAGAGCACAACCCTCCTCGGCGGAAGATCCTTCTGTGATCTCCCAACTCACTTAGAGTAAAGTCACCACAGTGGCCGCTGAGGCCTAATGTGACCCAGACACACCACTACATCTCAGACCTTCTCTCCTATTACTCTCATCGCTCAAACGGTACTGCCTGCCCAGCTGTTCTCGGAACACCCGTCCTTCACCCAGATGCCATCTGAGCCTCCGCTGCTCCTTCGACTCTTCTCAAACCTCACTCAGTGACGTCCACTCCCGTCAGCCTCATTTATTTGCTTCACTTTTTTTCTCCCCTCCCAGCCCCACCTCTGTCACTCCCATTCACCATGTGACGCACATTGAAGCAGGCCTCTTCCTGTGCTTTATTTTTCCCTTCGAACTTATAACCTCTAACACATAGAATTAACTTGTTAATTTATTGTCTGTATTCCACCTCCCATTAAACTATAAGATCCACGGACAGGGATTTATTTCTATCTGTTTTGCTCATCGGCGTATCTCAAACGCTGGAAGCGGTGTCTGCCAAAAAGTAGTGGCTGGAGACATTTTGCTGAGTGAATGTTTGGTGGATGCAGAAAGAGGGAAATAGAAAGCCAGTGAACGTCAGACATGAAGAATGAAGGGCACCGAGTCGTGCTATTTGTGCCGGTATCTTAGCACTTGCCCCACCGCACTGTAGTTTATGGGTTTGTGCATCGGAGTGAGTCAAGGTGTTAGGGTAATGGTTAGAGACAGGGACCTTAAAGGCTTCATCTTTGAAACCGTAGCTTCTAGAAGGGTATGCTGATTGCTGAGGAGAATGTTCACGGAGTCCGGGAAGCAATGATGAATGAGCCGATGAGCAAAAGGGGTAATTAGTAACTAAAGATCAAAATGGTGAGGAGAGAGGGAGTATATATTCTTAAAGATGATAAAGATGCTGCTAACTATATGCAGCATTTAGCCCATGCCTGGCACTGTTCTAAACACTTTCCACATATTAACTCATTTCCTTCTCATATAACCCTCTGAGGTATATATGTGTCATGTCCTCACCTTTCCAAAGAGGCAACAGAGGTACTGTTGAGTTAAGTAACTTGACCATGACCATACAGCGAGTTAACTTTAGGGCTAGGATTTGAACCCAGGTGGCCTGATCCAGAATCCGTGTTCTTAACCCCCACATTGTAACAGACTAGAGTTTAAGATTATTATTATTAAAAAGGTTTATTATAGAAAAGAATTAAGACTATTATAAAAAAGTGTTAATACTATTTTCAGATGCTAAGTCTCAGAAGATTAAGGAGAGGGTAACACTATTAGAATTCAGTATTTTCTGGGGTGCCTGGGTGGCGCAGTCGGTTAAGCGTCCAACTTCAGCCAGGTCACGATCTCACGGTCTGTGAGTTCGAGCCCCGCATCAGGCTCCGAGCTGATGGCTCAGAGCCTGGAGCCTGTTTCCGATTCTGATTCCGATTCTGTGTCTCCCTCTCTCTCTGCCCCTCCCCCGTTCATGCTCTGTCTCTCTCTGTCCCAAAAATAAATAAACGTTGAAAAAAAAAATTTTTTTTTAAAGAATTCAGTATTTTCCACTGTTTTTGATTCCTTTTTTAAACCAAACTTTTAGATTGCCTTCTTGACTAATGTTTGGCAGGTTGTAGTATAATATATTTTTCTTCTTGCTGTTTTTTTAAGCTCATTGTAACTTATGGGTTTGCATACCTTGACCATGAGTGAGACAGAGTTGGGGTAATGTTTAGGAATAGGGTTAGCGGTTGGCCCTCAAGAGCAGAAACCTCATGCTTTATCTTTGAAACCTAGCTTCTAGCACAGAGAAAATATTCAAGGAAGGATATAGAAATAAAGGGTTTTGCTCATGCTCCCCTGAAAATATCGTTGCTGGGCCTTCAGAGTGTGCTGACTTTGACCTAGGCTAGAATGCCATCTATCAAAGGACAGGAACAGAAAGTATGTAACCTTGGGAATGGTTTTGAGACCCAAAGACTAAAATGCTATGGAATTGCCCTACAGTAAGGAAGTTCACCAAGATGAGTGCATATTTATGCCAAGCTAGTGTAAATTAATGTTGTTTTCATTTTGGTGGTGGTTCTTTGAACATCCTGGGGAGATAGACTGACAAAATTTATACGCATCCTTTCAAAGCCTTCGAAAAACACGTCACTATTATTGGGATGATGAAGAGACTCAGAACTGTTCAGTGTTGTTATCTTTAAATTGCATGATTTCGCGTATGGGACTTTAAAGCTGTATTCCTATTCTAGTGTTCCTTCAGCTACTAGAAACATTAAAAGTACAGTGAAAGTTGAATCAATGAGATCACAGTACATATACTCAACTGTACGTCTTCATTGACAACGGTACAACAAAGAGGGCTATGTTGTGGTTCTATGCAAGTCTCTCCTGGTGGCCTTCTTGATTAAGTATATTACTAGACAAGTTAATACTTCCTGTTAAATGTACACAGACCTCAGTGATCTATAAGTCCAGTAGGTTGCCCCATAAATTTTGTAAATTTTGTGATACAGTCTCGGTCTTTGTGGCCGTCTATATTTCAATATAATTAAGTGATTGGGCCAGGTGATTCTGATATATGGGGTGTCCTGTACATCAGGTTGAGAGACAAAAGCAACAAAAGAGTTGAACGCTCTCCTTCCGTGGTAGTTCCTAGAACTTGCTGTGGTTTTGCATTCCAAAGTACGAGGCCCGTGACAATATTTTGCTGACTTGGCAGAATGTATTTGCCACGTGCGGTCTCTGATACAGAGGTAGTCACCACAGGGATGCTGGGGAGAGACAGTGACATCGTGTGGCACCATTTAACAGCCAATTACATAGCATCTGCTCCTTGCCAGGCCCTGTGCCGAGCCCCGACGTGAAGAAGTCTCTTAGTCCTGACCCAATTCGCAGCATTTCTTTGAGCTTTGTCATACTGTCTAGTAGCATTAGCATCCAATGGGAAGCTGATTTGTGGTTGTGGGACGTAAAGGTTTTGTTTGCTTTGAGGAAGGAAGGCATCATCGGGGCGTTCCAATTTGATTGCCTGACATTTTCCCTTTCATATTTTCTTCGGTGAGCAATCAGATGGGCTGGCAATTTGTAACGTGAGTGACTAAGGATTTTCCTAAGAAATGTGGAGCTGACAACAATTATAAATAAATGTTTAACTATTCGTAATTAATTTAGTCATAGTTTATGTATTACTACAAATGTTCATAATGTTGCTTGTAAATATATCATTGACTTGGAAATGGAAATGACTTATTGAATTTTCTAGTCCATTCTCTACCACTGCAAAATTGTTCCCTCCTGTATTTTCTTAATTATTTAAGCCAACCAGTCATGTTTTTAATGACTTGATATATTAATAAATTAAGATTTGGGGCCCACAGAGGGAAAATGTATACACATATTAGAGTAGATTATATTCCTTTATAGGAGGTTATATTCCTGCCAATGTAAGAAATATTTGCTTTTTAAAATAACAAAGGAGACGTCAAATTTTAGGAGGGGATCTTGAGCTTAATATAAAGGCTAGTAAGAAAATTATAGTTATTAACAAACCTGCTATTTATGTAAAATGAAAACAATTTAATATTTAGCTTCACTCTGTCATAATATTTTTCTTCCTTTGAGTATTATGGTTACATTTTGGATGCCATGTACCTTGGGATTTTTCCAAAATGTCCTTGAAGGATTGAAAGAACGACTGATTTTTTTTCAGGGGTGTGTACTGAATCTTCATCTCTAGTATCCCTTCGTCTCTAGAAGCCACATGATTCTCCTACTGTGAATGTCAATATCCTAATTGTTATCATAAAAGACAGTCTGTTGTGTCCTATGATCACAAATCAAACTCTCTCTCTCTCTCTTCAAAGTGTTGTCCCCTTTTTTCAGTACATCTTTCCCCTTCCCAAACTGGAAATAGATGAACAACTTGAGCACAATAGAAAACTGAAAGCATGAACAAATGGTGGCACATGGAGTCTTTAAAACATGGGGTGTTGCTCAATACACCAAATTATTTGACATTTATATGAGACTTTGTTTTCTTGTACTCCTAAAGTACAAAGACCTTTGTGAGAAAACAGACACATAGACCAATGAAACAGTACTGAGAGCCCAGAAATAAACCCACACATATACAGTCAAAACAATATTTGACAGAGGAGCCAAGAATAGTCAATGGGAAGAAATAATCTCCTCAATAAATAGTGCTGGGAAAACATGCAAAAACATGCAAAAGAATGAAATTTGTATTCATAACTTATACCACTCACAAAAATTAACATGAAGTGGTATGAAGACTTAAACATAAGACCTGAAACCATAAAACTCCTAGAAGAGGAGTGCCTGGGCGGCTCAGTCAGTTAAGTGACCAACTTCAGCTCAGGTCATGATCTCATGATTCATGAGTTCGAGCCCTGCATGGGGCTCTGTGCTGACAGCTCAGAGCCTGGAGCCTGCTTCAAAGTCTATGTTTCCCTTTCTCTCTCTGCCCTTCTCCTTCCCTCCCTCCCTCCCTCCCTCTCTCCCTCTCTCTCTCTGTCTCTCTCTCTCTCAAAACTAAAATTAAAAAAAAAAAAAAAACATAGGGGCATCTGGGTGGCTAAGTTGGTTAAGTGTCTGACTTCGGCTCAGGTCATGATCTCATGGTTCCTGAGTTTGAGCCCTGCATCAGGCTGTGTGCTGACAGCTCAGAGCCTGGAGCCTGCTTCAGATTCTTTGTCTCCCTCTCTTTCTCTGCCCCTCCCCCACTCATGCTCTGTCTCTCTCTCTCTCTCTTTCTTCATCAAGAATAAACATTAAAAAATTAAAAAAAATTAAAAAATTTTAAAAAACATTAAAAAAATTTTAAAACTCATAGAAGTAAACATAGGAAAAAAGCTCCTTGAAAATGACTTTTTGGACGTGATACTAAAAGTACAAGGGATTAAAAACAAAAATAAATGGACTGCATCAAACTAAAAACCTTCTGCACAGCAAAAGAAACAATCAACAAAATGAAAAAACAACGTATGTGGTTGGAGAAAATATTTGCAAATAATATATCTTATAAGGAGTTCATATCCAAAATATATAAGGAACCCATACAACTCAATAAAAAAAAAAAAAAACAATCTGATTGAAAAATCGGCAGAGGACCTGAATAGACAGATTTCCAAAGAAGACATACAAATGGCCAACAGGTACATTAAGAAGTGTTCAACATCCCTAATCATCAGGGAAATGCAAATCAAAACCACAATGAGATATTATCTCATACCTGTTAGGATGGCTTTTATCAAAAAGGCAAGAGATACCAAGTGAGGGTGTGGAGAAAAGGGAGCCCTAGAACACTAGTAGTGGGGATGTAAATTGGTGCAGCCACTACGGAAAACAGTATGGAGGTTCTTCCAAAAATTAAAACTAGAACTACCACATGATCCAACAGTACCATTTCTGGGTATCTATTCAAAGAAATGATTGATACATAGAAGAGATACCTGCACCCTGCTGTTCCCTGCAGCATTATTTATGATAGCCAAGACATGAAAACAACCTAAGTGTTCATGGATGGATGAATGGATAGAGAAAACGTGAGATATATAATATATTTATATGGAATCATCACACTGTAGACTTTGAACATTTATGTTTGTCAGCCACCTGGATGGCTCAGTCGGTTAAACATTTGACTTTGTGCCGTGAGTTCAAGCCCCGCGATGGGCTCTGGGCTGACAGCTCAGAGCCTGGAGCCTGTTTCAGATTCTGTGTCTCCCCCTCTCCCTGCCCCTCCCATGCTTATGCTCTGTCTCTCTCTCAATAATAAATAAACGTTAAAAGATTTTTTAAAAAATGAATATATATGTCAATCACAGTTATTTCTCAATAAACTTAAAAAAAAGAAAATGTGGTATATTAACACAATGGAATATTATTCAGCCATAAAAAGGAAATCCTGCCATTTGAGACAACATGGATGGACCTTGAGGGCATTAGGCTAAGTGAAATAAATCAGAGAAAGACAAACACTGCAGGATCTCACTTACATGTGAAGTCTAAGACAAAGCCCCCAAACTCATAGAAACAGAGAGTAGATTAGTGGTTGCTGGGGAGGGGGAATGGGGGAAATGGGCAAATGTTAGCCAAAGGATATAAACCTCCAGTTATAAGATGAATAAGTCCTAGGGCTCTAATGTACAGCAAGATGACTTATAATTGACAGTGCTGTATTGTATACTTGAAAGCTAAGGGAGGAGATCTTTAAAAAGTTCTCACTAAGAAAAGGTAAGCGTGAGGTGATGGATATATTAACTAACCTTGTAGTAATCATTTCATAATATATATGTGTGTGTTTGTGTACCACATCATCACATTGTACATTTTACACTTACCTAATGTTACATGTCAATTATATTTCAATAAAGGTGGGGAAAACAAAGAGCTTTGTGATAATTACTTATTTTCTTCTATGTTCTGTGTGGGAGTTCAGCATTACATCAAGATCTCCTTTACACAGGGGCACTTGGAGACTGACTTAGGAAGGACCCGCTTTCCGCACCACTGACTCATGGGAAAATATAGAGGAAACCCAGTACAATACTCATGGAACCAACTCCGCCTCCTAGCTTAGGCACTGTTTTCGTTGGGATCAGTAGATTAAAGCCATTTCCAGCGGTTCCTGTTCACTGCTTGAACTATGACTAAGGGACGGGCAATCTTTTCCTTTCTCGAGTTCAGAGAATAAGAACTTTGTATCCTCACATTCAGATTCAGGGCTACAAGATATTTACTGAACTCTGTTAATCTTATTTCTGTAGTTTTTTTTTTTTTTCTCATGCTGCAAATCCCTGTGATATGAAAGAGGCATGTGGGGTCCTGGTAGTTTATTAGAATGGGAGAGACTGGAGTCCCGTGAAGTGAGAGAGCTGGCCCACCAGGGAGAGGTGAAAATAAAGGAAAGGAGGGAAACATCAATGGTGTAAAATTCCTGATAAAGTGAGAAGGCTATTTCATCCGTGGTGTCAGCGGGCCACAAGTAAGATTCTAGGACACTGATGCAGGAGTTGTGCAGAGTCCTTGTCACTCGGATGGTTACCTTCCCTGGGTTCCGTGGGAATGCAAGTTCTGCCTATGGCACTGCCTCACTCAAATACAACTGGCTCAGATCCTCAGGCCAACATTCTTTCTCCACATTGTGCTGTTGTTGAAAACAGCATTATTTTAAAAATTATCTTCATTATTTGTAATTGGCGATTACCAGTTTCCTCTGCACTTTGTACATTCCGTCTAGTGCCTTGATTTAGAGCTGGTTCCTGCATATGAAATCAATCTGAGGGCCTGGACGCTCCTGGCCCAGATGTCCGACTCAGCCCTTTTCTCCCACTCCACTACCCGGGTCCCTCTCGTTACTCAGTGCAAATGTCTTTTCACACTTATTACCATTTGAAATGACCTTGTTAAATGGTTTACTGGTTTATGATCAGACTCCCCAACCAGACTTAGAGTCCCCTGAGGATATGACTTGTCTCTGTTCTGTTCCTACAACCGTATCCAAAGTTCCTAGAAAAGTGCCTGGCACATAGGCAGCCTTAGATAAGGCCGTATCAGGAGTCTGTAAGAATCGAATACTCGTCCTTTCCCAAAGGATAGAATGTGTAATACATGCATGCATACATAAAGGCATACATACATACTCCATTAAAAGGGGCCTTCATAGCAGGGTGGGGTGTAATATTCGTTCTTTTAAAAAAGTATGTATTGAATTAAAACCACAAGCCATATACCAAGGTAGGTGTTTAGAGTAAAACAAAAATACAACATGGTCCCTGCCTTCAAGGAGCTCATAGACTAGTAAGGAAAGAGACATGTAAACAAAAATGGATGTACAGTACCATATTCCAAGTTCACATAAATCGTCCTTGACTTCCCATTCCTGGCTTCATTAGAGTCATCCACGGGGACTTAAAAAACCCTGAGGCCTGAAAGAAGCCAGATTCACAGGCACCGGATAGGATGCCTTCTACATGAAATCTCTGGAGTAGGCAAATGCATAGAAACAGAAGGTAGAATGAATGGTTGTCAGAGGCTGGGGGATTGGGGTGGAGTGTGAGAGGAAACAGGGAGTGATTGTTAATGGGTATGAAGTATCTTTCTGGGGTGACAGAACTCTTGTAGAATTTGATAGTGGTCATGATTGCACAACCTTGTAAATGTACTAAAAACCATTCGATTGTACACTTTAAATGGGTATGTTGTATGATATGTGAATTCTCTCTCAATAGAAGTGTTAAAAATTGCTGATGCCTGGCTCCTATCCCTATAGATTCTGATTTAGTTGGCCGCAGGTATATCATAGGCATTGGGGTGTTGGAGGCTTCTCTGGGGACCCAGGTTGAGGACCATTGGCCTAACTACAGCGGTGGCTCAGAGGAGGCAGAGAACAACCCTGTTTGGATGGATTAGAAAAGGTGTTTTATGCTCCAGCCAGGGCTTAAAAAGATAAGCAGATCACTTGATCTTTCGTAGGTGTGATTAAAAGTTGATTGGGCAGAGATGGTCTGTTATTGCTAATTTGCCAAGATTTCATGAATATCTAGGCATTGATCTGTTTCAGCAGCATTGGCAGCAAGGGTGAGTTTTTTTTACATTCAAATATAGCATATGGGATCGTATTCTACTGTATTGAAACAGTCAGTATGTATTCTGCTTGAATACGTATTCCAGGGCTGGCTGGCTTGCTCAGTCGGTAGAGCATCTGGCTCTTGATCCTAGGGTCCTGAGTTCAACCCCACACTGGGCATGGAGCCTAATTAAAAAAAAAAAAAAAAAAAAAAAAAGAATATATACACCAACCCTAATGTAGCCAAGTTTTTTTTTTTTTTTTTTTTTTTGATTTATAGGAGAGTTGATAAAGTCAGCGAGCATAACAAATTTTGAATAGCTTTGGATCATAGATGGCTTGCTGTTTGGTCAGAGAGATTGCTTAAACCATGGGGGGTATTTCCTACCCTGTATCTGGTAAGACAATAGATATATAGAACCAGTACAATTTAACAAAGGAATGTTCTTACGTGTTAGCCCCCACTTTTACTCTTCTTACAGTTACCTTAAAATTCTCTGGCAAAACAAGTCAAAGACCCTTTGATTATGGTTGTTTTTGCAATACAAAACAAGTTGTTCAAGAAGAGAATTAGGAAATCCGATATAAGTTAGAGAGGTACCGCTTCATGTTCCACAGCCCGAAATGTGGGTAATACAGCTGACTTAACCTAATTATCAACTAAAAATCCTTCCCATCTCAGGGGACTATTAATGTTCATTCCAGTGCTTCTCTACCTGCTTTTACTTCAGCATTTAGAGCATGATCATAGGGGGCAAGAACTTTCACGCTTACTGGTGAGGACTCCAGTGCAGCAAGCGTAGGCTGTGGTGGAAATATGAATTTCTGCATGGTCCCACCCAGATGCACATGACCCCAGCTCACACTTGGAGCAACCCTGCAGTAGAGATGACCTGGAAGGAGCAGTAGCACTAGCGACAAAAACAGCGTTTTGTAAATACAAAGCACTTCTGCTTTTTAAAAAATTCCAATGTAGTTAACGTACAGTGTTATATTAGTGTCAAGTGTACAATATAGTGATTCAGCAGTTCTACAAATTACCCGGTGCTCATCATGATGTGTACTCTTAATCCCCTTCATCTGTTTCCCCCATCCCCCTGCCCAACTCCCCTCTGCTAACCCCCAGGTTGTTCTCTAGAATTAAGAGCCTGTTTCTTGGTTTGTGTGTCTCTCTCTCTGTTGCTACTTTTTAATTGTTATTCCTCAGATGATCTTAGGAGACAGACTGGGCAGATATTGTCCTGCCCATTTTACAAATGAGGACACTGAAGTGCGAGAGGTTAAATGATTTGGCCAAAGCTGCACTATAGTAGGTGAAGTAGGTGATAAAAGTCAGGACTGGAATCCAACTCTTCCTACTCCTAGATGGGCACTGTTGCTATTAAACCCACAAATGCACGTTTAATAGTGCAGTAACATGCAGTCATTTGGTGTAAGGGCGGGCAGTTGCACAAACCTCAGTACTCTTTATGGGCACCGGACAATAATCAATGCTAAGGCCTGTTTCATCAAGGAAATAGTCTTTAGAGTAGAAGATAACAGAATATATTGTGGGAAGAAGTTTTTTTTTTGTTTTAACATTTTAAAATTTAAAACACTTTAGAGGCACCTGGGTATCTCAGTCGGTTGAGCGTCCGACTCTTGATATCGGCTCAGGTCGTGATCTCGCTGTCATGGGATTGAGTCCCACGTTGGGCAGAGCCTGCTTGGGATTCTCTCTCTTCGCCTCTCTCTCTACCCCTCCCCCATTCTCTCTCCCTCTCTCTCCCTCTCTCCCTCTGTATCTCCAAGAATAAATAAACTTTGGGGTGCCTGGGTGGCTCAGTTGGTTAAATATCTGACTCGATTTCAGCTCAGTTCATGATCTCAAGGTTTGTGGGATTGAGCCCCCCATCGGGCTCTGTGCTGACAGTCTAGAGCCTGTTTGGGATTCTCCCTCTCCCTCTCTACCCCTCCCCCTGCTCATGCTCTCTCTCTCAAAATAAATAAACATTTAAAAAATAAATAAAATTTAAGATACTTCAAGTCCTCTGTTGTTTTAGTTGGAGCCCTCACTTATATAGAATAACCTAATAAACATTTATTCATTTATTCAATAGATATGCCACAATCTTTGGAAACGCCCTCAGTTTTGTATGTATTATCATTATTTTTATCCACTATTATTATAAAACGTATCTGCATATTACACATCTTTATACTTTGGTGTTTTCCATGTGTAAATTCACTAATAAGCCCATTGGCTATACTTAGCAATTCCTTATTCAGTCATTACTCTCTACTCTCCGTTTGCTTCACCCACTAGACGATTTCTAGCCTATGAATCACCCATTCAGGTGACCATCATTCTTTCATCCCCCAGATTATAATTCTTTGCTCTTGAGTCTCATCCCTTTGCTCCGTTTGAATAGGACGCTATACATTCTCCTTCCAGCCATTGACTTGGTTCTTAATTTGTTTCTCACATAATCTTGGCTGAAAGGCTCTTGTGTAGCATGTTCTGAGCCTGTGTTGCCGCAGGGTCTGGTGGGTTGGAGCTAGCCCCCAGTTACTTTCTTCTGCCTTCTTAACCTTGGGGCACTGAAATAATTCTTGGGCATGCTCAGCATTCCCTTCTCTAGTGGCAAGCTGCCTTCTGACTGTAGATCCAGAACACGTTTTGCAGGGAGTCATGCAATGAACAAGAAACTGATGCCAGAACGTTCTTGATCAGTCCTACAATTTCCTAATGACTGACTCCCAAGTCCTCCAGATGTCCCTTCCTTTTCTGATGTCTCTATTCCCATGTACAACTTCTTTTGCGTCATCTTCCCCTACAGACAATTTGGAAGGACTCTGACATGCCCTCCGTCCGCCCGTACATCTTGCACACCGGTACTCTTCCACTTAAGTCTCACGTGTATAGCTTTAGGTTTTGTTTCACCAAGTTTGTTTTGTGCTTCTTAAGCCTGGTCTAGATATTTTAAACCCATGCTGCCTTTCTTTTGCTGCTCCTGCCTATGTGATGGAACACATCAGCTGAATCCGCTGTGACTGGCGTGATTGGCCAAAGGAGGCCCCAATATGGACTGAAATGGAAAACAGGTACAGGTGCAGAAGAGTGGAGATGAGCCCACCAAATTTAGCAAAGCAAGAATTTCAAGTTTTAAAAGCGCACGACATTATGCCCAGATGATATGGTTTCCTGACTACTGTATTCTGTATAGGGTAACTTGTCCCTGGGTGTTGAGTATTAAATGTCTGAGCTCGGGCTGCCATAACAAAATACCACAGACTGGGCGGCTTAAACAACAGAAATGTTTTTTCTCTCAGTTCCGGAGCCAGGAAGTCTGATATCAGAATGCTAGCATAGTTGGGTTCTAGTGAGGGCTCTCTGGCTAGCACATGGCCACTTCTCATTCTGTGCTCACATGACCTTTTCCTCTAAGTGTATGCAGACATGGAGAGCAAACTCTCTGGTGTCTGGCACTAATCCCATCATGAGGATGGAACCCTCCTGACTTCATCTGTGATCTCCCAACACTATAGAACTTCTAACACTATAGAACTCACAGCGTGCCTCTGAGAGATGCAAGGGAGACTTGGGCAGCCAAGCCCACTCATGCATCCTTTGAGATTAAACCAAAGTGACCTTGAACCTGCACCGGACTTTTTGGTTTGGTCTCATGCAACTGTAATCAACTGTTCTTTTTTATATCTCCACTGATCTGCTGTAGACCTTATCAGTGGGTTCACAGTCAACACATGGAGGAAGGGGCTCTGTGGGAGGCTCTGACTCCCTCCTCGCTTCACGTTCACTTCTCCTCCCTGCTTCCTTCATTCTACCTTTTCTGGTGGTTGATCCTGGATATGTAATTGCATTGGCATTGAATAAATCATCTATTCATTTATTGATTGATTCAATCAATCATTTAATCTTTCAAGAAATATTTTTAAGCACCTACCATGTGCCAGGTAGTGTTCTGGGCACTTAGGACAGAGCAGTGAACAGCAGAGGTAAAAAAAACCCTGCCCTTAAGCAGCTGACATTAGAATATTAGATGGTGTGCAGTATGGTGGAGGAAATGGCACAGGCAGGAAAGGGCGGTAAGGCATGCTGGCGGGTCACTTTAAATGGGATGATCAGGGAAAACACCACTAAGAAGTACCATTTGAGGACAGACCTGAAGGAAGCGAGAGTATAAATCATTCAGGTAGCCTAGGAGAGACGGTGTCAGGTGGAGAGGAGAGCAAGTGAACAAGCCCTGATGTGGGAACAGGCTTGGGATGTTTGAGAAACGGCAACGTGGCCAGTGCGGCTGTAGAGGAGCAGGGGCCCGGTGTCACGCAGGGCACTGCAAGGTCCCCACGGGATCACACGTTCCTATTATATACTGTACCACACCAAAGCATGAAGAAAAGGCAAGATTTGTTGAGGATCAAGTGGACTTTCCTTCATTCATCCATAATAAATATCCTTTCTAATCTCCCTGCATGGGCATTTTCTACTTTAGGGCAAGTCCAAGTCTACCAGTTATCTCTGGATAAAGCCCACTGCTAGTCTTGACTGTCATGGGTATACGTTTGTTGCTTAACTTAATGTAGTTCACATTCGGTAATGTAGTTCACAGCCAGTTTCTGATGCATCTCTCTTTTAAAAGCATTGTTGTATGGGTGCCTGGGTGGCTCAGTCGTTAAGCGTCCAACTTCAGTTCAGGTCATGATCTCGCAGTCCATGGGTTTAAGCCCCGCGTCGGGCTCAGTGCTGACAGCTCAGAGCCTGGAGCCTGCTTCGGATTCCGTGTCTCCCTCTCTTTCTGCCTCTCTCTCTTTCTCTCTCTCTCAAAAATAAATAAACATTAAATGCATTGTTGTTATACTATAAAGTGTTATCAAGAGCTATCATATATTGAGTGCCTGCCATGTACTGGACACCTTACAGATGTTGCATCATTTATTCACCCAACAATTAGCCAACCAATTAGCCTTTGGGGTAAATATTATTATTATCCCCGCTTTACAGACGAGCATACTGAGACCCAGGGAGGATGAACACCTTGCCTAAGATTATAAAGCCAGACTTTAAAACTGTACCCGAGTCAAAAGATCCTCTTTTTACCACACCTGGCTATAGTTCTCCTTAGATAGATGGATTTCCCCATAATGGGATCTCATAGTTGGAAGCTCATATCTTGAGACCTCGATGACTTTGTCTTTTGTAGCAAGTCCTACCACTCCCTAACATCTTAGAAAGCAGAGAAGCTTTACCTTCCTTGATCCCTTCTATTTCCGTAATTGAAATTTTGCCCCGTTCTGATAGGGATTTTCATATCCATCCTATATGTACGTGTCAAATGTTTTGTCGTTTGATAAGTTAATTTCAGTTATTACCAGAGGATAATCAGAAAAGTTAGTATTTTTCCCTTTTAATTACATAGCACCTTTTCTAGCATTTACTTCTTAGCAATTCTGTTAACCTATTTCTTTTTTATAACCTTTTCTTTTTCAGAAGATATTCATAAGTAGCCTCCATTTCAGGATTCTCCCATGCCCATTCTAAATGTTTGTCATGTTTTTGCTGCTTTCAACACCATCATCTTTTTTGTTGATGTAGTTGATATTGCCTCCCATCCTCACCCTTCAATCAAATAACCTTTGATATTTCACTTTCCTATACAGTTTGGGGGTCATGAGGTCATATCCACTCCCAGTGTTGATCTTTTCCACTCTCATGTTCACATGTGTGCGTGTGCACGTATCAGGTACCCAACCAATATGTCTTTCATTCTTCTTAAATCCTAATGCCCTATGACACCCCCTATCACGCTCTGCCATTCAACCAGTGGTTTCCAGTGCTTCCAGGAAGGGCAATCCTTTTTTTTCTTAAAATAGCCATTACTGGGCTTTCATCATCCAACTAATATATTTAAATCCTCACGGAGACAGTGGCTTTCAGAGTTAGGGATCTCTAAATTTCCAAAATTCTGTTGACATATCAAAAGGCAAAACTGTCACATCCATGTGAATGGCTATAATAAAAAACTGACAATCCAAGCACTGGCAAAGATGTGGGACCACAGCTGCACTGCTGGTGGGAATGTCAAATGGTGCAGCCACTTTGGAAAACAGCCTCACAGTTCCTCAAAAACTTAAACATAGCATTATCCGTGACCCAGCAATTTAAGTCCCAAATATATACCCAAGAGAAAGGGAAATCTAGGTTCAAACCAAAGCTTGTACATGAATGTTCATAGAAGCATTACTTATAACAACCAAAAGGTGGAAACAACACCTACTTCAATCAACTAGTGAGTGAATTAGCAAAATGTGGCCTCTCCATACAGTGGAATATCATTCAGCCTGAAAAAGAAGGGAATCTGGTACACACTACAATATGGATGGCTCTCGAAACCATGCTAGGTGAGAGAAGCCAGTCACAAAACTCCACATATTGTATGATTCCGTTTATATGAAATATCCCAAGTACGTAAATCCATAAAGACAGAAAGTAGATTGGTGATTGCCTGGGATTGTGCGGAGGGGGGAATGAAGGCCTCTAATGGATTTGGGGATTCTTTTGGGGTGATGGAATTGTTCTGAAATTATATACCGGGGATGGTTGTATAACTCTGTGAATATACCAAAAACCACTAAATTGTACACTTTAAATGATGAATATTATGGTAAGTGAAAGACACCTCAATAAAGCTGTGAGAAAAGAAGAAAGAAGGGAAGCAGAGGGAGGGAGGAAGGAAGGGAGGAAGGGACACGCCTGGTCAACGGGGACTCTAAGCTTTACTATAAGCCACGAACTGGAAAAACTGAGAATATGACGCAAGCAAAGGATCTAGTCTTTAGAAACAGAAGTGGAGCATGCCGAGAGGTAGGGGAGAGGGTGGGGGCGGGGAGAAAGAAGTATGAGGAAGCAGTCAGACACTGGTGTCCCATCTCTCCCACTTATCCCATATTAATAAGGGTGGAGCCTGTGGGGGAGTGGAGTTTGACAAAATCATTCCAACCGAGTTCAAGGAGGAATTCACAACAGAGTGTACTTAAGCCATCTTTGCTCTTTGGAACCCCAGGAGATCACCTTTCAGAGCGCCCCTCATGAACAAGGGGCAATCATAATAGGGGAGAAATCAATGCAAAAGGGTGGGCCACTTTCTCCCTTGGCTCCTACCTGGATTAGAGGGATCCAGAAGTTTCCATGTGCTCCTAGTGGATGACATGTAAGCAGCTAAATGTTGGGAGCGAGCAGGCCTGCTATGGGGCCACTGCAGTGAGGCCATGGTGGCCCACAGCAGAGGCTGCAGGTGGACAGCCTAATCCAGGGACTGGATGGAAGATGTGGCTGAGATTCTGAGGACCTGAAGGGCAGGGCTGAGTCATCAAGGTGGGCACAACATCAGGCCTGAACTGGGCTTAGAGAACTGACTACACCTTTCACAAGCCCTGGCCCTCATCATTGGATGCCAGGAAGGTGTTCAATGATGGAGTGGGGGTACCTAGGGACATTACTGGAGAGGCCAGTGAGGGCCCCTACAGGGACCCCCATATACCAACTTCTGTTGCCATTTGGGGGACTTTGAAATAGGGGTGGGTGCTAAAGCTCTGAAACACTGAGAATTTGCCCAAAGCTACTAAGGTAGCCCAGAAGAAACTATTTTTAGTGGACAGAGAACTGAGTTTCCATTGATGAGAAGATAATTAAGATACCTTTCACCACTGCCATCCCTGAGAATAGGCATTTCAGGCAGATATGAGAACGTGTGCCAGGGTTTCTTGGCCTTGGCGTCACTGACATTTTGGTTGGATAATCCTTTGTTGTGGGGGTTGTCCTGGGCAGTGTAAAATGTTTAGCAGCATCCATACCCTCTACTCAGTATATGCCAGTAGCAACCCCCTCAATCATGACAGTCTGTTCCCTGGGAGGCAGAATTGCCCCAGTGAAAAGCCAGTTTATTACAGCAATAAAGAATGCCATGCGTTGTAGATATATCTGAAGGTGGAGGATAAGTTTCAGCCCCTCTGTCTACATACGTGTCCCAGCTCAGGCCTCGAATATTTCACGCGATGTGAGCCAAGCCAACTTTCTCTCTCGTATGACTTCCTACCCCTGTTGACCACTGTGAAGAGCCTGGAAGCCATATTCTTTCATGCATAATACATGTCCTTCTTTGTATTCAGTCTTGTTTCTTATACTAAAATTACATCTTGTTTCTTTACTCTCAGAGCCCCACAGGCTCTGTGTTGAGCTTCCTGTGTTTTTATATTATTTGTATTACCTGTTCTGAGATGTGCTTTCCCCGTTGGTGAGATTTTAATTAGTCCTTCCAGGTTTCCTTTGACCTCCCTCGTCTTCTTTCCTCCTCTACTGCCTCCCTTAGCTGCTGCTACTCCTGCTTTTCTATTTGCCTCTTCTTGCTCATACTGGACCCATGTCTGTTGGCTCACCTCTTTGGTCTTGTCTTCCATTGGCTTCTTGGAGGCCTGTCTGCTCCACCTCTACCCTGCTGCCTTCTCTGTGCGATCCGGCAAACCACGTCTGCTGACTAAAGGAAGCAAGGGTGAGCCTGCCATTCCTGTCCCCACCTCTCTCTTCCTGACACCTCTTCTTGCCCCCTAGCATTTCTCTCTATTGGTCTTCTTTGTTTCTTGTCCACTGGAAGCTGAAATCCAGCTTCTTCCTTCTTTACCATGCTTGTGACAACATGTCCCTGGCCCTCCAGCTGCTGGAGGGCGGACAGCCTGGTGGAGGGGAAGGGCACAGGGAGGTGGATCCTGGACCTTAACACTTGACTCATCTGTGCAACATGGGAGTAACACGAGTACCCAGTCCAGGAGGGCACTGGAGGATTAGGGGCTTTGGCAGTTTCCAACGTACAGTACATTCTCGACCATCTAGTCTGGCATCTAGTAGATAACAGAGTGAATGTTTGTCTGCCAAATGGCTGAAAGTTTGCATCACCACCATCCAGCCTGAGGCCAAGGGCTCAGTAAGTGCTCAAGGCAAAAATGTCCTTGAATGGAATGGAACCAAACTTTCCTTCCCACATTGGACTCGACAGTCCAGACCTCAAACCCAAACCTTACTTTCCTCATACGTCACAACCTTTTCTCCTTCAGGTTGAAACCTCTCCCGCATCTACAATTTGATTTCTCGGGAAAGCAAAGACGTTACCTGAACCTACTACATAGAATCCTTCTTAAACCATTCCTGCTGCCTTTTCTCCTGGTGCGCTCACCAAAAGAAATCCACGTTTTCTGCTGATCTGAAGCTTATACCAAACTCCTTTACTTTCTGGGATTTAATTACGATGAATACGTCCCTAGGGCTCACGTTGATCGGATTAGGAACCAGGATCCCCGGCACAGGATCGCGGTGCAGCGTCTGAAGCAGGTCCACAGGCCACTTCTTCCCTTCGTGGAGTGTGCAGTCGCTTTCTTCCCCCAGTGTGGAATCTCTCAATGCCTGGCTTCCACTCTGTCTGCAGCTCTCGTGGAGGGCCGGCGAGAGAGGCTGCCTGCATGGTCTGCTTTCTTGTCACTTCCTTCTTCCTGCTCCCCATGCTTTCGCCTCCCTCTACCCTGCTGCCATTCTTCGGACTTTTTCTTTGCCCTCTGATTACTAAAGTCAATTTAATCCTGTTGGATGAATTGAGCAGGTGGTATTAGCTCCCCTGACAGATGAGGAAACAACTGTGAAGCAGTTAGGTGACCTGTTCACACCATAGAGTGGCCCATAACTGACACAGCAGAGATTACAAATAAAGGCCCTACCTCTTAGCCTGTGGCTTTTTCACCCTGTCTAAACTATTCGACTCTATTATTTCTCTGTTTATTTATCTATTTTGAGAGAGAGAGAACGCGTGAGCTCACATGAGCGGGAGAGGAGTGGAGACAGAGAGGGAGAGAGAATCCCAAGCAGGCTCCGCACTGTCAGCACAAAGCCCAACATGGGGCTTGATCTTGCAAACTGTGAGATCACAACCTGAACTGAAATCAAGAGTCAGACGCTTGACTGAGCCACCCAGGTGCCCCTAAACTATATTGACTTTAAGAAGAGCATCAGGGATGGGCAAAGTGGTCATTACTCAGTCTCTACAGAATCTATGGAATGCTGTGGTTTTGTCCTTAAAGGTTAATGCAGATAAATACTACAGAAGGAATGTGCATTAGCTCCCTCTAATACTTGTATGGAGGTGGTGTTCAACATCATTAGTCTTTTGTTCTTTCCAAAATTATTTATAAACCTCAACAGGAAACAATAACTGCAAGTGTATAGCACTTTAAATTTACAAAGTCCTTTTATGAACCATATTTCCTTTGAATCCTCAAAATAATCTTGCAAAGAGGACATCATTAACCCCATTTTACAGATCATGAAACTGAGGCTCAGAAAGCCTAAATGATTTAATGCAAGACACAGCTAGGAAATAGCAGAGCTGTGACTTAGACGCTTTTCCTCATGACTCCAAACCTCATATTCTTTCTCTTTTAGCATTGTACTTCACACACGAAGGGGCTGCATTTCTAAAACCCATTTAGCTTAGTTTATGAATATTTATTGTTAAGAGTAGAAATGCATCAAATTTACTGACAAACAAGGTAAAGGCAAATCAGTAATATTATGTTTAGCTATTGATATGAAATGGAGCTGCTTGCAAAATTAGAATTCATTACAAGCAATAGATCTTTTTCATGACTAGGCTTTGCTGGATCTTATTATCTTGTAAATAGCACCAAAATAAAAGACTTGGGGTTTAATAGGGTAATGAAACAAGTTGATTTAGTTCCCAATTGAGCATGGTGGGCCGCAGCCTGCCTGATCTCTCACTTACAGAACCCAGGGGGGTTGTGGCAGGGTCTGGGGGACCAGACTGGGCTCTGCAGAGATACATGGGTGTCACCTGCATTGTCAGCATCAGGGGCTTGATCAGGATTTTTGTAATGAAGTTAGAAGCGAGGAAGATTTGGATTATAAGACTGCATTATATAACTCCTTGAAAACTCAGTTTGGAATAGAATTAAGCCCCAAATGTGCAAATTCACTTCGTACAAGGAGATGTGGTTTCCTCTAAGCCAGAGATTCTTACTCTTGGCTCCATGGATGGACTTCAGATGGTGCGTGAGTGCCCTGAAGGTCAGGGGTCATGCTGAGAGGATACATGCTTATGTGCGTGTTTCTGGAGTTTCACAGAGACGGCAGGGAATGGTGAGCTACTAATAGGGTGCAAGTGGGTACTTACTAGGTACTTGCTAGGGAGTGAGTAAGCCCACCTGAGGAGAGTGGGGACACGGGAAGTTCCCAGGCAGAACCTAGGAGATCAACCAACTCTAAGATGTGTCGGATGTTTTAATACAATGATTCTCAAGTCGGTATCACATGAACCACAGATGGCATGATTGGATCTCATGCTAGGGGGTGATTTTTGATGACTTTTGACCTGGGCCTATGGGTGCACCATATGAGGTTCCCCACGTCCCTGCAACCGGATGTGACATTCTGCGTGTATGTGCGTATGAACATGTTTCTAAGGAGAGGAGCTCCAGTGTTTCACCAAAGTCTTGCAGAGGGTTCTTGATCCCTGAAGGTTAAGAAGCCCCGAGGTGGAAGAATCATCCACGAGCTTTGAGCTTCTGGCAGTGACAGGGATTCAGATTCCTTGCTATGTCCTACTTTCATCTTTATATGATCTCTTTTCCATCTCTCTCTCCCCCTCTCTCTTCTTACTTGACAAGACAGCATATTCGGCGCAGAACGATGAAGTCCAATCTGAGGATATGAGAGCTGGCTGGGGAGAGCTCAAGGGGGTGATTCCTTGGGGATTAATCTCAGCAGGTGTCCCAGAAGAGGCCTCTTTTGCAGTGAGGTCTAGCAGGTCTGCCCAGCACTGAGTCCTGCACTGGCATGCAGGAAGAAAACTTTTTGGGTAGGGAGACGTGGATAGGAGGGCTGGGGCTGACCATATAATGGAGTATCGAGTTTACACGCAAGGCGAGGGATTTCCCCTTTGATTGTGTAAGACACTATAAATGAGGGAGGCCATTGCCAGATGTAATACTTCATGGGCTATTTATCATTATAAAGTGGGCAGGAGGAATTGACCGACCTGGTGGGTTAATCAGAATTCTGAGCAATGTCTTCATTACATGATAATTCAGCGCACAAGATTTCTACAGCCCCTGTCTTCATTAACAATATAAATATTTCTTTAAAATAACATTTGGAGGGGCGCCTGGGTGGCGCAGTCGGGTAAGCGTCCGACTTCAGCCAGGTCACGATCTCGCGGTCCGTGAGTTCGAGCCCCGCGTCGGGCTCTGGACTGATGGCTCAGAGCCTGGAGCCTGTTTCCGATTCTGTGTCTCCCTCTCTCTCTGCCCCTCCCCCGTTCATGCTCTGTCTCTCTCTGTCCCAAAAATAAATAAACGTTGAAAAAAATAAAATTAAAATAAAATAAAATAACATTTGGAATGGAACTCGGGAGTTTCTTCCCTCGCCGAACTGCTAGGAATTGATTCGCACCTAGGCTTCGGTGCTCCCAAGAACCAGCCACAAGACATGAGTTACTGTGCTGTAATTCTCACCTTGCCAGGGTTTCTAGCTTTCATGAAGGAAGCTGTCCTTGGCATCAGTAGGAAATCTCCAGGAGCAGATTGGATCCGTGACAGGACTGCCTCAGAATAATCTGGAATCCAACTGGTGCTCTCGAGCTTACCTATTCATTCCCAGCGAGAGCCAGCGGCTCTTGCTGGTATGCCACATTTACGTAATAGGTGTGCTTCTGAAAATCAGTAGGGAAGTTACACAAACATCGACATACATAATGAAGCTTTAAGTTAACATAATATGGTCACTATTGCAGAGCAAGTTTTTACGAAGTGAAATCTTTTTTTTTGTACTGTGCGTATCACCACTGGTTTTATAAGCATGTGTTTTTGCCTATTAAATTTGCTTAAATTGAAATCTATTTGTATGTGAGCCTAGGGAACTCATAATCGCTGTCTTCATGTGTTTAAGCTGATTGGATCAATATTTTCCTTGGGTCTCTAATTCTTTTTTGTTGGGAGCAGATGGCCCTGTTACATGAATAATAAAGTATGAAAACTGAGCATACATGAAAAAATTAGTATTATAATCAAACATAATTTATGGCATAGTTAAAATGAAATATGTCTAATGATTTGTGTGGTAATTGCATCAAAATATTAAGTGATTTCAAAAAAACCCCCAAATATTAAGTGTTTTCCATAAATGGCTATAATTAGTGTGACTCCTGCAGGCCTATGAAACATTTGTAGGGACAGACGTCACTGAAGAGAGTGGTAAGGAAAACTGACTGGTAGCCTCTTCTACAGCCCCTACCTAATCATGACTCAGGGAGACTCAAGCCTTTCCTTACTTCAGCTGGCTGTTTCATTGGCCCAACTTTCATGGAGCTCCTGATAGACAGAGATTTATTGTGTCACACCTAACCCTGTAAGACCAAACCAGAGAAATCACATCCACCATGGACCAGTGGTTCTTCAACTTGTATATGAGTCAGAATCCCCAGGAAAACTTGTTAAGGCATAGATTGTTGGACCCCAATTCCACAACTTCTCACTCAATAAGGCCTTAGGGTTGGGCTCAAGAATTTGCATTTCTTTTTTTTTTTTTTTTTAAGATTTTATTTTTATGTAATCTCTACAGCCAATGTGGGGTTCACACTCATGACCCTGAGATCAAGAATCGCATGCTCTTCCCACTGATCCAACCAGGCACCCTAAGAATTTGCATTTATTTTTATTTTGTTTATAAAGATTTTATTTTTAAGTAGTGTCTACACCCAATGTGGGACTTGAACTTACATCCCTGAGAGCTAGAGTCATATGCTGTACTGACCAAGCCAGCCAGATGCCCCAAGAATTTGCATTCCTAACAAGTTCCCACATGATGCTGTTGCTGCTGGTAAGGGGACCACACTTTGAGACTAATGGCTAAAAGGCAAGACTTAGAACTTCAGGATTCAAATGGTAATCAAGAGAAGTCCAAAAAGTGGTCACGTTTATCCCCCAGCATGGGGAGAAAACTGGGTATAGTGGTGACTATACCTCAGGGGCTACCAACATTCCTCACAGTCTCTCCCCGCAGCATTTCACGTTTGTGGATTCCCTAGTTTGTTAAAAACTTATTTGCTCAGCACCTACTAGGATAAAGCATAGAACGAAGCATTAGAGATGCATCAGACGTGGCTGCTGCGGTACAGAAGTTTACGGTATAGAAGGTGTGATGAGACATACTCACCAGTGAGGATGTAGGTTGACAGTGCTCAGTGCCTACAAGAAGTAGCACTTCTGAGCCAACAATACTGTCCTGCTCCATTCACCTCCCACTCACCCAGATGACAGTTTCCCACATTCTCTTTCTACAGTCACCTAATGCCCATTCTCACTTTTGGCTGATGGCCTTACTTTTTACTTCACTTAGAACAATTCAGAGAGAATTTCTGTGAGCTTCCACAACCACCTTTCCCCAACTACCTGCACCTGAGCCATGTACCCCCTCCTCTCCCATTACACTGAATGTAGTAGTCAAGGTTCTCCAGAGAAACAGAACCAGTAAGGGTGTGTATGTATGGGAGACACAGAAGAGATTTATTGTAAGGAATCGCTTCACATGATTGTGGGGGCTGGCAAGTCCAAAATCTATAAGGAAGGCCAGCAGCTTGGCAACCCAGGGAAGAGTTGATGTTGCAGCTGGAATCTGAGATAGTTTGGAAGCATAATTCCCTCTTCCTCAGGAGATGTCAGTCTTTTTCTTAAGGCCTTCCATTGATTGGATGTGGCCTGCCACCTTATGGAGGGTTAACTGCTTTACTCAAAAAGTCTACTGAGTTAAATGTTAATCTCATCCAGAAAGCACCCTCGCAGAAACATCCAGAATAATGTTTGACCAAATACTTGGGTGCTGTGGCCCAGCTAAACTGACACATGAAATTAACCATCACACTGGGTTAAGTGGTTATGCTTTTGTCCAGCCCAGCCCTTCCAGTGATGCCCTAGATCCCACATCGCTCACCTATTTAGGGGCTTTTTTCCTACCATTGTTTCCTCGTTCTCCTTCCTCATCAATTTTTCTCACACTCCCGGGTCTTTCCCATAGCATGGAAACATGCTAAATATCTCTTATCATTGCAAAGCCCTGATTCTACATCCTCCTCCAAACCACTGCCCTGTGGCTCTGCTCCTCCTACCAGCAAAACTCACCCAGAGAGCTGTTTAGACTTGTCCTTTCTACTTGCACTCTTCCTCATTCTCTACTGAACCCACTACAGTCCAGTTTCCATCCCTCACAACTCCTCTTTCTTCAAATATGTCCTTAGCTTGGTTTTCAAGATACCGCATCCTTTGGGTTTTACTCTTAACTTAGCAGCTGGCAACTTCTCAGTCTTCGTTGATGGCTCCTCCTCCTCTCCCTGACTTCTAAACATTGCAGTACCCCTTGGCTTAGTCCTGGGCCCTCTCCTCTTTTCTACTATGTCCACCTCCTAGGTGAGCTCATCTGGCCTGAAGGCTTTAAATGTTTTGAATACACTGATGACCCCAAAATCACTCTACTGGAGGGGTAACGGCAAACTGTAACCGGTGCTCGGAAGAAAAGATACACAGTATTGTGAGATCACATACCAGAGATGCTTGCCTCGCTCTAGAACAGGGGCCTGCAGACTTTAACCTGTGGGCCGATATTGGACCTGCCTTTGCCAATAAAGTTCTATTAGAAGTTAGCCACCCCCATCTGCTTGTATCATCTAAGGCTGCTCTTGCACTAGAATGGCGGAGACTACACCGCCTGCAAACCTGGCAGTATTTACTATCTGGCCGTCTGTAAGAAAATCTGTTAACTCCTGGGCTACGAGATCAAAGAGCGAATGATATAGGAGTTGAGGTCAGGAGGGTGAATGTGAGTTATCCAGGCAACAAAGTGGGGACGGTGTCCCAAAGCCCCCAGAAGAGCACTTGTGTGGGTCTTGTGAGGGAAGGGAGCTTGGGGAATCAGGGGACCCGATGGAAAGCTACTGCAGTGGGAGAATGCAGATTCTGATTCAACAGGTCTGGGATGGGGCCTGTTATTCCGCTTTTCGAGTAAGTTGCTAGGTGATGCCTAAAGGCCAGGACCATATGCTACCTAGAAAGTAGAAAGGCATGATCTCATTAAAGCTGAGGGGTTGGATGAGGGGCCTGAAGGAAAGGAAAGAATCAAGGATGATTCCCGGTTTCTAACTTGAGCTGCTCAGCGGTACCCCTTCCTGGTAAGGGAAGACCGGGGAGCAAGCAAGTTAGAGTACGGAAGTGATGAGTCACATCTTGGATGAGTTGCGTTTGTGATGTCCTTGGGACATTTACATCTAGACCAGCAGGTAGTTGAATGTTCAAGGTCGAGGCCAAAGGGGGGAATTAGGATTTAGGAAACATTTCTCAAAATTAGGTGAATGAGGCTTGAGTATTTTCATAGGCTTAGGGGAAGGTATAGGTGATGGGGCAAAGCTTATGGAGCTGAATCCAGAGGAATTACTACCCATGGACAGGAAGAGGTTGGGGCGTGACAGGTAAGAATAGGTATTTATGCAGGGACGTTGGGTAGTGCTTGAGGACACTGGCTGCTGGCCTGTATTTTCTTTGTGAAAAATGAAGCAAGGCCATTCAGTGAAACTGCAGTGATAGCATTGAGAAAGGGAGGAGAGGAGGGAGGAATTTTCTGTATATGTGTGAGTGTATGTGCAAAATATCAAAAATTTGGGTCTTTTTGGGACACCTGGGTGGCTCAGTCAGTTAAGCCTCTGACTCTTGATTTCAGCTCAGGTCATGATCTCGTAGTTCGCGAGGTCGAGCCCGGTGTCTGGCTCTATGCTGATGGGGCAGAGCCTGCTTACAATCCTCTCTCCCTCTCTCTCTGCCCCTCCCCTGCTTGTGCATACTCTCCTTCTCTCAAAATAAATAAGTAAACATTAAAAAATTGTGTCTTTTGTATACGTGCTGCCAAAACAAGCACTAAAAATTTGTGTCTTTTCATAATTTTTTTTTCCTTTAAGCATCATGGTTAAGTGGTGTTTTGGAAAAAGCGTAGAACTTGGGAAGAATCAAGAAGACTGCTATTGACTTTCTACTTGACCCTTGACAAATCCTTTCCTTTGTGTGCGCCTCAATTTTCTAACTTATAAAATGAGAGGGGTTGGAATTGATCCCTAAAGTGTCATCTAGTTTTATGGTTCTGATTCAGTACAAGAAAAGAGTTTTAAATTTAGCATACAGATAAAGAAATATTTAATAGAAATGTTTATATTTTATCTTGGATCTTAATAAGGAGTACCTACTCTGCCTAGAATTGGATGAGTCAAGTAAACATTTCATTTCAAATCATCCTAAAGATATTCAATGCATTATAAAGAATAAGGGTCACGTAGGGATGTACGTCTTGCAGAATTTCTGACTGAAGGTACACGACACCATATAGCAGTTATAATCTTTCAAGGGTTTGGTAATCCTGAGTCCATCTGCACAAAACGCCTGGGAGATTTTTACTTCCTCTTAAGATGGTGTCGAAACCGAGGCAAGGAGATTGTGACTTGTCTAGGGCTTGAAAGGAAATCGTGTAGTCCTGTTCATTAAAGCTAGGACCTGAAGAAGAGTCCCATTTGCCTGATTTTCTTTACTTGACAGGAAAGGGCTCTGGAGAAAGCCCGTGGGGCACCCGTGCCGCATCACCCTCACAGTCACATAATGACACGAAGTGTATCCTGTGAACAAGGTGTTCTTCTTTCAGAGGATATTTGAGAGGCTCCTTAAGAGCTGGGACCACAGGGCACCTGGGTGGTTCATTCGGTTAGGCGTCAGACTCGATATCAGCTCAGGTCATATCTCTCGGTCCCTGGGATCGAGCCCCACGTCAGGCTCTGCGTTGACAGCACAGAGCCTGCTTGGGACTCTCTCTCTCCGTCCCTCCCCTGCTTCCTCCCTCTCTCTGTCTCAAAATAAATAAATAAATAAACATACAAATAAAAAAGAGCTGGGACCACGTACAGCTCTTGATGTTTCCTACAGTAGTTGAATCAGAATGTGTTTCTTTTTAAAAGCTGTGTTTTTTTTCGAATGAGAAAGTTTGATTTTTCCCGGCGAAGGTCTGGCTCACAATTAGGAAGTCCTAACTGATCCTTAGGTTCCTAGTTTTGCTTACAGAGAACGCGATTCTTAAACTGAGTTCCTGGCAGGAGTTTGGTTTTTGCCCAATCCGCTCTCTGGAATGAGAAAGTGGATCTTGGCCTCTTACTAAGCTGCTGTGTGCCCCTGTAACTCAAGTTCTGCTTTTCTGTGTTCCCATTTAGTAGTCCAGAGCAATAGTGCCTCCGCCTATCTACCTCAACAGCTTTTGTGGAGATAACTTTTAAGTATGCTGAGCTCTTAGAAGAAGGGTGTTATATATATGCAAAGTATTGTCATATACGTGCCAGATGCTTTCTAGTGAAGATAAACTTTAGTTTTTTGAATGTTCATTTATTTACTTGGAATGAGAGAACATATGTGCGCACAAGCACACACATGAGTGAGCAGGGGTGGAGCAGAGAGAGGGAGGGAGAGAATCCCCAACTGAGCGACCCGGGCACCCCTAAGATGAATTTTAAAACCAAAATAAAAAGAATTTGTAGAGTAGAAGTTAATAAATATAAATGAATATTCTGGTCGCATCTGCTTCACAGGGGAGTTGAAAGAACTAATTGATGCTTGTAAGTTCCTCGCAGTCTTTGAATTAAAGAGTCTAGAATTTGCAAGGTATGATTACCTTCTGTATTATAAATGTTATAATTAATACACACATATTTTCCAGTTCAGATGCATAGCTTGGACTTGTTCAAAATGAATAAACCCTTTAAAATGAATATTTGGGGGAGTAGCTTTTACATCCTCTAGAGTTCTGACTCATCTGGGTGGGCACCAATCGATACCAATCGGTGGACTCTCGTCTCACCCAAGTACATTTTATCACCTGTGCTTTGTAATTTGAGTAATCTATCTTGCATTCGTGGCAGGAAGAACTGAAATAACCTTGTGTTATGATTTATTCAAGCTTGACGGAAATCAGGAGCCAAATAAAAGGGAGGACAGATATTTCTCTGTCTAACAAGGTTACCTCAGATTGCTTGATGTTCTCTGTGACATTTGCTTGCAAAACATTCTTCCAGCTTCATTAAACTGTCTTTGGTAGGTGGCAACTGAATGCTCCCTGTGGTCTAGGTTTTCACATTCCCAAGTGAGTGGGTGGGCTTGGATGGGGGCAGACAGTGGGTGTGGTCATGGGGCGTGGCAAAGAAGCGGTCTTTAAGCAGCAAAGACCTTTGGGACTTTTGGGAAGCATAGTATATTTACATTCATTTACTGAGAAAATAGACACAATTTGTTTAGATTGCAAAGGAATGTCCCATTTAGGCACACACTGTTCAGAGGACAGAGGGCAAAATGCTGCTGCCCAAGGTGACCTGGTCAGAGTATACCAGGGAAAATGAAATGAGATGGATGTTTTTATAGTTCAAAAACACTTGAATGCTGTTAACCATAACGTTCTTCCAAATTTGCTATAGGCTTGAAATTTTTCTAGTAAAATGTTGGAATAGGAAAAATAAGAAACGCTCTTGACTTCTTTTACACTACCAGATCTATTTCATTCCCTTGTAAGTTAGATATTCTGGAATATCCTTTGCTCTTCTAAAGTGAATATTAGGCACTTCTCTCCCATCACGCAAAGGGGTGACAATAAGATTATTAGAGCCCCCTATGGTAATAGGTTCTGAAACGCACTGAATCATACAGGAAATAGGAAAGATGATAATGACAGACCTCACACACACATATTACTAACACCCACGCAGCCAGGAGGACCTGAGCTTTTCCTTTTTGGAGATGGGTGTGAGGGAGATGGGAAGGGGCAAACAGTTGACAGTTAAATAAAAAAGGCAGTGGTTTTCGTTACGTGATGTGCTCAATAGGTTCTTTAAAAGTGTGGATCAACTATTTAAAAAGTGAACTAACCAAATCTCATTGAGTGACTGTTGCAACTATGAGGATTGTATTTTCCAACCCCCAAACTGGGACACATACAGTGAAACTGGGACTGCCTGGAAAACTCAGGATATGTAAGACATCCCACACTCTGGTTCCGGTGTCTGTCTTTGTACTCCCAAAGGCTGAAGGAAAACATTTGTGATCAAGTTCTATGGTTTGTCATGAATCTCATTTTATGTAAAGGGACAATTGGCATTTTGAATTGGAGTCCTGGGGCTGAAAGCACATGTGCATAATGTAAATATCTTAATTATCATTCATTATGCATCTTTGGGAGGTACATTATTATACATAATTATGCATATGTCTGTAAAGAGATATGGCTCCTACCTACAGTGACCACATTTCCCAAATCCCAAACTGAGAAGCATAATCAGAAACGTGGTCTGACAAGGAGATTGGATTTTTAAAAACCTGGGCTGCCTTGGAAAAGCTCTAAGCCGGGACGGAGTCTGTAAGACCCTAAAGCATGGTGGTCTTCAGAGGGAAAAGTTTAGATGGAGGTCACGACTGGGTCACCTAAGAACCACTTGGTTGTATATCTTTGGCATCTGGGAAGAGTGAGGGAGACTTATGATGGAAGCTTTAGGCACTAGAGAACATGGTCTCCATTTGGCAGGAAGACAGAGGGGGAGAGGAAACAAAAAGAGACTAGTATTTCCAAGGCCAGGCAGTACCCCAGCTTGGACTGAGGGCTGGAGCCCCAGGCCCCCCGCTCACAGTGTGTCAGCCTGCAAGCTGTTACGGGCTGGTTTGTGTTCCCTGAAATGTGTATGTTCAATTTCTAACCCCCAGTACTGCAGAATGTGACTACATTGGGAGACAGGGTCTTTAAAGAGGTAATTAAGTTAAAATAAGGTCAGTCGGGTGGGGCCTCATCCCATATGACTGGTATTCTTCTAAGAGGAGGTTAGGACACAAAGACAGGGGAGAAAAGCATGTGAACACACAGGTAGAAGACAAGGCCAAGCAGAGAGGTGTCAGAAGGAGTAAACTCTGCCAACATCTTGATGTCGGACTTCCCACCTCCAGAGCTGTGAGACAGTACATTTCTGTTGTGTAAGCCTTTGGGTCTGTGGTACTTGGTTACAAAGCCCTAGCAAACTAATGCACAAGCAGAATGTTGATGTGATACAGGGGCTCCAACAGGAAAGGAGCCATGTGGGCCTGGGAGAGAATAGGCCCTCTGGGGATGGCTTGGCCCTGGGGTTGAACTCATCTGCTTCTTGGAGTAAGCTTCAAGGACAAAGGTAGAAAGCATGACACTCTGTGAGGCCTATGGCCTGTGAGGTTTTTACCCCTGGCTCTAGCCTCTCCAGAGGGATTCGAACATCACGTATATCCAGTATGATGCTGGACCAGAGTTTACATGAAACCAGTTTGCGAAGACACCAAGAGGCTTTGTGTGTGGATTTCTAATGATATTGCTGATGGCTGTTACCCACTAGTACCCCTAAAGAGGGGTACAGGACCACAGAACAGCATCATCTTCAACAGATACCCCAGGAGCTGTGTGAATCTGATCGTACACGAGGACAACATTCACTTGCTGTTAGCTTGTTTCCATCTGTTCCCAGCATAGCTGCTTTTTCCCAGGTGAAGTGAAACTCAGGTTAACCACAAAGCCATCGCAGCGTTTGTGTCTTGACTAGGCAGATTGAGAGGTGTCCGGGAGGAAGGATTGCCTCTGCTATTTAAGGTCCTTCTATCTGGATTAAGAATCAAATTGACATGAAACCGATTAACAGGAGAAAATCAAATATAATAGTGTATGTACACATGGGGAATCTACACAGACATGGAAATTCCAAAGAAGGTGAGGCAACTTAACACTTACAGGAGCTAAGAAGAGGGGTGGGGGTCTGAGGACACAAAGGGGAGAAAGACCTTTAGCTGGAAGGTAGGAGGAGATGTTTGGAAAACAAAGGTGCCCTATTATGCAGATAAGTGTCTTAGGTAAAGAGGAATCTCTGTTAATAGCTCTCTTCCTGATATTGGCAAGCAGTTGACTGGGAGGTAAAGAGCTTTTCCTGAATGAGGTGGATCTTGATTGCTTTGAACTCAAAATAACATTCAGGCCAAAGTGACCCCTCTTGGGGTGCCTGCCCTTGGCCTCCATGGAGGTCCGGACTTAGCCTAGGAAGACAAAAGAACGAGAGGGGGAAGGAAACAGGGGAGGCTCCTGACACCTCTCTCCCTCCCTCTTATAGATGTCCTTTGCGCCAGGGCTGTTCTAGCTGATGGACGTGCCCTGTCTCATTCCCTTCTCGCATCCAGCAAATGAGCCAGGTGGGGGAGGCAAGAGAGGCGCAGAGAGTGAAAGGGACTTACCTAAAGTCGCAGGGCCAGTGAGTGGCAGGGCCAGGGAGAGAAGCCAGGTCTGCATAACTCAAAGCTTATGCCCCTGATTACCCCACATGCCACGTCCCCGCCGAAAGGATATAAATAGATGATTCTGGACTTACTCATTAAGTCTCAGGATGCTAAAACGAAAGAACAACTTCCTTCCCTGCATTCCTTGAACGCATCCTGAAACCGGGAGGAGGCAGTCATGTTCGTGTTGGGGGAACAAAAATACTACTTGTTTTTTTTTTTAATGTTTATTTTTATTTTTGAGGGAGAGAGGGCGCGAGCGGGGAAGGTGCAGAGAGGGGGACAGAGGATCCGAAGTGGGCTCCGTGCTGACAGCAGAGAGTGGAGACCATCAGTTCTGGCTTTGGACTGGTAACTTAGCCAACCACTCTTCTGTCTCATTCGGTCTTCACCACGGTCCTGAGGCGGTGGCTAGTGTCACCTCTGTGTTACTGGTGAGGAACTTGAAGCCAGAGCACTGTGACAAGAAACTGGAATGATCTAATCCTTTTAATTCAGGTTTTGAAAAAAAGGGGGGGGGGGCAGGAAGCTTAATTATGACTTCCCAAGTGAAGTTGCTTAAAGAAGGTTGTTCCAGTAAATAAATGCAGTTTGATATGGCAAAATATTTCAAAATGTGTGGCTCCCAGTGGAGAAAACCTAAAGAAAAAGCGATGAGTACCATGGGGCCGTCTGTCGGCTTAGGTCACGTCATGAGCGAGGGCCTTGTACTGGGCTATTGGAGAAGTCCGAGAAGTTGAGAGCAAACCCTAACCTTTGGGGCCACCTCAAGGACAGCAGTCTCAGAGCTGGCTGAGTCACCAGAATGACCCACTTCTTATAGAAAAGCACCGAACACAAGAAATCAGTCATCCTGTACCGCTGAGATAACTCACAAATCCAGAAACATGCACAGAAGCTATACACATAGACGATAAACCCGTAGCTTGGGCCCCATTCCTATGCTAAAATGTACCACTCTCACCTCCTAGTCTACTTACTGTCACAGGCTACACTTTGCTCGAATGCTCACATCCACTGGGGGTAGAAATCCCAAGCATAGCAACAGTGTCCAAGCAGAAGCAGCAGTCAGATGTCCTTAACTAGCAGAGGAAAGGCCTGGGTAACCATAATGGAGCTCAGGAGCCAGATCGGAAGTGGGTTCAGTCGTAGCTGGCATAGCAGGGGGCTGGCAAGTGCGTGGGTGGTGGTGGTGGTGGTGGCAGGCAGCCCCTGGCTTTTAGTTTTTTTGCCCCAGACCCGTGGAAATCTCGTGCTTCTGGGCAGTGCAGCTGAGTGCCTCTCGGCCAGTGAGGAGAAAAATGCTGGCCAAAGAGGCTTGATCTTCCTCAGAAATGACAATAATTGCCATCGAATGATAGCTTACCATACGCCAGAGACTACTCTAAGCAGACATCATCTCATTTCATTTTACTGAGTGACCAACGGCAACCCTATGTGGCAGGCATTATTGTGATGCCCCGTTTTCCGTGTGGGGAAACAGAGGCTCATGAAGGTTAAGTAACTTCTGAGGTGACACAACTTCAAAGTAACAGGATTTCTGGTACGTGTGAATTCCGAGTCCAGGTCTTTACCCCCTAGGCCAGGGGATTGCAAACTTTAACGAAAATATTTGTGTGTATTTTTATTTTAGAGAGCGCGAGCAGGGGAGGGGACAGAAAGAGAGAGAATCTTAGGCAGACTCCACACTCAGTATGGAGCCCGACTCGGGGCTTGATCCCACAACCCTGGGATCATGACCTGAACCAAAACCGAAAGTCAGAGGCTTGGCCAACTGAGCCACCCAGACGCCCCAGATAGCAAACTTTTCTGTAAAGGGCCAGAAAGTAAATATTTTCAGACTCAGACCACACGCTCTCTGCTGTGAGGACTGAACTCTGCCCTGATAGAGAGTATGCAAATAAATGGGTATGGCTGGGTTCCAATAGAAGTTTATTTAAAACACAGGCAGTGTGCCGGGTTTGGCTGGAGTTTGCTGACCTCTGAACCAGGCTATAACACTTCCCTGTCTGCAGCTGCACGTTGGTCTGGGCTTACAATCACATGCCCTGGATTTAGAGCCTGATCTATGGGAAGGAAAAAGAACTAAGGACTTGGGGCTTGAGCCCCAATCGTGGAACTACGTTTCCGTGGGAATCTGGGGGCGTTCTGTAGTGCCTTTGTGCTTTAGTTTCTCTATTTAGTGAGAAAAAGGAGAATCACTGTTCTGTCTACGTCTCTGGAATATATGTTACCAGGATGATGTGGAAAAGATACATGGCCCGCATGTTGAAAAATGAAATTACCATGCAGATCTTAAATGCTTGCTTTCGCTTACACCAGGGAGTGGCCGTCTGGAGCCCCTGAGCCCTGATTTCCTCAGAGATTACAAGAGAGGCCTGGCCCCTAGTGTGTTCGGACAGAGCAGCAGGTGAGTCCCTGACACTTGCACATCCATATGAAAGTCGATTCCTATGGCAACAAACAGAATCAGAAGCAGCTCCCTGGCTGTGCGAAAGAACAATGGGAAGACAGTAAACCAGAAAGTGAAAATCAGACAAGATAGGGGATGGCGAGGAAGAGTCCGTGAAGCTCAGCTTGAGTGGCCAATGCCGATACCGAAATAAACTGCTGATGTTGATAATGCGTCTCTCTCAGCAATAAGGGATTGTTTTCATCGGGTGAGAGAAAGCTCTGGCTTTGTTGAAGCCTGTGTGCGTGACACCATTAAATAGTCAAATAATATACTCCTTCCTGACAAGGAGCCTCTCCTGCCAGTTGCCAAGAGAAGGCGCTTCCTTTTGCCTTCTCGTCCCATCTGGGCACCCACGGGAAGGCCTTCCCTAGTCCCTGAAGCCTCGGTCCTGGAAAGCATCTGCACCAAGGGGCCAGGAGCAGCGGCACACTCGGGGAGATCATTTTATCTAACTATTTGTGTTTCCACAAGGGCAAGTGACACCTGAAAGGTGGCCAGGAGGAGGCCCTCTGATGTATAGCAAGACCCACACTACACAGCAGGTCTGCTGACTCTCTTGCCCCATGAGTTGCTCCGTATTTGGAATCTGAAATGTTTATTGCCATACAGCTCTTTTTGTGGAAACACCCCGATTTTGGCAAGTGAACCCACGTCGAGAATCTCCTTACATTTGGGCACATCTTGGGTTCACAGCCAACTATCGGGCCTCTTTCCTTCCAAAGAGAAATAAAGAGAAAAAGGTCCTGTACCTCTCTGTGTTCCCATGGAGTCGTTTAAACAATTAGGCTACAAATAGTCCCTTGTTCTTTTCCCTTTGTCCCAGTGGTTGTGACTTATGGTCACATTGAAAATAGCTGAACAGGTATTGACTAGAGTAAGATACCTGCTTCAAAGCTTTCCTTTACGAACAACTGTGAGACCTAACCACTGTGTAGTCCCTTTTAACTAATACTCAGCAAATTAGGCCACTGAAGTTTCCAAACAATGAAGTGTTTTCTTGCAGCTTTGCCGGTCTAGGAAGGACTCAGACAACAAAAACCTCTTCCTGCCTGGAGGTGATAGTTAGCTGCGCCTCTAATTAGCCTCTCGACCTATTTGCACACAGCTGTAGTAGCTTTCTAATATTTCCGGCTGTAGTGTTTCCTCAACGTTGTCAACGTATTTGTTTACACACTCTGCGTTGTACACTTGAGGAAATATGGGGGTAAGAAGAGGTTAAATATAGAGGTTAAGAACTTGGGATTTGGAGGGGCGCCTGGGTGGCTCAGTCGGTCGAGCGTCTGACTCCGGCTCAGGTCATGATCTCACGGGTCGTGAGTTCGAGCCCCGCGTGGAGTTGGCGGCTGTCAACACAGAGCCTGCTTTGGCTCCTCTGTCTCCCTCCCTCTCTTCCCCCTTCCCCCCGAAAATAAAAATGAAACATAAAAAAAACACAACAACGTGGGATTTGGAGTCAGCGTGGAGTGACCGTGGGAAAATTAGCCAATGTCCTCTGCTCTTTCATCGATAAGGCGCGGAAAATAACGGTCCCTGCCTCCTAGGACAGAGCTGCAGGTGAAATGTGCTGATGCGGGCAGTACTTGGCAGACGCGCGCTCAGGAAGTGTTAGCCATTATTTCCTTGGGGAGCCCGAGAAGTTTATACTACTTATTTTCTATGATACAGGAAGACACAGAAAACATTTATTTTGAAGCCGTGAATAATGTGAGATAAAAATACAGAAATGCCGATCGTTAGTGCTAACACACACCCCCTCTCCGTGAAGCCTACTTAAAGTCAGTTTCTCCATCAAAAATTCTGTACTGAGAGAGACTTTTTGCTCTCAGCCAAATGCCTTCCGTTTTCAATGTAACGGGTGTGTCTTATTATTGCTACATCATTTCCCACTGAAACATCTTTCCTCCAGAGCATGTGATGTCATTTACAGCTACTGGCACAAACATTTTTTCCATATTTTGTCAATTAAGTGTGTCCCCGAATTGAATGTTTACACTCTTGTATGGTTTACTAAACTACTTGCAGGAATAAGGGAAATAATGACATGGGGGAACAAAATCAGAGATCGTACTTTTCGGCGCTGAAGAGCTGAGGGTAGAAACCTACCCTGTTGACTTCATTAGTGAATATTAAATATAATTACGAGGTTTGTAATGAGCATACTGATAACTTTGGTAAGCATTTCAAAGAACAAATTAATATTTAATATTTGGAACTCAAACTTTTGCACCGATGCTTGCCAATTGTCCCCTAACAGACAAGATTTGCCTTCGGAAGCACATTGTACAGCACACTTGTGCAAGGTAAGGTTGCTTATTGCCAAAACCTAGGTAGTGCACAGTCAAACTCATTTGTGTTGGTGACGCTGGTATGCTAACATGGGCAGTCACCGAAATCTGTATACGCTGTTTCGTATATACGCTGTTTCGGTATACGCTGTTAGGTCTGGATTCTGTTCCCCTTAAATTCCCATTTTGAAATCCTCAGCCCCAGTACCTGAGAATGTGACTATATTTGGAGACAGGGTTTTTTAGAGGTGACTGAGTTAAAATGAGGTCATGAAGGTGGGCCCTAATGCAATATGACTGGTGTCTTTATAAAAAGAGATTAGGACCCCGACACACACACACACACACACACACACACACACACACACACGAAAGACCATAGGATGACACAGGGAGAAGGCAGCCATTTACAAGCCAAGGAGACAGGCCTCAAAGAAATCAACTTACCTGGCACTGATCTCAGCCTTCCAGCCTCCAGAACTGAGGAAATAATTTCTGTTCATTAAGCCCTCCAGTTTACGGTACGTTGTTATGGCAGCCCCCCCCAAAACGAATACAAAAGCTCAGTCATTGATGTGCTTGACCCTGCCAGCTGAGGCAGAGAATCATAGTTGGTTCATATTTGTGTCGCCTTCTACTTCAGTGACCCAACGTGTGAGGAGCAAAGCCGTCACAATACCCATCCAGCCCCGGCCAAATGGCTGCCCCTTAGGTAACAGAAGAGCTGGGTGTTTCAAACAGAGGTCAGGCATTGGGCACCAGAGATTGGTCAGGAGGTGGGAAATCTAGGTGGACGAGGCATAGGCTAAGTGGACGGGAAGGTGTCAGAACTCAGGACAGGCATAGAAGTGAGCTGGGCTAAGCAGAAAGTGCCAGTGATCAACATGCCAAGACGTGAACTTGATTCAGATGTTGAGGTCTGCTTTAGCCGGAGGTCTCCCACCTTCTTCTTGCAGATGCAGGGACTAGTCCTGGGATGGGCAGTGTTGAGCTGGAAGACACGGCATGGTGCAGTGGAAAGAATATTTGGCCTCCAGTCAGGAGGCCTGCTCTCAGTTTTGGATCGAAATTATTTTGGCAATTCATTGTCCTAGAATGTGTTGGGTATTATCTATCAATCTATCGATCCATTTAGTTAATGTTTATTTTTGAGGGGGGGAGGGACAGAGAATCTGAAGCAGGCTCCCAGGTGTCTGCGCAGAGCCCAATGTGGGGCTCAATCCCATGAACCACGAGATCAAGACCAGAGTCAAAACCAAGAGTCAGACACATAACCAACTGAGCCACCCGGCCACCCCTGTACTGGGTATTTATTTTTAGTGATCGGGTTCTGAACAAGCACTAGGGACACAAAGTAACTTGTGGTCTGGAGGGAGAGAGGGGGAGATAAAGAAGGAAATTGCAGCAGAGGTGGGAACTTCCATTTAAGCTTAGTCAGAACCTCTCCCACACACACCCCCATGAAAATTTAAAACACTGGGTAGGCCAAATGTGCCCAAACTGCCCAAAAGCAAGAAAGACGTAGCAGGCTATTAAAGTACCAGCAGGTCAAAATTCAAGGGAAATGGGAACTGAAGTGTTCTGCCAATCCAGGCGAACTTGGCTTTTCAGCTGTGGTGGCCTCCCAGGGTAAGGGGGTAGAAAAGAAAACCCAAGGCCTGCCCTAGAGAAAGAAACTAATAGAAGACTCTCTCCCATATTAAACTTGGACCCCAAAGAATTATACTCTGGTAGACAGTAGGAACCGAAGGTATTCTCCTTCAGAGTTAACAAGAGCACTGGAAATAAAAGAAATAAAAGAAGAAAAACTTGTCACTGAGAATTGTAGCCATGAGTCTGTCCTCATGTGAAATTGTACATAGGCAGTTGGCATTGCCTATGTTGGCATTAATGGGTTGTCAAAGAAACATCAAGCTGTGCACTATACTGACGGTGGTCTTGGACCAGTAATGCCCCCAAGCACCTGGCAGAAGCAAACGCAGATCCTTCTGGAAGAAATGACCTTCATGTTCATCCTGAAAATTGCCTACAAATAATTCTACAATGAGACATACACTCCACCTCAGTTTAAAGAAAAATAGTGAAATATTTGAACAGCACTTTAAACAAACTTGACCTAATGGACTACATGGAAAATATTAGAATCCACAACTATATTATTCACATTCTTTTGGGGCACATATGGAACATTTTAAAACTTTGATAACACCTTGGGCCAAAAGTCTAAATTTATTTCAAAGTATTGCAATCAGCTCACTGCAATAAATAGAAATCAACAGGAAAAATACACCTGACACAGTCTTACGTATTTGGCTTTTATATTTATTCATCACTTAACTTTATTATTTTTAAAGTATGCTCTATACCCATCATGGGGCTCGAACTCATGACGTCAAGATCAAGAGTTGCACACTCTACCGACTAAGCTGGCCAGGTGCCCCTCATGACTTAACTTAAATTCTTCTGCAATTTCTTCATTTTTGCATTGAGTTATGACATGGATACAGTAATATATAAAGTGCACTAATCTTTGGTATCTGGCTTTATTTATGTATGTATGTATGTATTTATTTATTTTAGAATTAACATCCAGTAGAATTGACTGGTAGATAGGTCTATGAATTTTATACCATTTATAAGTTCATATAACCATCACCACAATCAAAATACAGGATTGTTCCATCACCTCACCTTTAACCCCTGGCAACTCCCAATCTGTTCTCCATTATTATGGTTTTAGTTTTCTCTTCTCAAGAATATCATTAAAATATAAAAATACATACATGCAGGCTGTAACCTTTAGAGACTGGCTTTCTTCATTCAGCATAAATTCCTCCAGATCCATCTAAATTGTTGTGTGTACCAATCGACCATTCCTTTTCATTGCTGAATAGTATTCCATGGTATGAATGGACCACCGTTTCTTTAATCGTTTACATGTTCAAAGACATGGGGGTTTTGCTTTCAGTTTGGGCTGTTATTAATAGAGTTTCTATAAACATCCATACACAGGCTTTCGTGTGGATATTCATTTTCATTTTTCTGGGGTAAATGCCCATGAATGCAATTATTGGGCTGTATGTTTAATGTATGTTTAATTTCATGAGAAACTGTCAAACTAATTTCTAGAATGTCTGTAACATTTTAAATTCTCACCAGCAATGTATGAATGATTGTTCTGCATCCTTGTCAGCACTTGGTACTTTCAATATGTTTTAAAAAACTTGTGGTTTGAAATAATTTTATTTTTTTAACAGACATTTGTGTATCTATTCATTCATTGATGTATTTATGTATGTACATATGTATGCTTGTATGTATTTATAAGTAAGCTCCACGCCCAATGTGGGGCTTGAACTCATGACCCTGAGATCCAGAGTCACACGCTCTACCGACTTTTGCCACGTCTGAGAACTTCTCTCCTAACCCCATGTCGTGAAGGTTTTCTCCTATGTTATCAGCTAAACGTTGTATGGTCTTAACATTGTATGTTTAAATCTGTTATCCATTTTGAGGATGATTAGATATGAGGTTTAGACCGAGGTTTTGTTTCTTTGCCTGCGGATGTCCAATTGCATCAGCACCATTTGATCAAAAGACTGTCCTTCTTCCGTTGAATGCTTGTGTTGCTTTGTTAAAAGTCAGTGAGTCATACCTCTGTATGTCTCTTTCTGGATTTTCTAGTCTGTTCCATTCATCCGTGTGTTTATTCTTCTGCCAGTACGATGCTGTCTTGAGTATTGTAGCGTTATAGGTCTTAAAATCAAGTAGAATGATTCTTCCACTTTGTTCTTCTTTATCAAAATTGTTTTGGATGTTCTAGTTCCTTTACCTTTCCATATATATTTTAAAATCCTTTTGTCTGTAATCTACAGAATGATCCTGCTGGGATTTTGATAGGAATTGTGTTAAATTTGTATATCAGTTTGGGGAGCGTTGACATCTTTACCATGTAGAGTCTTCCGCTCCATGAACATAGTGTGTCTCTCCATTTATTTAGGTTTTAAAATTTCTTGTATCAGAATTTTGTAGTTTTAAAAATCTGTTTTGCATTTGGATTTATGTGTAAGTATAAAAAAGAGCAGGATAATGAAGGTGCGGCTGTAATTTCAAGTAGGTTAATCAAGGTAATATTTGAGAAAAGACACGAGGGAGCTAGTCACGCCAATATTTGGGAGAAGATCATTCCTGGTGCTGCAAAAGCTTTACCGGTACAAAAGCTCTAAGGCAGGAGCATTCCAGGCATGGGAATAGTAAGGAGGTTAGTTGACAGGTAGGGCAAACGAAGGGGAGAGTAGGGAGAGAGGCAGCCAGAGAAAGAATGGAGGGATAAGGCTGTATAGGACCTACTAGTTCAGGCCTTACACAAGACTGTGGTTTTTACCCTGAGTGAACTGGTGAGCCCCTGGAGGGATCTGTGCAGAGGAAGGCCTTGATCTGACTTTGATTTTAGGAGAATGCCCGTGCAGCTGTGTTGAGAAAAGACTGTAAGTGATCAAGGATAGAAGAAGCGAGACCAGTTTAGGAGGCTCGTGCGATAAACCAGAAGTGGTTGGATTCTGAAGAGTTGGTTCATTCAACTCATAAGCATTGGCCCACAGTGGAGGCTGTAGGAAGTTATCGATGATGCCGCCAAAACTCAGGTAATGATCTGGAAAGTGACAACTATGAAACCAAATTTGGGAAGGAAAAGTACATTACAGCAGCATGAATAGCCATCTAATTACAAGTGTTAAAACCTAATTAGTATTCAGTTTATAACACATAAGGTGCAAACAGCAGTGTGTAGGAAGTGTGGGATGCTGTGGGACCCGTCCTCTTTGCTTGAGTGAACAGCAGAGTCTCTATTGTCTGTCATGGGTCTCCACAGATATATGGATGGCGTATCTACTACCTTTGAAAAAGTTATGAGGACTCAGTATTAGAAATTAGGCAATTAATTTAGCAGAGATAGTATTGCACCATAGGTTTACTCCTTGAGAAAACCAAAACTTGAATTAAACTGCTAATTTGAGAAGCCAAGCGGAAATTTACTTAGCTTTGTTTCTGCTACTCAGCTGATGATATGTGACCCCAAATCACACCTCCGCTTTCTGATGCGTGCATTCATAAATGCTTGTCATTGGGCCTGATACAATTAAATGGATTTTGAAATGTTTTTCGAGGTACATTGCCTCCCCATCCTGTAGATCCTCATTAGGCAAAGGCTTACAAATCTTCAGTGACTTCATAAGGATGGATTATAAAATTAAATCAGGGTTTTTAATGTTGAAACTTATGAGCTGTAATTTTATTAGGGCGTAGTTTTCTTCCTCCTATTGCACATATCTGCAAATAGCTTATACTCTTTGTATAATCCCAGTACTAGTTATAGACTATTTACTTGTTTAAAAAAGTAATTTAGACTGGAATGAATAACTATGCCTTAATAGATATAAATATGTTAAACTTATTCCTGTGATTAGTTC
>NW_024420310.1:2868175-2961323 GCF_014898765.1 Herpailurus yagouaroundi
ACCTCTAGACCTTTCCCCAAGCTGGTTGCCTTCCTCTCTGAATGTGTGTATGTTAGCTTCTTTCTCACTATTGACATCCTTGGTTTTGAATACCAAAGACTTTGGTATCTTAGTTGGACCTTTTCTTTCCTCAGTTGGAGCTTCTTGAGGGTTCTGTCTCAGATCATTTACCTTAATAAGAAAAAAAAAAATCTCCACAATGTTTCTAGGTCTGTGTGGTCTAGAAGAGGAAGGCACCCAACAGTCTGGAAGGCTATCTCAGAGTCATGCAGGATACTTTTTTAAAAAGTTTATTTATTTTCGAAGAGAGAGTGTGCATGAGCAGGGGCAGGGGCAGAGAGAGAGGGAGAGAGAGAGAATCCCTAACAGACTCCACGTTGTCAGCACAGATCCTGACACGGGGCTCAGACTCACGAACCATGAGCTCATGACCTGACCCGAAACCAAGAGTCAGATGCTTAACCAACTGAGCCACCCAGGCGCGCCAGGATACTCTTTAAGTATGGACAGGAGATCAAAGAGTGTAAATACAGTAAAATCTTTGGGTTCCCCTACACAGGTATAACCCTCCTCCACAGGTACAATCAGACAAATGTATTTGCTGGAATTTTCTGGAACCTTGCCAACCATTCTGTCTGCCTAGACTGTGGCTAATTGCTAGCAGTTACATTTCATACTAGTGAATTAGGCAACTCAATGTCCTGCTTGGTTAGTAAGGTGATATCACTGGCCCACAAATAACTGAGGGTAAGTTTACCTGAGACTTCTCAGGGGCTAAACTGGATCAACTCATCAACCATCCAGTCCACTATTCAGTGACTGACCGCCAGAAGCAAATGTTAATTTGCTTGGTTTGGGTTCATTAATACTAGCTAATACTGATTGCCTAGTATGTGCAAGACAATGTGTTAAGCATTAGGTCATTTAATCCTCACAACAACTTTATTAGGGCAGTTTCATCATCCACATTGTACAAATGAAAAACTGAATGTTCAGAGAGGTCAAGTAACTTGCCCTGGGTCACACAGCCAATAAATAGCAGAGACAGAACTCAGGTCTGAATCAGTCTCACTGCAAAAGCCTAAGGTCTTCATCTTTACATTACTGTGCAGTGGTCTATGCAGCACAGCTCTGGAGTCGTAATGTCAGGTTTAGGGTTCATCATGTGAGTCTGTGGCAAGGGGAGAGGTGGAGTTCTGGTGGGGAAATAGGCCATTCCAGAAGAGACGTTGTCAGTTTATTACTAACTGTGCCTCTCTTTTCACCCTCAGTATCATCATCCAGGACCCGCTGGGGATCCTTTCCAATTCATCCTAATATGTGGATAAGAGAAAGCTAGAGCACATATGACTCAGAATCTTCCTTATCCTCTCTGGTAACATGTTCTTACTTAATGGGAGACTTCTGGATGAACACCTTTGTGTTAGATATTGAGCTTTGCACAGTGATTAAAATGCTGGGGTTTTAGGTCAGGGAAACTCCCCAGCAAGCAGGTGGAGATATGTTGGATCAGATATGACCTTGGGAGCCTTGACTGCCCGATGAAAGCCATCAGTTAAGAATTTGGGTATCACATCCACTTTCATAAGAACATACCTTTCATAGGCAGAGTTTGGGCAATGTTTTCATCTGTGGAAAAGCCACTAATCAAGCCACTTAATCAGGTTCAGTCAATCAGGTTCTTTGGTTTGCTAACCCAGAAAGTTACACTGAATAATAAAGCTAGCTTCTTGGCTGCAATATAAAAGATAAGGTGGGACGCGCACACGTGTGTGTGTGTGTGTGTGTGTGTGTGTGTTTAAATACATTTCAGATAACAACCAGATTATGATCACGAAATTCTAGGATCTACTGGCTATAAAGTGATACACTAACTGTTGCTTTCCAATTTTTGGTTGTAATGTGTGAAATAGATAAGCACGTCCTTTTATCAACAGCAGTAGAAAATGCAAATCTATTGGAATAATGATATGAACTACTTGGTGCTAATGAAGAGAACACTTTTTAAAGGAAATAATAGGTGTTTGGGACTGTTATTACCAAAGATCTGTGAGCAAATGGGGAAGGGTAGAAACTAAAATCTAAAGAAGCAGAGCAATATAAAAATGACAAGTCAAGTGGGGCCTGTGGAGTTAATTTCACAAGTGACAGATACTTGAGCTTGAATGTCCAGTCTACACAGTGTATATCTATAGTTTATTTTGAGTAAACAATATAACATAATTAAAGCTTCACCCTAGGGGTTTTTGAAAAATGGCATGGTTACCCATTTCAGGTGTCCATCCAGACTGGATTGGTATTAGCATTCCATTCTTAAAATCAGCAAAAGAGCCAAAATAATTTTTGTTCAGTGGGAGACTAACTTTGGTCCATAAGGCAAGCCAGAGCAATAGTGTCTGTATTAGCTTCCCAGGGTTGTCAGTAACAAACTGCCACAAACTTGGTGGCTTTACCCAACAGAAATTTGTTGTCTCTCAATTCTAGAGGCTAGGAGTCTGAAATGAAGGTGTTGGCAGCGTCATGCTTCCTCTGAGGGTTTCGGGAGAAGAAAAACGCCCGCCTCTTCTAGTTTCTGGTGTTGCCAGCATCTTTGGCTTGCAGATACATCACGCCAATCTCTGTCTCCATCATCAGGTGGCCTCCCCTTCTGTGTGCCTGTGTCTCTTTGCCTACAGTCCCCTCTTCCTATAAGGACAGCAGTCATCGGATTAGGGTCCACACTAATCCAATAGGACCCCATCTTAAATTGGTTACGTGTGCAGAGACTATTTCCAAATGAGGTCACATTTGTAGGTATGAGGGGCTGGGACTTCAACTTACCTTTGGGGGAGACACCATTCAATCCACAGCAGTATCCTATAAAATCTGTGGATTTTTGAAGCTCTCTTTATCAAAGAGATGCCAATCAAACGCACTTCGAGGATGTCATATCTGCGGGACTGACTTCAGATACTTGAACGAGAAGGTAATGAAGGGCAGAACCAAGAACTGGAATACTCTCTCCTAACTCTTCCCACCCACCATCTCTGCCAGCCAGTATACTTCTTAGGGCTAGTGGACAGGGTGGGGAGTATCTTCTGAGTGGCTACACACTCCATCCCCAAGCTTCCTCTGATTCCCATTTGTCACAGTGTCCCTGATTAAGAGCACAGACCCTAGAGTCTGATTGTTTAGGTGTAAATTTCAGCCCCTACTTGCTAACCGGCTCCGCCCCCCGGCACCACCTACCAGGCAAATTGGGGGGGGGGGGGGGGCTGGCACGATTCCTTTAATTGAGTTTCTGACAGTGAAGTTGTTTAGTGACTTCTGTCATGTGGTGTCAAACTCACTGCTCCAACTCTGTTATCTTTGGGATACTTTATTTTTTTATGTTTTCATCAAAAGAAAAATATACTTCTTGATGCGTTACATTCTTTTATTCATATACAACTGGATGCCTAGCTCTCTATTCTGAACCTACTGCACAACGTGGGGTCTGGCCCATTGACCTTTACAGTCTAGTGGAAATGAGCACAAAAATATTTTCTGGGAGTTCTTTTTTCTAAATATTATTTTTGACAAGTGCTGGATATTTTAAGTGATCTTTGACTTAAACCCTGGCAGTCTTATCTTTTATGTCCTCCTTTACTCTTGTGGATGCGTTTGGGTAATTATTCTGAAAAGAATGTCAAAACACAGTAAATGGTTTAGAATAACTCTGTTTATATCCCTGAGAGTGAGAGGGGAAAGGTCTTGGGAGTGAATTAATAATGTCCTATAGCTGCTTGCAGGGGACATCAAACAAATTGATAGTGATCTTGTTTGTACTGTAAGATAGTACTGAAATTCATAAGGATGAACGAAAGCCACCGAGCCAAAGGCCTGGACCACAAGTAGGGGGTGTTCCCGCGTGGGTGTGGGTTGCTCATTAGCGAAGGAGGGAAATTCAGAGACAAGATGGGTGGTCAGTAAGCTCATCAAAGAAACGTCTTTGTGGGTGCAATGAGGGTATGATTATTTATAGTCAGCAGCAGAGTATATTTGCTTTTGTCTACGTTGCGAAATTATTCTGTATCTCAAGGGAATCCATCCGGGCCACTTTGAAAGGAGCTTTATCTTTTTCTTCTCCCAGGTCACTGAGTATTAATGGGACAACTCATCACGGCACCGGCATGCGTATCAGGAAAGAGGAAGTTGCCCTTTAATAAAACTAGAAAACAGCAATATTTTCTCAGAAGAAATCGCAATTTTCATTTTTAATGTGTTCCGATAAAGTCGCAGAAGATCCAGGGCTTTCTTTGATTCTCTGAGGTCAGTAGGGGTCCTTGACTATTATTTCCAGGGCTTCGGTAGAGCCCTTCTCCACCTCCTGGACTCCCAAAGAACCCCAGGCACACCAGGGAATTCAAGTTCACTTATAAAGCACAACGTGCACTGAGGGCTTGACCCCTGGGGCAGGAAGTGGCACAAAGGTACCTGCAGTTCAATGTAGATGTTCTCGGAGGAAAATATTCTCATTTCCAAAGAAAATCTGCACCCAGAAAGGGGCAAAAATTTCCAGAGCTGCAGGTAGGAAGGCAGATGGCCAGGGTTTCTGCCCCCAGCTCTCCCACCAGCTCCCCGTGTGGCCATGAGCAGGCAGGCCTCGGTGTTCCCATCTGTAACATGATTGGGTTTGACTCGATGAAATCTAAGGGGCTTTTCTTGCTCTCAAGCTGATATGCTTCCCGACACCATGCAGCTGGTATCTGTGTGGCTTCTTGGGTCCATTTCTCTGGCCAGGATCTTATCCACACTTTCGTCCGAATACCTTTCCATTTCTTCCCCTCCTCTGCTCCTTCCTTTCTCATCATTTTGCTTCTTCTCTTTCTTCTGGCCCATCCATCTTCTTGTCTTTCCCTTCAGCCTAAATGAGGACTAAGTAAGTTCCCATTGGGCTCTGTTTAATGTTCAGGTGGTATTTGGCTCTATCAACGTCTGTTCTGTAGACAGAACAGACTTTTTTATTTCAAATCAAGTTTTAAAAGGTATCTGGGAGGCTCTTAATACCACTAGAGTATGAGGAGGTGGCCTCAAAATACTGCAGTAGCTGTTTTCAATGTAGCACTCAGGGGCCCCTTCACCAGACTGCTGACATTACGTCTGCAGTCTGCGCTCTCTCTAACCTCAGTATACCCACCCCCAGCCCCAGGGAGTTTCCCACGGCTGGAGAGACAGGCTGATTTTATGGGACTCTTCTCTGAAACCGAGCTACTCTAACTCCAAGAGTACAGACGTTGGCCTGGAAGGTCTAGGGGCCTGTCCACCTCAGGAGCCACTGCGACACAGGCGTGACGGGCGTCTCCTCCGTAAGCTGGCTCTCACAGCCAGCTACTGTTGGGTAGGGGCCACTACTGTGAAGGGTTTGCAATCCAACCCCCTCTGCAAGCAGGCAGAGTTCTGATCTGTTTCAATATTTGTACAGCACACTTTTGCGGCCATTTAGGTTTTCAGCGGTCACCAAATACTCTCTGCCCTCTGATGTGGGACATTGGAACTGAATAGACGCTAGTGTGTATTCGCCGTGCACTCAGTCCATCCTTGACACAAATCCGTCGGGTAGACACTATGATTATCGGCCCTAGTGTGCACAGCTGCGGAAGTTGAGGCGTGGGGATGTCAGGCAATTGAGATAGCATATATAGCCAAGGAGGACTTGAACCGGGTGTCAAACCCAGGTAGCTCGGGAAAAAGTATTGACCTGTACCCACCGTGCCGTGCTCATGCGTGCTGTCCCATAGTTCCACACGTGTGTAGTGTGGACCCATGACTGCCTGTGGCCAGAGACCACATCCTCGGCTGCCACGTCCTGCTGGCGCATGACGAAGAGAGGAAGGGGCCCAACCATGCTCTGCCTTCTCTCTTTTGGTTCTGTTGCCACAGCCATTGAAGTGTGGGGGAAATTCCCTGAACGCAACCGACAGTCGTAGGTTGCCAGGCTTTGGGGCGTCACTCCGTAAAGCAGAAACCTGACGCTAAATGCATCCCTTGGGAATTACAGAACTGCCAAACTAAAATGGCAGGTAAATTGTGATACCTAAAACCTGGGCTTGAGGCAGAAACCAATGGGGGTGGGGGAGGCGGGGACAGGGAACTCTGTAAAATAGACTGTTAGCATTCATACAATAAACTTGTAATAAACTTGGCAATTGTCATAATATTTGGTTTCATTGAGAACACAGCCTCTTAGCAACGGGGAATAACTTAATCTGTTAATTAAATACAAAATTCAGTTCTCATAAAAACATAATAATTAGCCTTTTCTTACCTTAGGATATCTGCATCAGCAAATACTGGAATTTCTCAAGAAGGGAGATGAGGGGGTTCTTACGTCTGTGATGCTCACCGTGGCTTTGGCACTGAGCTTTGCAAGTTCAGCACTCAGGAGACTGTTTTTTACTTCTAGATGCTTTTCTTGCAATTAGGGTACGCTAGTATTCAGTGACGGCGGATGACTCAGTTAAATTCATGTTGCTTGAACTACGAAAGATTCATCTATTATAAGCACGAGTCCTGCTGTGAATTTCCACTGCTTTAAGCCCAACTAAACCTTGCCTCCCCACCCCCCTCCGAAAAACACCTCACTTTAGCAATTTAAGAAGCAAATCAGTTAACCATTAATTGGTAAAGTTGACAATTGTCTAGAACAAGAGTGAAGGGACAACCCCTTGAAGATGTGGATAATCGCAAACATCTGTACGGACAGGATGGTGGCAGGTGAGGCACCCAGGGACTCGGAGGGACCTGCCTTCCCAATCCAGCCCTTTATTTGTTTAGCTGCAGAATCATAGGTGGGCCAATTATTTTACATCTCAAAGCTTCCCTGTCTTGTTTGGAGTTAATTACATGTACCTTTGTAGTTTCATTGTTGCGAAGATTAAGCAAGATAGTATGAATGAGAGGCTGGGCCCAGGGCCAATGTCGCCCCCACCCTCCTGCCCCAGTCACTGAACTACCTGCGGTTTTCCACCGAAGCCAGGCTAGGCTCTCTGCCCTTCTCAAGGCCTCATAGTCCCCTTCGGCCCGCTATGCCTTTGTCTTCTCCTGGCTTACACCGACTTGTTCGCTAGGCACGCATTCAGAAGTCGCCTTCCTTATGGTTGATTGTGCTAAGTGTGATGATGGCCATGTTTTTTAAAAAGTCCTTCTAGTGAGTTCAAGAAGCATAATAAAGTATTTACAGGTGGAATGGTGTAATGTCTGTGATATGGCTTGAAATGCTTCAGGAAAAAAAGTAAGGGGAAGGGGATGCATGGAAAGACAGTTGGCGGGATGTTAAGAACTGTTGAAGCCACGTTATGGGGACACGGGTTTCACGTATGTTTCTTTTTCATTCGGGATATATTTAACATTTTCCATAAAACACAACCAAATCTAACTTCGCCCCCCTCCTCAGGTTGATTAGGTGTTTCCCACAGATACTCCTTTTTATTTTAATGTCCATTTATTTATTTTGAAAGAGAGACCGAGTGGGGGAGGGGCAGAGAGAGAGTCCCAGGCAGGTTCCACGCTTTTAGCGCAGAGCCTGATGTGGGGCTTGAACTCATGAATCATGAGATCATGACCTGAGCCAAAAATCGAGGTTCGGATGCTTAACTGACTGAGCCACCCAGGTGTCCTTTTCCTACGTGCTCCTTAACCACGCCGTTTTATCATCCCTTAACTGCTCTCCTAATCATCTATTTTCCTGGATAGTCTCCGCTATTAGACCGTGAACTCCTTCAGGGCAGAGACCTGCGTATTACTCATTTATGTATCACCATACCTGGCACAAAACATAAAAATGTAAAAAGATCACTTGGGAGCAAATTATTCATTGAGTTGAATATACGTTTTGTTTGGAATGTCTCTTGCCTGTCTTGAAGCCTCCTCCGAGGAGCTTGTTTTCAGGACCTTCCTACGGTAATTTTAGGAGCTGATAATCCTCTCCTATTTCAGTCACTGGCTTTTAGAATTAATTACAGAAAAAAAAAAAACCATTATAACACATCTTGTGCTAAGAATCGAAAACTCTCCATCACCAGTTGTCTTTAATTAGAAGGAGGTGATTTTCCACTTTACTCAAAGAACGAAACCTCCACCTTCTCCCAACAGCTTTAAGCTGCAACTTTGATTTAACATGTGTTTACATAACACTTCCTTAACAGTTCCCCAGCAATGGCTGTGGCCTCCCAAACCATCATTTTCTAGGTGGTGAGTGTAGACTCAAGGCACATTTATGACATGTTGGTGCTGCCTAGGGGTGTCCCAAACCTCCACTTACCTGGCACCTTTAGATTATGCATAAAGGTAACAACGTGTACTTAGAACACACGGTATGTTACTGAAGATCAAACTTCGGACGTTAGGATACATTCCACTTAATTGCCAAAAGTCTGTGGTACTACTTTGCCCATCTTGAAGCATTGAGGCTTTTCCTCATCAAATAATTAGAAGCAAGTTACTCACTCAACAAATAACTGTTAAGCTCTTCCCGTGCGTGCCAGGCCCGGCCCTGTGGAGCTTACAGTTTAGAGAGTTCCACTAGTCCCATTTCAGGGATGCAAACAACTAGTGTTGGAAGTTCTTATTGGGGGACGGGCACCCCGGTGGCTCAGGTCATGATCCCATGGTCATGAGATCAAGCCCCCCATTGGGCTCCATGCTGATGGCGCAGAGCCTGCTTGGGATCCTCTCTCTCCCTCTCTCTCTGCCCCTCCCCTGCTTGTGCTCCCTCCCTCCCTCTCTCTCTCTCTCTCTCTCTCTCTCTCTCTCTCTCTCTCAAAAAAAATAAACATTTTTTAAAAAAGGAAGTTCCTACTGGGGCTGTCAGTGAGAGTTACTCCTTCGAGCATTACATTTTTCCCTTCTCAGTGGTTTTCTTTTCTCTGCTGGATCATGCCCATCAGCATACACACATGTCATGATTTCTCCCAGTTAAGGAAAAACCATCCCTCTCTAGCAACCACCAGGTTTCTTTGCCCCTCTGTACAGTAAAATCTCCTACAAAATATTGCCTATACACACATCTCCACTTTCTTGCCTCTCATTCTCCACTCGTATTAGCTGTTCCGTCCACTGGAAAGGCTTTTGTCGAGGTCACCTCTGACCTTCGCTTTGTTAAACCCAATGATCAACTCCTGGTCCTTATTTTGCTGACCTGTCAGAGGCATATGACTCAGTGGATCAGTTCCATCTCTGAATCATGAATCATGTCTGGGACACCACACTGCCCTGAGTTTCCATCCCCCCTTACTAGCCATTCCCTTTCACTCTCCTTTGCTGGTTCACCTCTTTCTTCCATCCTGTATCTTTACCCCACCTGCACTCATCTCCATGCTGCTGTCAGCAAATCTCAGGCCTTGAAAGACCACCTATATGCCAACTGCTCCCAAATATCAGTCTCTGTGCTAGACCTCTCCTTTGAACTCTGGGCTCATACATGCACCTGTCTGCTCGACACTCCTGCTTGGGTATCTAGTAGGTATCTTAAACTTCACATAACCTAAACTGACCTCCTGATCCTTCACTCCCTTCCAATGGCTTCCTAGCTCCGTTAGGAGTAAAACTCCCATTCCTACAATCACCTATTAAGACTCTACATTCCAAGTTTTTTCTGCCTGGAATACCTTTCCCACAGATATCCACATGGCTTCCTCTGCTCTTTCTGATCTTTGCTCAAATGTCACCTTCTCAGTAAGACCTTCCCTGATAACTCTATTTAAAACTACAACCTTCTTCTGGCCCGCACTCCGTATCCCCTTTATTTTACCTATAGCTCTTGTCATAATTTACCATACTACACATTTTACTTTCTTGTTTATTTTCTACCTGTCCCCCCCACCCCGCCAACACACACACATACACTGAGAACATAAACACCAGAAGAAGCAGGACTTTTTTATCCGTTTTATTCATTGCTGAATCTCCAGTGCGTAGAACAATGCCAGGCACATGGTAGGCACTCAGGAACTTGCTATTGATTTCCTGAATGAATGAATGAATGAATGAACACTTCTTCTTAGCCAGGCACGGGAGATACAGTAACCAACAAGACATAGTTCCTACCCTGAGAAGCTCACAGTGTAAGGAGGAGAAATAGAGAAGTTAACAGAATTTCTATTCAATGTGTTAATTGCGGGACTAGGGATGCATGCCAGCAGGGCTATGGGAACACATGGTAGACAGTCAATAAATGCTTGCTAAATGTTAAATGAATGATTTCTAGTTAGTTTATTAATAACAACAGAAAGACTTCTCTTGAAAAACTGACAGCTTCCTAATGCTTCTTGTCCTTTTCAGTCCCTGGGGAGCCACCAGAAGCTAAAAGAGAGCCTGTTGATATGAACGCTGTCCGGCTCTACCCCCACAAAACCTAAAGCACTGATCTTTGTTACTTGTTCAAATCACAAGGCAAAAATAGCGTTAAATTGGAAGTCAAAAACAAAAACGTGCCAGGATACATAGTTCCGCTGAGAACTACAATAAGACTTATTATGCCGCATTAAGATGTAAATTGCATAGTCTTTTGAGTCAATATTTGCTGATTTTATATTTCTTTTAGCCAAAGGTGAGTCCGTTTGAGGTGGGGAAAAGAGAAAATAACAAAAGCATGAATTCCTGCAATGGAGCCTTCCTCCTGCTGCTAAAACTTTGCACTGAAGCTGTGCCTGACAACAAAGCAATAGATTGAAAAATGAAAAATGGAGTCAACGAATTGTTCTGTCCACATGACATGCATCCTTTGGCTTCTTTCCCCACTGAATTGATATTGTGTATATGTGGTTTGAAGGGTTGAAAATGGGCCAGTGGTGGGGAGAGTATTATGAGAGGCATTTGGTTCCAGATCCTTACGTCTTTCCCGTTATCTGGCTTTTCTTGGGTGGCGGGAGCTTGGGAGTCAGCATGAAGTGTTGCGCAGCTACCCTAAATGTGGTGTGCATATTGGGGTCCACAGTAGTCCTGTTTCATTTTTGTTCACATCCTGAGAATAGTGCCCCTTGATGTCTACCAGAAGTAGACAAAGTTTTCACAGAGGCCATCGGTAGTTGGTACTGTGGATTCGGGGCACAGAGAGTGAGAAAGAAGGACAGAGAGGCTCGTCTCATGGGAGCCCCTGCACTGAAGGGGCCCGTAAGAGAGAGGATGTGAAGACAGTAGTCAGAGAAGCTGGAAGAGTGGTCCATTTCAGTGGTCAAGGGAAGAAAGGATTTATGATGGAGACGAGCAGCATCCCACGTCTCCAAAAGGTCAAATGAGAGGAGGACTAGCCATCAATTTGGATCAACCTCAATACCCATCAGCTTATGAATAGATAAGCAAAAAGTGGCATATCCATGCAATGGAATATTATGTACGCTTCAAAAGTATTGAGGCACTGAACTGTGCTACAATGTGGATGAACCTTGAAAACATTATGCAAAGTGGAAGAAGCCTGTCACAAAAAGACCACATGTTGCGTGATCCCGTTTATATAACATGTCTAGAACAGGCAAATCCCTAGAGACAGAAAGCAGGTTAGTGGTCACCAGGGGCTAAGAGGGGAAGAAGAGTGACGGACTAATACCTACAGGAAAATGTTCTGAGATTAGAGGCGATGGTTGTACATGTGAATGCACTAAATGCCACGGAATTGTTCAGTTTACAATGGTTAACTTCATGTTAATTCGAATTTCACCTCAATTTAAACTTGCTTTTTTAAGTTTATCTATCTTGAGAGAGAGAAAGAGAGAGAGAAAGCGAGCATGTGAGCCAGAGAAGGGCAGAGAGGGAGAGAGAATCCCAGGCAGGTTCCGCACTGTCAGCACAGAGCCCCACAACGGGCTCAAACTAACAAACCGTGAGATCGTGACCTGAGCTGCAATCAGCAGGTGGACACTCAACGGACTGAGTCACCCAGGCACCCCCCACCTGAATTTAAAAAATAAGATTAGGACTGGGGCGCCTGCGTGGCTCAGTTGGTTGAGCATCTGAATTCAGCTCAGGTCATGATCTCGCAGTTCGGGAATTTGAGCCACGTCTCCAACTGCAAGCTGACAGCACGGAGCCTGCTTGGGACACTGTCTCTCCCTCTCCCTCTCTGCCCCTCCCCCACTTGTGCTCTCGCTCAAAATAAATAAACTTAAAAAAAAGTAAGATTAGGACTGAGAAGTGGACATTGGATGAGGAAGTCACTAAGACTTCTGTGGGAGCAGAAGCTGAGGCGTGATGGGCTGTTGAGAAAGGGGACGCAAGGAGTACAGGGAAATATGTCAAGATGCAGCATAACAGGACAAGACTGGAAGGGCGAGAGGAGGGTGTCGTTTATTCATCGTCAGATCAGGGCGACCTGAGCCTTTGTATCAGCTGAGATGAAGGAGCCCGTGGAGAGAGCAGGGCTGAGGATCCAAGGACACTGGACGTCTGATGAAGCACGGTCCCCGCAGAGGACATGGTGACGGGAGCCAGAGAAAATTGAAGGGGCGAACCTTACATAGCAAGCAGGACTATGCCTCCCCCTCCATGGGAGGCGGGAAGAAGGGATGCCAGGGCAATAGGGATGGGGAGAAGAAGCTAATGACGTTCCCGTCTCTGGCATTGTCTCTGTGAGATGGGAAGGAAGGGCAGTACATAGAAGAATGATTAAAACTGGTCACCTGAAGTCGCCCCATGTGGTTACTGGAAGCTAGCTGACTTCCTTTCCTATAATTTTTAATGAGGGAACAAAGATTGGTCTCAGGAGTCTTTAATCTTTATTTATTTCAATTGTCTATATTGAGCTCATATTTTTTTTTGTCTTGAATCTCTTCATCCCCCACACACATGAATTCAAGTTTTGAATTTCATTTGTCTAATGAGTAAATATAATTGTAATGATAAAAAGAACAGTAGATTCAGCGAGTTCTCCAATTGTAATAATCTTAAAGTACAGTGTCTGAGGCATCTAAAGTTCAGCACCTTAGAGAGTTAATTAAGTCAAGTTAATTGGCAAAGATCTAATCTCCAGATAGGTAACATGGTTGATTATCTTATTTATGCGTAAACAGTAACAGAGGTCATTACAAGACTTTTTAGAAGATTATTGATTGATATATAATTTCTTAATTAATTTTGATTGACAACATCTCTTCCTGCGTGAATTCCCCCTCCCCCTCTTTGCAATCTCAACACAATTGATATTATTGAAATCATGATGATTTAGTAAATGTGTTTTTTTGTATAACGTAGTTTTAACATGACAAAAATCCCCTGCCATTTGGCATTTTACTGTGACTCTCTACAAATCAAACATGTGTGGCATGCAGCCAAGGACAGAACCGGGAAGATGGAAGTTTCTGGGAGCGTTGGAGTTACTAATGCGTGCTTTAGTCTCCTTTGATCTTCCTTTTCCTCACTCCCACACTATGTGAAATAAACACACACTCCAGGTAAAAACCATGTGCTTCCTGGGCACATGCGATGTCGAGACAAGCTTTCCAATCCGTCTTCCCAACCAGTCTGCAGCCTCCAAGCCCCTGCTCCACAGAAATGTTAGTCATTCTGGCCACTCTGTTCAATGCAACCATTTCTAACAGTGAAGGTGGAACGGACTGCTTTGTCACTGGAAGGCACTGTGAGCAGGAGAGAGCATCTGCTTGGGAGGCTGTAGAAGGAGTTTCTAGTTTGGATACTTCAGACTAATGTGATCTCCTGGGTGCGTTTAAAGATAAATTCTTTCATTACAAGATCTACAGTAAGGTTGAACCAAAGAGATGTTGAAATCATTCAAGTGTAACTATCTATGTATCTGTGTATACTTCATTGAGATGTCCCCTGGTATAATGTTACAACTATTAAGACCCTTGTTTATCTGGGGGGCGCCTGGCTGGCTGAGTAGGTAGAGTGTACGACTCTTGATCTGGGGGTTGTGAGTTCGAGCCCAATGTTGGGTATAGAGATTACTTAAAATATTTTTTTAAAAGATACTCGTTTAGCTAGATCCCTCTGTTTCCTCCAAAATAGTATCTTAAAATGTATTTCCTATCTTTCCTTATAACAGTAGTTGTTTCTAAAACTATATTCCCAAAATACATTCTGAAGGCTAATTAACTTTCTTTTCTGGAATATTCCATGTATTAACGCTAATGATTTCAAAGCATCTATCTGGAACACACCATGGGCTTTTGGAGAAAAGGAGCTCATGTGGATTCTAACTCACTTTAAAGTGCTTGCTTCCACATTTGCAAGTTACCTTCACCAAACGTCTGCTATTCTGACCATTTTAGAAGCATAAAAGATGGAGTCCAAATGATCAAGTTGAAAAGAATGGAGAAAATCGACAATAATACATAAAGCAGCTGTGTTTAAAAGAAACCTTCAAGTATTCCCCACCTCATCACTGGCACAGCTGTAGGGGAAACTGCTGTAAACGAGCATGTTTTACATTTGGACAGTATAATGAATTTTCCCATAACACTTAAGCAATTAGCTAAGCATTGGTGTTTTGCATAGAATTTTGTCCTTGTTATAATAATTTCTTACATGTTTATATCACTTTAGGGTTTACAAACGTGCTTTGATGTATATCGTCTTACTTTAACAAGTTTCTATGCCAGGCATTTGGCACACTCCATAAGCCATTTCATTTAGCCCTCACAACAGTCCCATGCAGTAGGGCCCGTGATCTCCGTTTGGGAATGAGTGGACTAAGGAAGCAGAGCCCAGCTTCGAACTCCAATCCAAGGGACCCAGAACACATGCTCTTTCCCACCAGGCCGTGTGGCCTCTGAACTTTGCTTTTGCTTTCTGCCTGTCGTACCCCACGTCTTACTAACCCGTGATCCCTCTTTGTGCAAAAGCTTTATGGCTAGTCACTCTGGAGAAGTAGTCATATAAGAAGGAAGCGCTGAACAATGACAACCATAATTACAACAGTAATAACAATAACTTCTCGCATTCATTGAGCTAAGCTGACTATCTGGCACCGGCTGGGGGGCTTTAGGTTCCTTATCTCATTTAATGCCCACTTCGTACCTCCGTTTCATTGGAACCTTACGCAGTTCTGGGAGGCTGGCAGTGGTCGTGTCATTCTTCACTTTACAGATAAGACCTCAGGTTCCTTGAGCTTAAAGGACATGTCTGAGGTCACGCTGCTTAGCAGTACGGATTCAAGAGTCCAGATCATCTGTCTTCCTGTCAGTTACCCTTACTCTCTCTACTACACCTCACCAATACCAGCCCTTGGCCACTCTGCACCACAGATGATACTCTGTATCTTTGTTTTACCATTTTATTTCCACAGCAGGCACCAATACTGCAGTAAAATTAATGATTGTGTCCTTCTTTAGTGCTCCTCTATTCAAATTGCTTTGTGCCCCAAGGATGAGCAAGTGATGGCCTCTCTGCGCATCTGTGTCTCTTCTTCATTTCATCTCGTTCCTGACAACAAATTGAACTTCTGATGGGGATGGATAAGATTCTGACTCATTGAGCTGCAAGGCAAGAATGACTCAGTAGAATGAATGTGTTCTCTGGGAAGTCTAGAGAAGTGATCTTAAGGAAGAAGAAATGTACTTTCTTCATGTGTACTAAGAAAACTATGTCTCTCTACAGGCTGTGACTGAGTCAGTGCCCCAAAGCATATAACCTATCTTGTTCAAAGTTCTGTGAGACATCCAGCTACTTTGTCTCTGTTGTCTAGGAGGAAGCGAGCATAGGGAACCGGAGAACTGGGTTCTAGACCCAGATCTATCACTAAGCCTAAGTCTCTTCATTGGTGAGAGGATGATATGGTAGTAAATCATCTATAAATGCCTTCCTGCTTCAAAAATAACAATAGCTAAATTTGGTAGAAGACTTTATGAATCACTTTTATGAACTCCATCCCATTTACTCATCATTACAAGCCTGCAAAGTGGATGTTTGTCTTTCTTCATTTTATGGATGAGGAAAGGATCAGGGCTCAAGAGCGTAAGTGATTAGTCCATGGTCATGAAGCCACAAGTGGTGGAACTAGAACCAATTCAGGTCTTTTTCACCTTGAGCTCCACCTTCTTTTCACTATCACACATCTATATGTGTTTATTCTATGTTTGCACAATCATTTGAACAGGAGACAGATGCGATCTAAGGTTTAAGAAAGAAACTTAAGGGGGTGTCTGGGTGGCTCAGTTAGTTAAGCGTCTGATTCTTGATTTCTACTCACATCACGATCTCATGGTCGTGAGATGGAGCCCCATGCTGAGATCTAGCCCCATGCTGTCAACACAGAGCCTGCTTGGGATTCTCTCTCTCTCTCTCTCTGACCCTCCCTCATGTGCTCTCTCTCTCTCTCTCTCTCTCTCTCTCTCTCTCTCTCTCAAAATAAAAAATGGGTAGCTCAGTCGGTTAACTGACTCTTGATTTTGGCTCAGGTCATGATCTCATGGTTGGTTGGATGAAGCCCCTCATTGGGCTCTAGGCTGATGGTGCAGAGCCTGCTTGGGATTGTCTCTCTGCCTCTCCCCTGCACTAGGTCTCTCTCAAAAATCAATCAATCAACATTTTTAAAAAAGATATGTCTTCTCCATCACCCCCACAACCAAATGGTTACATTCTTCCTCTTCAGTGTAAAAATGCTGAAAAAATTGGACTCATGGTTTTCTTTCCATCATCACTGCCATTTAGGCATCATTAATGTCATAATCACCTTATTAAGTATATCCAATTTTTCCTGTATCTCCCGTGCCCACTAATTCATCCTTCCATACCACCATCTAAGGTTTCTTTCTATTTTTTTTAATTTTTGTTTATTTTGAGAGAGAAAGTGCGAGAGAGAGTGAGCCCCGATGTGGCGCTCAGACTCATGACCTGTGAAATCATGACCTGAGCTGAACTCAGGAGTCAGATGCTTAAGTGACTGAGCCACCCAGACACCCCGAAGAAAGACATATGCAGGATGACTTTCAGGTTTGGTGCTTTGGGAACTGGGTCAATGGCTCCTTTCCACCAATAATAATACGGGTGATTAAAAAAAACACAAAACTTATATGATGCTTACTACGAACCAGGCCCCGTTCTAAGTGCTGTACACAGGTGAACTTGCTTAATCCTTGCAACAAACTTTATGAGGCAGAACCTCTTATCATCCCCACTTTGAAACATGAAGAAATTGAGGCAAAGAAAGGTATGATTATCTGCCCAGATTCACACAGAGAGATTTGTGGCAAAGTTGAGATTGGAATCCAGGAACTTTGGCTCTTGAAATCCATGCTTTTTAATCATGACACTAAGCCACCAATAGGATATGGGAGTGCCCATAGTCCTATAGCCTTGAAAATACTTCATATGCTGCCAAAAACTATTGCCAATGTCAATACAAAAGAATACCTTATTATTACTTTATATATTTATATTGTTAATAAGATGGAACAGCTTTCATGTATTTATTGACCATTTAAAATGTGTACTGCCTGCTAGTATCATTCATTGATTTCTCTATTGGGATTTTTTCTCAATGTTGTAGAACTATTTATATATAAGGAATATGAGGTCTTTGTTATACATATTAATTTATATTGTATGAATTTGCCAATATTTGACCATGTATGATTACAATAATGGCAATTTCAGATGGTTCAGCCTAATGTTTTCATTCCATTAGTCATAAGAATAACTGATATTTATTTAGTACTTGATATTTGTGAGGCACTGTGCTTTATTTGCATGCATTGCCTCCTTTGACTCTTACCACTACCCCGGGAGGTGTGGACTCTTACCTCCATTTCCAGATGAGGAGACCGAGGGGCAGAGAGGTTAGGTAACTGGCTATAATTCCTGAAGCTAGTTAGTTGGTAGGCATGGGTGGGAGGTCTATCAGGAGTGAAACACAGTCTTTCTGACTCAAAGTCCTGTGATCTCAACCACTGCCCTATACTGTGTTGCATTTTCCTTCTTCTAGATAGGTTCCTCAAAGAGTTTCCTGGTGGAATTTTAATTGGGATTGCCTTAAGTATAGATTAGTGTGCGGGGACTCAGTATCTTTATACTGTCAAGTCCTCCTATCTGAAAGCAAGGTATGTTTCTCCATTAATTCAAGTATTCTTTTACCCCCTTTATAGAGTTTTATAGATTTATCCATAGGATTAATCACAATGATGATTCCAAGGATTTACTGAAGGTTATCCTTTGGGTTTTTAACTTTTCTGTTGCTAATGTGATAGGATTTTTTCTCCTATTATATGATCTAAATGCTTATTATTATTCTTACATGGAAGACTATTGATTTTTGGTACATGATTTTTGTAGTTATCCATTTTATGGGGTTTTCTTTAAGGATCTATTCCTCTCTCAGCCGGCTGACCAAGCAGCCTTTAAATCTTTAGGTGGATCCCCACTGCCTTAGGAGACATGTATGTGCCCTCATAAGGTATCCAAGCCTCTCTGTGGCCTGCCCTGGTCCACCTACCTTCCCAATAATGTCTCTTGCTACTTGCCCACATGGATTCAACATTGGAGCCAGACCAACCATTCTCATGCCAACTCATGCCTTGGTACATATTACACTCTGAAGTGCTTTTCTCCTTTCTCCACGTCTGCCTGGGGAATTGCCTTCGGGTCTTAGCTCCTCAACTCTTCTCTGAAGTCTTCCGTGATTGCTCCAGGCAGCTTTCCCACACCTTTCTTTTTGTCCCCACGTGGCACCATGCATATACTCCCATTATTGCAATTGCCAGGCAAGAATGTCATTGTTTCTCTACACCAGTTAGTGGTTAAGGTGGGCTTTAGAACTAGACAGACCCGGGTTCATACCCAACACAACCAACTGCTACTTGTGTGACCTTGGGAAGGGCATATTACCCCTTGTGGATGAGAATAAACACTCTAGAGGGCAATTGTGAGGATTACTTAGGGCAATGTGTACAAAGTACAGAGCCCAGGGCTAGGCACCAGTAGATGCTCAGTATCTTATACTTTTTTTTGAGAGAGAGAGAGAGAAAGAGTGGGGAGGAGAGGGACAGAGGGACAGAGGAAGAGAGAGAGAGAGAGAGAGAGAGAGAGAGAGAGAGAGAGAATCTTAAACAGGCTCTATGCTCGTCACGGAGCCCGATGCAGAGTTTGACCCTGGGATCATGATCTGTGCCGAAACCAAGAGTCAGATGCTCAACCGAGTGAGCCACCCAGGTGCCCCTTCAGTATCATTTTAAATTAACAACATAGAAGACAAGAAGAGGGTAGACTAACCAGAAGGTGGGGGCTTTCAGGACAGGGGTGTTGCCAAGGAGAATTTAGGGTAGTTACACTGCACAGCAGGGAGAGTGTAACTTACCTTTGGGCCTATGTAGGAGGGCTATGGGAAAATGAGCAGCCTCCAACTGGGAGTATTGCTAGACAATAACATTTTATTTTTTTAATTTTTTAAAGTTTATTTGCTTTGAGAGAGAGAGAGAGGGAGAGAGAGAGAGTGTGTGTGTGCGCGCACGCAAGCTGGGGAGGAGCAGAGAGAGAGAGAGAGAGAGAATCCCAAGGAGGCTCCACATTGCCAGAGTGGAGCCAAATGCGGGGCTCAAACTCAGGGACCGTGAGATCATGGCCTGAAATCTAGAGTTGGACACTTAACTGACTGAGCCACTCAGGTGCCCCTAGACAATGGCGTTTTAAAGGAGATTCGAGTTTTAGTTGAGGCAATCGAAGCTGAAGAGGGAATGTTTAAGGTCTCCACCAGGAGTTGCACGTGATGTTGTACCTGGGAACCCTCACTGTTCCTACACCAGAGACCAAGTTGGCCTAACAGTTTGAGGTAAAAATGGAGTCCTAGTGGTGGGTCTTGGGAGGGAGGCCAGATGTGGGGCCATCACGCATGCTAGTCAAGTTTGGAGTGACAACAGTCTTATTTTACTAGCTGCTCAGGGTTCTGAGGATCGGAGGCCAGAAACTACCTGAGGCTTCTTTCTGAGTCAAGTACAGAAAATGAGTCCCAAAGCCGTGCCTCATGGTATGATTTCCCCCAGCCCTCTACCTGACAACCTTATTCCAACCCCAGTAACCAAAGGCCCTCTAATTCCTTTGTGCTGCTTTCTGTTGGGATAATCTGCACAGCTTTGGTCATTTGGCAGCTGCTGTGCCAGGAGGATGGGAAAGGGGCTCCATTATCTTCTATTAGGGTATCTGGGCCCCATGCGTCCTTTGCCTCCATGTGTCTTCTTGGGAAGGCCTTTCCAGGGGTTTGGCTGGATCTTAATTCTGATGGAATATACACCCTCATACTGTGATGTCTAGAACTAAGTCAGCCCTGGATTGGGGTGTTGACCATTTCCTTTGCCAATGGTTTTGCTTTCGTTTGTGCAGCTCAAATCTTTCTCTGGTAAGGGAAAAGCTGAGAGAGAGAGAGTGAGAGTGAGTGAGCAAGACTGAGACCGAAACGGAGGCAGAGACAGCAGGGGAGTGAGGGGTGAAATCAGTTCACTGTATCAGGGCTCCTGGGTGGCTCAGTCGGTTAAGCATCTGACTTCAGCTCAGGTCATGGTCTCGCGGTTTGTGAGTTCAATCCCCGTGTCGGGCTCTGTGCTGACATCTCGGAGCCTGGAGCCTGCTTCGCATTCTGTGTCTCCCTCTCTCTCTGCCCTTCCCCCACTCACACTCTGTCTCTCCCTCTCTGAAAAATAAGTAAACATTTTTTAAAAAGACAATTCACTGTGTCTTTGTTTTAAGAGATAAACCAGCAAAAATGCAGATGGTGGAGACAGACAGATCTAAGTATAGCACCAGCTTGACTACCTACATTTTAAGCCTGTGGTGTGGGCCTGGTTATTTAATCTTCTGAGCTTCATTGTTTTCATCTGTAAAATGAAGATATCATTTCATGAGCATGAACATCAGCAAATACACTTACCAAAAAAAGCAACTTTCTTTCATCTACTTTTTTTTTAATGTAATTTATTGTCAAATTGGTTTCCATACAACCCCCAGTGTTCATCCCAACAAGTGCCCTCCTCCCTGCCCATCACCCACTTTCCCCTCTGCCCCACCCCCATCTACCCTTAGTTTGTTCTCAGTCCTCAAGAGTCTCTTATGGTTTGCCTCTCTCCCTCTCTAACTTTTTTCCCACTTACCCTCCCCCATGGTCTTCTGTTAAGTTTCTCAGGATCCACATATGAGTGAAAACATATGGTATTTGCCTTTCTCTGCCTGATTTATTTCACTTAGTATAATACCCTCCAGTTCCATCCACGTTGCTGCAAATGGCAGGATTTCATTCTTTCTCATTGCCAAGTAGTATTCCATTGTGTATGTAAACCACATCTTCTTTATCCATTCATCAGTTGATGGACATTTAGGCTCTTTCCATAATTTGGCTATTGTTGAAAGTGCTGCTATAAACATTGGGTTACAAGTGCCCCTGTGCATCAGCACTCCTGTATCCCTTGGGTAAATTCCTAGCAGTGCTATTGCTGGGTCATAGCAATTTTTCATTTTTTGAGGAACCTCCACACTGTTTTCCAGAGCGGCTGCACCAGTTTGCATTCCCACCAGCAGCGCAAGAGGGTTCCCGTTCTTCCACATCCTCACCAGCATCTATGGTCTCCTGGTTTGTTCATTTTAGCCACTCTTAGTGGCATGAGGTGATATCTCATTATAGGTTTGATTTGTATTTCCCTGATGAGGAGTGACGTTGAGCATCTTTTCATGTGTCTGTTGGCCATCTGGATGTCTTCGTTGGAAAAATGTCTATTCATGTCTTCTATCCATTTCTTTACTGGATTATTTGTTTTTTAGGTGTGGAGTTTGGTGAGTTCTTTATAGATTTCAGATACTAGCCCTTTGTCCGATATGTCATTTGCAAATATCTTTTCCCATATCTTTTCTGTCGGTTGCCTTTTTTTTTAGTTTTGTTCATTGTTTCCTTTGCAGTGCAGAAGCTTTTTATCTTGATGAGGTCCCAATAGTTCATTTTTGCTTTTAATTCCTTTGCCTTTGGAGATGTGTCGAGTAAGAAATTGCTGCGGCTGAGGTTAAAGAGTTTGTTCCCTGCTTTCTCCTCTAGGGTTTTGATGGTTTCCTGTCTCACATTCAGGTCCTTCATCCATTTTGAGTTTATTTTTGTGTATGGTGTAAGAAAGTGGTCTAGTTTCATTCTTCTGCATGTTGCTGTCCAGTTCACCCAGCAGAATTTGTTGAAGAGACTGTCTTTTTTCCATTGGATACTCTTTCCTGCTTTGTCAAAGATTAGTTGGCCATACATTTGTGGGGCCAATTCTGGGGTCTCTATTCTATTCCATTGGTCTATGTGTCTGCTTTTGTTTTTCATCTACTTCTGAAGAAATCTCTTTTTAAAAAGCAAAATCTGGCCCAGAAGTTGTCTGGCTGAAAGTACCGTGGATTAAGGATGCACCCAGACCTGAGCTGAAGTCCTATCACATCGCATCTCCGAGCCTCAGTGGTGTTCTGAGTGGTAAACCTAAATTGAATTGAACTCAGTATAAAGTGTACCTGAACTACCTAGTGTGGCTTCTGGAATACAATAATACAATAGGGCATTAGCAGTTTTAGCTGTTACTGTTATCCCCATCATTTTCCTCCTCCCCTTCTTCCTCCTCATTATTTTATGAAAGGTGACCTAAGCAGGGAGATTATGATCTGGGGGATATATACCAAATATGTTTGTATTTCTAGTTTTGGTTTCAATAGCAGCAACAAATGTTTATTTGATGCTTAATGCTATTCCAACAGGTGTATTCTGTTTGTGCGCCCACTTCTTAATTAAATGTTGAGTAGTCTCAAGTAACGGAAATGAAAGCTGTGTCGTGGTTTGGCTTATGTCTAGTCGCCGCCTGTCAGGATGTGGGACAACATGCCATCTACCAAGAGTTCCTGGAAGTTCTTTGTCCTCAAAACTATGAACCCTTCCAGCATCACCGGGATCAGGCAGTATCTACATGTCCTGAACCAGTTGCTATCCATGTTCAGTCCCTACAAAAAGAGGGCTTTTTTTCCTTCTTTTGTGTGCATTTGTGTGATGAGTGGAGGTGTTGATGGAAAGTGGCTGCAGCATGGAAAGGGACCAGATCTTTTCCCTCTTTGTCATTTAAGAAAATGATTCAACTTCCCATTTGGGGAGTGTCTAAGGGTCACCTTTATGCAATTATGACTCATTTTCTGTTTTTTTGTGTTATATTCTTAGACTTGAAAACTCATACAAATGAGATTTTTTTTATATATGTTTTCTTAATAGCGGAAATGACTAAAACTCGCTAAAAATCAAATACCTTTGTGAGGGTGTCGCTTAAAATTGGAAAATGAAATCTTTTGTTGAAAAAGAAACTCTTATAGGTAGTAGTAATTCCTTCTCCCCTAACAATGCCAAGGTGGTGAAAGAATTATCTTGGGTGCTTAAAAAAATGGATGGATTTAATTTTTCACATCCTAAATTGTTAACAAAAGAACAATAACAAAATATTTCAGTAGGCGGACATGCACGCACACCTGGGACCAATTAAATATTTTTCCTTCATCTTAATCAGAATGATCAGGCTTTCTTTCATAGTAGACCTACATTCCTCCGTTTTGAGGGTTTTTTTTTTTTAAGATTATTTTTAACAAGCCAAACTCAGTGATTTTACCAATTTCACATGGCTTTCGTATATTATTTCATTTGATTCTCACAATGGATAACAGGTAACAGTCTTGAAAGGTAAGCCGGTCAGGCATTGTTTTCTTCCTATTTTACAGGTGAGGAAAAGTGAGTTTTCCGCCAATTTAGGATCACACGGGATTACACGTTAGCCACAGAGTCAGACTCAAACCCAGGTCACCCGACTGCCTGGCCCTGTGCTCTTCCAGATGTACCAACCCGACTACTTGATGTGTCTTTGTTTCCTTTCCAGCCCTTTAGAATGGTGTGCAGAACTAGATCAGTTTCCCACAGCCTCTTCCAACAAAGTCCACAAACTCGGTGGCTTGCAATAATAACGATTTATTTTCACAGAGTCCTGGATTCCCCAAGTCCAAAATCAAGGGTTCAGCAGGGCCATGCTTCCTCTGAGAGCCCTAGAGGTATATGCTTTTTTTCTTCCTCCTAGATTTTGGTGATTGCTGGCAATGCTTGGCATTCTTTTGCTTCCGGCTGTGTCCCTCCAGTCTCTGCCTACGTTGTCACATGGCCTTCTCCCTGTATGTCTCTGTGTCTGGGTCCAAATTTCTTTCTTTTTTTTTAATGTTTATTTATTTTTGAGACAGAGAGAGACAGAACATGAGTGGGGGAAGGTCAGAGAGAGAGGGAGACACAGAATCTGAAACAAGCTCCAGGCTCTGAGCTGTCAGCACAGAGCCCGACGCGGGGCTCGAACCCACGAACCGTGAGATCATGACCTGAGCCGAAGTCGGAAGCTCAACCGACTGAGCCACCCAGGCGCCCCATAAATTTCTTTCTTTTTTTTTTTAAGGGCACCACTGACATGGGACGAGAGCCCACCCTACTCCGGTACAACCCCACTTAACTAATTGCGTACGCAACAATGCTATTTCCAAATAAGGTCACATTCTGAGGTACTAAGGGTTAGGACTTTAATGTCAATCTTTTTGGGAGACACAATCCAGCCAATAACAAGAATGAATTATGGCTTTCTTTTTTTGGAGTGTAATTTAATAAATTATACTAAAGCCCATAATACATTATCACACCCAGAATCAAAGGACATATATAGATACTGACGAAAACACACACAAATAACTTAATCAGTGATATGTTGTTTGGTGATGGGAATCTACTACAAATGGCCAGTGACTTGGTGCTTTTAGTCCACTTTCTGGGCATTGTCGTTTATATGGGCACGTCTTCTCCCATAACTGACATTTCTTCCTTGAGGCATGCCAAAACCTTTTAGTTCCCAACGGGAAGGAAGGTTACTGGAGATGGATATTTTTGAAAAATGTCTTCAGGTATTTAATGTGCATCTTTCGTAATGCGGATCTGGATATCACAAGAGCTATAACTGAATTCTCGTTTAAGTGTGATTCTCACGGGCAGTTGCTTTTGGGGGGTGTTTGGAGGGATTTTATCATTAGAGATGAGTCATTGGAAGGTATTTCCTTCCAATTTGGGCAGCAGTGTAAGTTTCGCTTTGAGAGATAACCTGAATCGGTGCTTTGTAGGGCAAATCTCCGTAACATTCATGACCACAGGCCTTGGCCTTGCAGAAGGCCTCTAAATAAATAGTGGGATTTGGTGAAATGGACATTAATTTAGCAGTTATTCTGTACAAGGCCCTTTGCTGTAGTGGACACAGAAAGTCATCACCCATGCTCCTTACCCTGCAGGGAATCCAATCTGGCTATTTAATTAGAAAATACTGGCAACTTCCTAGGTGTCAGGAACTGTGAAGACACTGGTCATATAAAGGATATGGAGAGAAAAAGGGGAAAGAAGAAGGAAAGACTTCACAGAAGGCTCCACTTCTAGTGGGTTGGGGAAGGCAAGTAAGAAGCCTTACATGATTCAGTAGGTTCAGGCTGTGGCTGGAAAGAACGGGTGCGCCTAACCTAGCATGGGGCCTCAGGCAGAGCCGCCACCATGCAGGACTCCGTGGGCCATCAGTCACATAACTTGCAATGTGGGAGTTTCTTCTTCCAGGAGGAGGTGCTACCTGAGCTGATTGGGTGATGAATTAGAGTGAGTCCGGTAAAAGGTGGAGCAAGGAGAGATCCACCTATAGCTCACGCTAGTCTACCAATTAGCCCCTTTCTCTAGCTATGTGCAGCATGGCGAAGGGAACATAGCAGTCTAACTCTGAGTCTTCCAGCAGGGTAGGGGCATGGCAGTGACGACACGGGGAAGATCGCCTGGCAGCGAAACATAGAAGAACGCAAGGGGGAGGGTGTGGAGGCGGTGAAGCCAGTTAGAGGCCATTTGTCACAAGGGTCTCTTTAGAAGGGAATGCTGTCATTCCCCACCAGGCCAGTAACTTGGTCTTCCCACTCCTCGTCTGGCCCCTGCTACAACCTATTCCCCACCCAGCAGCTGAATTCAGTGGTTTAACGCATAAATAGAATCATGTCACTCCCTGTTTACTGCCTATCAGCGGCTTCTTATTGACTCTTAACACAGCTGGCCTTGGCGTCCAAGGCTTGGCGATGGCGAAGCCTCCCTCTTCTTCCTATCTCTTTCATCCCTTTCGCTTTCCCTCTCCAGCCGAACTGCTTTCTTTTCAGGACTTGAAACACAAAGCTCTTATCTGTTTTGAAACCTTTGCACTGGCGACTCCCTCTACCTGGAAAGCTTTCTTCCCAGATCTTGTTATGATCCTAATCTTCCAGATTTCAGATAAAATGTCATCTACTCTCAGAGAGGTCTTTACCTCACCACCTCATCTAAAGCCTCCTCCCTACTGCCCTATCTCCTCATCCTGCACACTGGACACTGCTGATTGCCTACCCAGCATGAATCTTCCAGTCCTTCCCTCTTCCTTCCAAACAGAAAACTCAATTTGTTCACATATTCACCCCTTCCCCATTCAATCCTGAGTCTTAGGGGAAGCTGATGCTACCCCAGGTCCAGGAATGGACATGCCCGGGCTACAGATTATTGCATTTCACTTGCCGATGACTGGTTGAGGAACCCAACTCTGGATGATTTATTCTCTCAAACAGCTGTGTTCCACACACCGCTCTGTGCCCTGAGGATGCTGCAGTGAACAAAACAAATGAAATCTCTTCCCACGTGAAGCTCACATTCTAGTAGGCAGACAGGCAAGGAGCTAGGCCGAAATATGGAGAGTGGCTAGAAGATGATTGCAATAATCCAGGCAAGTGAGGATGACTGTGGCGATAGCGTAATGCTGAGAAGTTGTAGATTCTGGATATGTTTTAAGGTACAGTTGACAGAATTTCCTGATACATTGAATGTGAGGTATAAACAAAAGAGAGGAATCAAGGGTGATACCAAGATTGTGTTGCCTGAGTAACCGAGAGAATGGGGTTGCAGTCAACTGTATAAGGCAGATGGCAGGTGCTATGGTCTGAATGTGTGCGACCCCCCTCCAAAAAATCCGTATGTGGAAATCCTAGCCTTCAAGTTGATGGTATTAGGAGGTGGGGCCTTTAGGAGATGATTAGGTCATGAGGGCACAGCCCTCATGATTACTGCCCTTCTAAAAGAGACCCCAGACAGCTAGCTTGTCCCTTCTGCTATGTGAGGTTTCAGGAAAAGACAGTCATCTGTGAGGAAGCAGTTCTCACCAGACACCAAATCTACCAGCATCATGATCTTGCACTTCCCAGGCTCTAGAATTGTGAGAAGTAAATGTTGTTTATAAGCCACACAGTTTATGATATTTTTGTCATAGTAGCCTGGACAGACTAAGATAGCAGGATAAGCTGGATTTGGGGAGGAGGGTAGGATAGGGTAGTCAGGAATTCCGTTTGGGACACTTAAGTTTGAGATACCTATTAGACGTACAGGTAGAGATGTCAAATTGGTAGTTGATTATAGAGATTCAAAGGAGAGGTCCAGATTGGAGATATAAATGTGAGAGTCATAAGTGTACAGATGATGATTTACGTCTTGAGAATGGATGATATGACCACGAGACTGAGGGTAGTAGAAAAGGACTAAGAAAGGAGCTCTTAAGCTCAGGCGTGCTGTGGATGAGGAGAACCAGCAAAGGAGACAGGAAAGAATGGTTAGAAAGGTAAAAAGAAAACCAAAAGCTTGTGGTTTCATGCAAGTCAAGTGAAGAAAGTTTTCAGGGAGGACAAAGTACGTGATTGACCAATTGTGTCAAAGGCTACAGAAAGGTCGAGTAAAATGGAAATAGAGAAATGACTATTGGATTTAGCCACATGGCAGTCATTGTTGACCTTGACAAGAGCAGTTGGGGTACAGGTAGGGTGAGCCTGATTGGAATGGATAGAAAAGAAAACTTACAGGAAAAAAAAAAATCGAAGACTGAGTTCACAGGCTGCTGTTTCAGGAGTTTTTCTGAGAGAGGAAGGAGAGAAATTTGGGTAGTACTTGGAGGGGAAATCAGGGTCAAAAGAAGGTTTAGTTGTTTTTTTTTTTTTTTTTTTAATTTTCGTCAAGATGGAAGAAATAACGGTATATTTTTATGCTCATTAGAATGCTCTCCGAGAGAAGGAGAACTTGAGATGGAGAAGAGATGGGAAATTTATTAGAACAAAGTTGTTGGTTCAGTGAGAAGGCCTGGAGTCTACTGCACAGTTCATCCATCGTGTCTCAGCAGAGTATCCGGGCGCAAATGCAAAAGTAGGAATGCCGAGTAGGGAGTTGGTGGGAGTTCTCTTCTGTTTTCTCATTGAAATGGGAAGTAAGGTCACCATCTGAGGGGAGGGGAAGATGAGAAAAGAAAGGAGAACATCAAAGCATGTTCCAGGACAGTGGAAGAGAAAATGGACTAAAAACACGGTTGCGAGGCAGGATTAAGACTTCGCCTAAGGTAGTGCCCAGCAGTCTCCAGTGAGACCAATCATTACGGCTGTGTGGTGTTCTCTTGGCACATTCAGCCAAACGGGAGAGTGTGAGTGAGAGACAAGATGGACATAATGAGACAGGGAAGATGCCTACCACAGGATTTCTGGGAAAACTTTCCTCTCCTTTGAGTAGGAGTAGATCCAGATTGTGTGGGAACTGCAGCCTTCACAGTTTGAGAAAACTAATACAAAATTGTGAATATAACTTTATTTATAAAGCTTTATCTTTAGAGTGAGGAAACAAATTATGGGTCATGGCTTTTAAAAATCTGACCTCACAAGTTCAGCAAAACAGCACAATACTTTTATTAACTGGCAGATCACAGTACAGTTTCTCCCCCTGGGTTTTGGCAGAATACACTTTGATCACGTCTTTTCCTGACAATTATTGTGTGAGATTTTCTACAGAAAGATAAACTAGTCCTTCCTCTAATGTGATTGGTCACCATTTTAGTTGTCGTCATGATAATTTAAAACAATACTCGTATAATAATTTAGAAACAGTTTGAGGCTTTTCGTTGGATGTTTCTAATTAGTGAGAACCTTAGTAACTAAGAAACATATGAAAATACATTACTAGATCCATGCTAAATGTATCCACGACTCAAGTCTCCATTAGCTGGATTCCTGAAATTCCCATGGCTGTTCTAGTGCCGTCTGACACAAAGGGAACTGTGACTGGAGATGCCAGAGTGGAAAGAGACAGAGGCCTCAACTGAAAGTGCTTAAGATACCTTGGCAAATTTTGCATAAACCCATGACCCTGTGATTGCTAGGCTTTTCCCCAGAGCTTGGGAAGGAGTTTGTGCCAGGGAAGGACCCAGAGGCTTAACTGAGCTTTATTAGCATCACAATAAGCCTTCCTCCTTCTTGGGACGCCCACCCCCAAGAATGTCTCTCTTGCTCTTCTGGAAGCTGTAGTATTTTTCCGTGATACTTAGAATTGCTGCAGCATCTTGTTCTCAGTCCAAAGATGAAGCCAATTGTAAGATGACAGCGTAGAGATAGATCTTTGGATCCTTGGGTCCTACTTGGATCCTTGATGGTACTGTTGAGCCATTGATGAACCAACTCTGGAAACCTGCCTCACTTGTGGACTTCCTGTTCCATAAGATAATAACTCACCTGATTCTTAAAACCATTTTGAGTTGGAGTTTCTACTATGTGTAGCTGAAAGCATCCTTATTTCCTTTGTTTGTTGTCCTCTAAGCATTTATTTTTGCTAACGTTATCTTTTGAGTTTACTCCTTTTTTTTTTTTTTTTTGGTCTATCTAAATGTAAGTTCCGTGAGACTTTATCTTGTTTGATGTGGTATCTGCAAGACCCAAAAGCCGGTTCATAGTAGATGTTCAATAAGCATGTGTTGAATTGGACAAAGGAAGTATGGCATTGACAGTGAGTGACGCTGGCAGTGAGTCTTCACTTTCATTATGTTTCACACTCCCAGCTATGCACCCTCACAGAAAGAAGCTCATTTCAGTAAAAATATTCTTCTGATATTTTGAGATTGCTATGCCGAGGCACTGCCGTTGCAGACATTTCTCTGTTCCACTCAAGACAAGTGACCTGCTGGTTTTCTCCTGTCGACAAGGCCAGTCTGGGGAATGGATATGTAAGCCCAAAGGTTGCATTGTCTTGTTTCCATAGAGTATTAAATTGTGGGCTATATAACAGTTTAAAAAGCTAGACTTCTTGGTGGGGAAAAGAAAGAAATTTTCTTTGGAAAGTAACTTTTGGCTTCTCAGTATGCTTTGTTCCTCGCATTCCATCTGTCAGAGTGTTCTGACATTTCCCCGAACAGAACATCATCTGTGTTTGCCCTCTTCTCTTTATTCCCTGAGTTGGCTCCTTCCTGGAGTTATCTAGTGCCCTCAGCACTTTCAGAAATGTTCTCTAACAACCCACTCTCCATCTCTGGCCAGTTTCATCCTTAATTCCCTATGTTAATGATTGCTCTCTGCCAAAGAGTCTTTAGTGGTTCCCTGGAGCCTTGGGGGTTAAGGCCACATTTGTTTCCTCTCATCTTTAAGAAAAAGTTATTGGATCCCCTGGAGACAATGACTGGGGACTCGTAGAATTAGTGCTAGTGGCAGCAGCCAATTCCAACTAGAGGATAAACAAGGCATGAGACCATTCTGCAAATTGGAGAATAGGTATGAATCCTTTCTTTCTTGTCCTTTTCTCCTCCTTCCCTCCCTCCCTCCCTCCCTCCCTCCCTCGCTCCCTCCCTCCCTCCCTTCCTTCTTTCCTTCTTCCTTCTCTCTTTCTCTCACTTACTATGGGCCAGACAGACACTGTGGTCAAGGCTGGGGATACAGAAAAGAATGAGACACACTTTTGTCCTCGAGGCGCTCACTGTGCAGTTGAGGAGACGGACATAAGCTGGGGTTTATGGTGCAGCATGGTGAGGGTACGCATTCGGTGTTATGAAAGCCTTTAGAAGAGACATCAAGCCCACTACTGGTGGTTCAAGGAATGCAGAGAGGAGGTGAATCCTCTGGTCATCTATCAAGGATTAATATGAATTAGTTCAGTTTTGGTAGAGTATTGATAGAAGGTATTCCAGGGGTGAGGAACAGCACGCACCAAGGTCTAAAAGCAAGAAAGTACGTGGCACATTCACGGCAGCTTGGCTGGGACAGCGGCACTAGATGAAATAAAACGAGTAAGGAAGAACCATCGCATGGAAGACTCCAGGAGAAGTGTTCAGGTATTGATGGGTTTGCAGCAAGGAAAGGACATGGTCGGATTTACATTTCAGAAACATCACAATGGCTTCAGGGTAGAAAAGATTGGAGAGGATTCTCACAGGAGGGAGATCAGTTAGGAGCCTGGTGCAGTAGCTTAGGTGAACGATAACGATAGCTCGACCTGGGATGTTAGCAGCTTTTGTGGAAAACTCTGAACATACGTAGAATATGTTTGGGAGGTATGACTTCTAGGAAGGAATTAGTGACTAATTGGTTATTGGGAAGTTGAAGGAGAGGGAGAAGTCAAAATAAGGATGGGGACAGGCAAGGATTTCTTAAACAGCACACATTAAAAACAAAAACAACAAAACAACACCACCACCAAAATGAAAGAGTGATATATTGGCTTTGTGGAAATTAAGAAACTCTGTTCATCAAAAGATGCCGTTCAGAGAGTGCAAAGGCAAGCCACACACTAGGAGAAGACACTCACTCACATGTATCTGTCAGACAACTCATGTCTAGAATATATAAAGAAATTGTACACATCAGGAAGAAAAAGGCAACCCGGTTTAACGTCTGAGTAAAAATCTTGAATAGTCACTTTATAAGAGGACTTCCAAAGGGCCAATGAGCATATGAAAAGGCGCTCAACATTATCAGTCATTAGGGAAATACACATTAAGTACACATCAAAACCACAGGGAGATACTACCATACTGCCACCAGAATGGCCGATATTTAAGTCTGACAATAGCAAGTGCTGACAAGGTTGTGCAATGATTAGTGCCCTCATATACTGCTGGTAGGAGTGTAAACTGGTACAAGCACTCTGGAAAATTGGTTGGCAGCAACTACAAAAGTGAAATATGCCTATTCTGTGACTCAGCAGCCCCACTTCTAGGTATATACCTGAGATAAATGAATGGCTATGCCTACCAAAAACATATACAAAAGCGTTAATGTCAGTGTTACTCATAAGAGCCCCAACTGGAAACAACCCAAATGTCCGTCAGAGCGTGGATAAATGTATTGCAGTGTATTTGTACAGTGGAATATTACACAGCAATAAAAAGAACAAACTATTAGACTCTTACAGATGCAGTATTTGTGAAAGACAGAAGACTGCCTATAATATGAACCCATTTATGTGAGCAGACAAAACTAATCAAAAGCTGATTGATGTCAGAATAGTAGTTCTCTTTGGATGTTGGTACTGACTGGAAAGGGACACTCAGGAGCCTCCTAGGTACTAAAAACATTCCATATCTTGATACGGCTGTGGGTTACATGGATGCATACATATGTAAGTATTCATTGGATTTTTGTACTTGTTTGTACTTTCCCATATGTGTATAATACCTTAGAAATAATGAAATAGGAGTCAAGGGTGATTTTCAGGTTTTTAATATGAGCTACTGGGTGGATGGTGGTGCCATCAGCTGACTTGAAGAATATAATTGCAGTAGACTGGGGCAGACATAGAGGTTGCAGGGAGAGGATGAGGTCAGATTCGGACATTCTCAGTTGGGGGTGCTTAAACCCACTGAGATGTATCTGATGGACACTTGGGAAAATCCAGACTGGATTTTTCAAAGTAGTGGCTATTTTCCACACCAAAGTGTATATTGTGGCTGTAAAATACGGTAAAAGCATGGAGCCCATAAGGTTCACAATTACAAATGATCTTTGCTCTTCAAAACCCTCATGCGGAAAATAGTATGGACTAATGAATAACGTGGGTGAAAAACAGACCAGTTGATGAAGGGTCTTACATCTTAATCTGAAGAGTTGGGAATTGATTCAGCATGTAGTTGAAAGCTATAATGGGTTCTTGAGCCTGGGGGGAACCTAATGAAAATACTCCTCAAAGTAGATTACTCTTGTAGCCATGAGAAAAATGCACAGGAACAGGCCGAGGCTGGCATGGGGAAGACCAACAAGGACGCCAGCAGCAGTCATTTAGGCTTGAGGTCAGAATGGTCTGGCCAGAGGCGTGCCATTGAGAATGAGGAGAAGATTCAAGCCCAAGAAGTGGTGGGGAGAAAACAGCACTCGATGGCTGACGACGTAGCGGTGGGAGGGAGAAGGAAAATGGAAGTCTAACTCCAGCTGAAATAATATGACTCCAGCAGACTTCTTCAAATCAGTACTTGAACCCATTTCGTACTGATTGAGCACATTTAATGAGGTAACATGTGCAAAGTGGTCTGCACAATGCCTGACACATGCTAAGTATTCAGTTAAGTTAGCTGCTATTATTCTATCCGCGGCTCTTCACCGCTGGAGAAATTCACCCGGCCAGGCAGCTTGGTTCCACTTTCATGATTACCGACCTCAAGTGGGTCCTTGACACAGCGTACTCTTTCACTTGCTGCCCCGCTGTTACAAATCTTTCCCACCTTCCTCAGGCACGTTGCCTCCCTTCACCCTTTCGCTCTTGCTCTAGGAGGCTCTCACTAGCGTCTTGCGCTACAGAGAAAATGGATGCCATCAGAAAACCTCTCTCTCAACATCTCACCACCCAGTCCACATGTTTGTCTCTCCCCCATGGTCTCCTCCTCAATGGCTGCTGTCATGGAGAGGGCTCAAACACTAGTACCCTAGAGAGCGCCCCTTCCTTCCTACTCTGGACCTCTAGGAAGTTTGGGATCAATCCATCACCTGTCTCTTCCACCTCTTCATCTCTAGAAAAGAGAAACTAAATGCAGGGTTCTTACTGCTTGGGTTTACATCCTGGCTTTGTCCCTCACCAGCTACAGGCAAGTCTCTTACCTCTCAGCACCACCAGGCCCTCAGCTGTGAACTGCCCTCAGCTGTGAATAAGGACCCTCTTGGGTTGATGTGAGCCTTTAATGAGACCATGCACAAAAAAGTGCTTAGCCAGTGCCTAGTATGTGTATTATCTATTACTTCTTCAGTCTTTCCATTGGCATTTAAATATTCTCAAGTGTCTCCCATCTAAAAAAAAAAAAAAAAGCCTTTGTGGATCCCACAGGCTCCTCCAACTATTGTTTCATTTATTTGCTGCAACAAATGAACAAATATTCTGTGCACGTTGTGCTCGGTCCTCCCCTCCCATTCACTCTTCAAATCTTTCCAATCTTGTCAAGGTCACCAACAACTGAAATGTTGCAGGATCCAACAGACATTCTTCTGTCCTCATCTTTATTTAACCTTTCTGCAGAATTTCCATGTTTTCTGAGCCTGCCCTCATGTTTTAACGCTTCACTGCCTGTGATTTCAGGACCCCCACATCTTAATTCTCCTCCTACCATTCTAGCAGATCCTGCACAGTCTTTGTCGTCCCTCCCTCCTCTACCCAAACTTTAGCTATTGGTAGTTGGTAGTCTTAAGGCTCTGTACTAGACCCTCCCACGACTTCAATTACCATCTGCATTAGTCCGTGTGGGCTGTGTTATGCTGAAATCTCAGGGACTGAACACACAACGATGGTTTCTTTCTCACTCAAGACCACCACAGGGCCTCAGGCTGACACCTTGTCATCATTTCATGACGTGGCTTCAGTGACCACCACATCAGGAAGGCAGGATGTGGAGGGCTTCCGCTGCCCCATAATTGCTTCCAACTTGATAGTGACACGTCACTTCCACAGCCAGAACTAGACACACTGCTGAACCCAACTTCAAGGGAAATTGGGAAGTTATATTATGTGCCCAAGAAGGAGAAAAGAGCTGAATATGGTGAGTTGTACAAATTTCTAATACACCATTCATATGCCAGTGACTCACCAAATGATGTGTCCAGCTCAAATGTCTCTTGTGACCTCCAAGTCTGTTTAAGTTGGGACTCCTGGTTGCAAGTAATAGAAATGTAACTCAAATTATTTATGGAGATAGAAGAACTTGTTTTAAGGATTATTAGATTGGCTTGAGAAATTTAGAATCTGGTATATGTACCTGATATATCTACCAGGAATGAACTGAAACCAAGGAAAACAGAACCAAAGAATGACTCTGTCCATCTACCTCCTGGATTCTTCTCTGTGTTTGTGTCTACTTCATGATTCTTTTTTACTTTTTTCTACCTGAATGTTTCTGCCCCCAGTCATCATGGCAGAAAATGATCACTGCCAGGCCTGGGTTTCAAAGCCCTGTTTCAACCAGTAGGAGAGATTAGGATTCCTTTTCATCAGTTGTGTGTCCCAAATGCTGAGAAAGAATATATATTGTCCAGCCTGGGGTAGGTACCAGCTCCCTGGTTAATTCACTGTGTCCAGAGTGTCTGTTAACCAAGTGACTTATGGGGGAGGGGGCGGTGGGCAGCAGAAAGGCAATCCCCAGAAATTGGGGGCAGTTTGGGAATAAATAGAATGGCAGATATAAAATTAAAAAAATAGTTATATATTTAGCAAATAGTTGATGAATACCTACTCTATTCCTAACCTGTTCTGGGCACTGGGCATACATTATTGAATGTGACAGAGCCCCTGCCCTCAAGAAGCTATATTCTGGTGGAAGCAGGCTAGGGTAAAGAAATAATAATATAGTTTGAGATGATGATAAATATTAGGGAACAAAATGAGATACATGGATTAAAGAGTGATAAGGAGTGACATTCTAGATAGGACGATCAGGGATGGGCCCTCTGAAGAGGTGCTATTTGAACAGAGACCTGGATGAAACGTGACAGCAGTTCCTGAGAATATCTGGGAGGGAGAGTATTTCCAGGCAGAGAAAAGAGCAAATATAAAGGCTCTGCAGCAGGAGTGAGTGGGGCATGTCCTCGTAGGAGCAAGAATGCCAGCGTGGCTGAAGCGGAGTGAGCTGGGGGCAGAGTGATCGGCACTGAGCTTGGAGAAGCAGGCAGGGCCAGGTCATGGAGGGACCGGTCGGCTCTCTAAGGAATCTGGGTTATAATCCGAGCATAGTGGGAAGACTTTGAAGAGGTTTGGAAAGCAGGGTGGCATAATCTGATGTATAGTTTTTAAAGATCGTTCTGGCTGCTGTGTGGGTAAGAATCTCTAGCAGGGTGAGAGGAGGAGAGGGGAGCCCAGCCGGAGACTGAGACTGTGGCAGGTGTCCAAAGGACAAAAGACTATGACTAGAACTAGGGCTGTCCCAGTAGCGGCGGTGAAAAGAGGTGGTTACACTGTGGATGTATTTTTATTTTATTTTTTTAAGTAAACTCTGCCCTCAATGTGGACTTGAATTCCTGACCCCAAGATTGAGAGTTGCATGCTCTACGGACTGAGCCAGCCGAGCGCCTGACCATGGATGTATTTGGAGGGCAGAGCTGCTTAGAGCTTCTGACAGATTAGATGCGAGCAGAGAGGGAAAGGGAGGAATCCAGGGAGGCTCCTACGCTTTTGGCCGGAACACTCAGATGGATGGTGTTGCCAGTTACTGAGATGGGGAAGTCGGGGAGAAGCAGGCTTTCATGTGGGGGTGAGCAAGGTTCAGGTTATGGGTTTTTTCGGACAAATGAAATTTGAACTGACAGACATCTATCAGGTGGAAGCCACGGGGAGACAGATGATACCAATCGAGGGGGCCGGATGTGCCAGAGGCACTTCAAACAGAGCATACTTGAAACCAAGTTCAGAAGCTTCCCACATGGTCCTCCCCAATCCGTATCTTCTCCCTGCAAGAGAATATGCAGTCAGTCACCAAATTACAACTTGTTTCAAGGCCAAAATCGTCTACCACTTCTCCCAGAAATGATCATGTCACCCCCTTGCTCAAAACTATTCAAGGGCTGGGGAGCCTGGGTGACTCATTTGGTTACGTGTCAGACTCTCGATGTCGGCTCAGGTCTTGATCCCACAGTCATGAGGTCGAGCCCTGAGCCAGGCTCCACGGATTCTCTCTCTCTCTCTCCCTCCCCCTCTCTCTCTCTCTCTCTCTCTCTGCCCCTCCTCCAGTCATGTGTGAGTATTCTCTCTCTCTTTCAAAACAAATAAACAAATATCAAAATAAATAAACATTAAAAAAAAAAAGAAATCTGGCTTTATTAAAAAAAAAACTATTCAAGAGCTTCTCATTGCTTCGGGACAAATCCAAACCCTTTCCCACAACCCACAAGGCTTTGAGTGACTGACCTCGTGATCCCCTCCAATTTTCTCCCACATCTCAGTCGCTCCTTCCCTGGCACACTCCGCTCCTGTCACACCAGCCTTCTTTCAGTTCCTGGAACACACCGCAGACTCTCCCCTCTGGGCCTTGTTTGCTGTTCCTGAAATATTCTTTTTCCACCTCTGCAATTTAATTTCAGTAGGCAGGATAGCATCAGGGTGACGAGGGCAGGCGGTGCAGCAGCAGAATCCACGAGAACTGCCTGACTTTTCTGTGTGCCTCAGTTTCTCCATTTGTGCGATGACGATGCGTGGCTGTTGTGAGGATTAAGGGCATTCGGTCACGTAAAGCCCTTCAGATAGGACCTGGCACAGAGCAAGGGCTCAGTAAACAGCGGCTCACTCGCTCTTTTTCTCAGAAATGTCTGGGCCCGACGTGGGGCTCAAACTCACAACCCCGAGATCAAGAGTCACGGCTCTCGCGTCCCAGCCGGCCAGGTGCCCCCAGTTGCTGTCAGTGAATGAGTTCCCCCGGGGCCAGTTTCAATGTCCTGCCCTGGTCATTTCGTGTGACCCTGACGGTGGAGGTCATTCTTTCCCGGTCATCTGCTTCTGGCGGTTACACACGGCGCTGCACCATATATCGTGCAACAGAGCGGGGCGAGGGTCTCAAACTCCCGTGTTCCAGAGACGTCCTGCTCGCCGACACAGGCCTCCGACTCTGCTGTTGGCGGGGTCTCCGCGTTCCGCGTGAAACACAGTAGCGCGTGTAAGAAAAGCAACGCCCTGTTCGGCACAGGGTGGCACGGACCCATTGCTGCGGTGAATCGTCCGCGCACCGGGCGCCGTGTAAGACGCGGGCAACGTATGTCCCTGAAGAGGGCCACGGGGGGCACGTGTGGTTGAACAGTGCTTCGCACCGACGTGAGTCGCCCGCGCACCTGCTGTGTTGAACACCGTTTCGACCGAGGTCACCGGAGGAAGCTGTGCTCGAGCCACACGCCGCTAAACACGCTATTTCCCAGAGATGGGGTCACGCCAGCGACACGCGCGCGTAGCCCTGTCAAACAGAACATCTCTGGGGGATACTGACTGGGGAAGGAGGAGAGGGCCCAAGTCTGCTCCTGAGGCCACTGCCTCTCTGTCTCGCCTGTTGCTTCTCGCCCGGCCCCTTCCGACCTCATCGCGCAGCCTCCGTTGCCACTGGAGCGTCAAGTGCGGTCCAAGGTACGCACGCGGCCTGCAGCTTTCACGGGGAAGCCGCCGAAGGGTTCACTCCAGGACGTAGGGACGTTTCCTTGCCCTTGCGCTTGAAAGGGCCTACCTTCGGGCCTCCTCGCAGACTCCCACGCAGCTGCAGGGAGGGTCACCCCTGCCCAGAGGGAGCCGGCAGCCCATCAATAGAATCGGTGCTTTCCCTGCTGGCCCACGGCGATCCCCCACGGCGCCGTCCCGAATGCGGATCTGGGTTAGAGTTCATCCTGGGGCGTAGGTCGGAGGCTTCCTCGGGACCTCGGCTAGGCTCGGCCCTCCCACCCAGTCCCTTTGATGTCCCCCCTGCGGTAGAGGGCGGCTCACTTACACGCCCCACCTTCCAGGTGACCCAGTGCGTACTCATTGGAAAGACACAGAAGCAGACGTACAGACGTATGCACGCCCCCAAAGGGCACATACACATTCTCCAAACGGTCCCGTCTGAACCCTTATTAAGGAAGAGGAACATTTCCTGACTCCACAGTCATCAGCTCAGCTGACCCAGGACTGCTCTGGAGGTAGCACTTTCCTCTATTATGCAGAGCAGTGTCAGCCCCCCTTTGTTCACTTTAGTGCTTTCTAGACTGTGCCCCAGGGCCTGTAGGTGCATAAGAAATGGAAGCCATTACCGGGCTGCTTACCTCTTAATGGCCACCACTTAACTACACAAACACCTGGCAGAAGCTTTGAAATGAAAGGGTTTCCTTTGTCTTGCCTTTTTTTTTTTTAATTTCATAAATTTGACATATTGCATTTTGTAAATTTAAGGTATACCGCATGTTACTTTGATACATTTCTATATTGTAATATGATTGCCGTTGAGGCAAATTTATCACATTGCGTCATTCTAGTACAGTATTATTGTCTACATTCACTGCAACGTGCATTGTATCTCCATGGCTTATATACGACTCCTTACAAATTTATACCCTGAAACACCATCAGTCTTATCCACCACTCCCCCCATCCCCTGGTAACCCCCATTTTACTCTCTGGGTTTGTGGGTTTTTTACTGGTTTTAATTTTATATTCCTCATGTAAGTGCTATCATACAGTACTTGTTTTTCTCCGATTTGTTGCGCTTACCATAATACGCTTAAGGTCTGTCTCTGTTGTACCAAATGGCAGGAGATCCTCCTTTCTCATGGCTCAATAATATTCCTATGTATATATCATAATCCATTCATCTGTTGATGGGCATTTGGGTGTGAATAATACTGCGATAGACATGGTAGGCACGTATCTCATGGAAATTCTGTTTTTGTTTCCTTTGTGTACATACCCAGAAGTGGGATTGCTGGCCTCTATGGTAGATCTATTTTCAATCGTTTATAAAGTTTGTTTGTTTGCTTGTTTGTTTGTTTTTGAGAGAAAGAGACGGAATGCATACACATACACTCATGCACACATGCAAGTCGGGGCGGGGGGTGGGGGGGACAGAGAGAGAGAGGGAGAGGGAGAATCCCAAGCAGGCTCCTCACTGTCAGTGCAGGGCCCGGTGTGGGGCTTGAATTCAGGAACCGTGAGATGGTGCGTTGAGCCAGATCAAGAGTCAGATACTTAACCGACTGAGAAACCCGGGAGCCCCTTTTTTCAACTTTTTGAGTAACCGCCACATTGTTTTCCATAGTGGTTGGACCAGTTTCCGTTCTCATCAACAGGGTTAAAAGTGTTCCCTTTTCACCACATCCTGGCCAGCCCTTGTTGTCTCCTGTCTTCTTGGTGATGGCCATCCCTAACAGGTGTGAGGTGATATCTCACTGAGGTTTGGGTTTGCATTTCCCTGATATTGAGAGATGTTGAGCATCTTCTCATGGGCCTGCTGGCCATTTTGATGTCCTCTTTGGAAAAACGTCTATTTAGTTCTTCTGCCAAGTTTTTAACCGCCATTTTGTTAAAAAAAAAAAATTGTTGTTTTCTTGCTATTAAGTTATGCTAGTTTTTAAATATATTTTGGATATTAACCCCTTATCTGATATATGGTATACAAAAATTTTCTCCCATTCTGTAGGCTGTTTCATTTTATTGTTTCTTTTGCTGTGCAGAAGCTTTCGCAGAAGGTTGATGTAACCACAAAAGCAAAAATCAATAAATGGGGCCACGTCAATGTCTTGCCTTTTGGAGTGTGGTCACTTTGCTGGGCAGGGTGCTCAGCTGTCATCTCAGTGCACCCGAGGGAGTCCAGGGTGGGGCTCTAATGTCCTGTAGTCCAAGTAACTATGTGGGCTATAGCTTGCTGATGAGACAACAATAGGCTGCCCTTGTGGTTACCTATAAAATGCTTGGAATGATTATTTAGCATCTATCTTTGCCTCAGACCAGTTTCTCCATGTTTGTTTCCACGTCCGAGTGCCTGGCACATAGTAAGTGCTTAATGAATAGTCAATGGATGAAATTTCTGGAAGTGTGAATAGGTGACCATGCTTTTAGAGACAAGTGATGAAGGAATTCAGACAACTCAAGGGGTAGGGCTGGTGGTGGAGGATACAAAGTGAGTAGAAAGGAGACTTGCCAAGTTCACTTGGTGTTAAGGAGTCAACGGCTTTATCTAAGAGGTAACTCGGTATTGCCAAGTAATTGGCATTGCCAGTTACCACTGGTCCAGGTGGGGAGGTCAAGTCTAGAGCCCCAGGACTGGAACACCAACAGAAATTCAGCATCATGAAGTAACGACTTTTCCAGGAAGCAGGCAAACATAGGGGGAAATGGGTGAGTTCCAGATGCCGGAGCAAGCGCCCTTGGCCGGGGAGGGGAACAATCCTAGAGAATACGGAGGCTGGATACTGGCAATTGGAACCTCAGCTCAGGGCAGCTGGGCAGCAGGAAGCGAATCCACAAGCCCAGATGAACTCATCAACAGAAGTTGCCAATTCACACAGCCAGAATGTGGATCCTCAGTGCAGAAGTATCAGGTCTGAACAGCAGGCCCTGAACCAGCAACAACATTTGTGTCTACGTCATCGTGAGACGGATGCCGTGCATCCTGAGGCCAAGAACTAGGCTCCAAGTGTTGGCAGGATGGAACTCCCAAGTGCAAACTGACTTGGGTGTGGGAAAGTTTACAAACTAAGGCAGGGAGCCAGGCAGCTCCTGGAAGCAAAGGATGATGGGATACAAAGGGTACCTGAGCTATCCTGACCTCCTGGGCCTGGTCCCGTCATTCCTAGTCATGTTCCTTTGCTTTTGCTCTTCTCTTTCCTTCTGTCCGTCCCCTTCTACTACTCCTCCTCCTACTATTATCATTATTATTATTAAACAGATAATATATGAATACATTTTAAATATTCATTTATACAAGATTCTGATGTTACTATTACATCTGTGAAGTCCAGTGTGTTCTAAGAAGTCTATCTGACCCTGACCCCATTCTGATGTTTTAATATGTTTCCTTGGAACTTCTGATTCGGTTGTGTCATTACTGTTTTGTTTCGGTTTTGTCCCATGACTATGACCTCAATTATTATCACTTTGAAAACTTTCTAGAATTTCATCTATGGCCATTGCAAGCTTTCACAGGGCTTGCAATTTCCTTGGTATCTCCTTGGTAAACCCTGTCATCAATTCATTCATTCAAAGCACCTGTTGAGTACAAAGTGCCTCGTCTGTACTGGGTGCTTGTTTAATCCACAGCTTCATTGCTTTTGGAAGGAGAAGCTACTGGCCCATATAGAAAATATATTTTTTGTCAGATATCCTTTTTAAAAAAAGAATAAAAGAGGAAAGGAAAAATTACTGTGAATGCTGATTAAGCAACCAAAGTCGGTCCAGTTTTATTTTAGGACTAATAGTTGGTCTAGCTTAACTGGATTGGCCTTTTGCCAGCTCTTTCCGCCCAGCCTCCAGTGTGGCCCTCTGATACCTGTTCCACCGACAGGGAAGTTAGCTGTTCTTGCTAAAGGTCATCATTATCGCAGGCTGCTGTAGTTTATTGCTCCTAACCTGGGAGAATTCCCTTTAATGTGTTCAATTTTCATAAAGTCTTTCTGCTCTTTGGAGCAGCCATAATTTAGTGCCCCCAATTAATTGAGGGAGCTAAAATTTCATACATAGTTAACTACGCCTTCAATCAGTATTTGGTGCCTAGAAAATAAGTCCCCAATGGACATTTGCCCCTACAAGTCATGCCGCACCGAAAAATCGGTGCCTGTTTGCAGACTGTTTCTCCTTCAAATGTTCAAGTTCAACAAGGATAGCAGTCGGCCGAGTGGAGAGGGTTTCCAAGAAAAAGAGCACTCAATGCTACTCTAGGGTATCCGACAGAGAAATGGAAGCGACTTTAACTTCCTCCAGGTAGATGAGTCGATGGTTATATTATCCACTCTCCAACCCATGCTAAATGAGTGAGGGCCCCCAAGAAGCTATCCATTCTCTTCCAGTGGGTTGTAACTGTTTGGGAGAAGCAGTTACTCAACCCAGTGGCTGACAGGACCTCACCAATTATGGATTGTTCAGATATGGCAGCTCAACCTGTACACTCCTTCAAACCCCTGGGAAGAAATATTTTTAAAAGGTTCACACAAGGGGCACCTGGCTGGCTCAGCCAGAAGAGCATGGGACTCTTGATCTTGGGGTTATGAGTTTGAGCCCCATGTTGGGTCTACAGATTACTAAAAAATAAAAAGCTGGAAAAAAAAAAAGGTTCATACAGATTTCTAGACTTCTGCCTGGGATGGGCACCGTGGGGAAGGGACAGAGTCCTGGCTGGGAGGTCTACACTCTGAGTCCAGCTCTGCCACTGAAACTTCTTGTGTGAGGTTGGATGTGTCCCTTCTAGAAATCCTGTCTCTCTTTCCCCAACTGCGGGACTTTTATCGTCGCCAACTACCACGACACACTGCGGGAGAATTGTCCTCATGGTAATTTCTCATAGCAACATTATTCATAAGAGTCTAAAAATCAAAACAACGTGAATGTCCATCAACTGGCAAATGGCTAAACAAAATGCGGTCTGTCCACAGAACAGAATACTATTCAGCCATGAAGAGGAATGGAGTACCGATACACATGACAACATAGATGAACCTTGAAGACGTGATGCTAATTGAAAGAAGCCAGACAGAAAAGGCCACATATTATATGATTCCATTTATATGAAATGTCCAGAGTAGGCAAGTCCGTAGAGACAGAAAGTAGATGAGTGGTTGCCAGGAACTGGAGGAGGACGAGTGGGGAGCAGCTGCTTGATGGGTACAAGGTTTCCTTCTGGGGATGCCAAGCACATTCTGGAATTGAATGGTGGTGGTGCTTGCACAACTCTGTAAATATACTAGAGACCACTGAATTGTACACTCTAAAAGGATCACCAGAGTAGCTTGTTTAAAATATGGATTCTGGTCGTCTCCCTCGTAGATCTGGCAATCAGGAGGTCAGGCGGTGGGTGCCGGGTAATCTATAGTTTTAACAAGTGGCCAGGTGACTCTAATTGTCAGAGAAGTTTATAAAACACAGCTGTAATGGCTTCCCCACGAGTTCTTCCAGGTCTCTACTATTTGACTTCTTTGCGAGTCACGTTACGCATTTTTCTCTCCACATTACCGTGCACCACGCACTTGTGTCAGTACACCAGATGTCCCTCTGGGGAGATCGACGTGGGTGGCATACACCCACATACACAGGGCATACACAGGGCATACACAGTCGTTGCCCTGATGGACCTTACATGTAGTACTCTGGATACAGGGGATGCTTCTAAATGCCTTTAAATTCTAATTCACATTCTATTAACCAACCAACCAAACTACGATAAAGAGAGAGCCCAGAACATCCACCTAATAAAATCTTTTTTAGGTGGGAAAAACAAAATCAAGATATCAAAGGGTGGCTTCCGACCGAATCACCCTCCTTCGGTGTGGCCCTGCAGAGTCCACGGCCTACTCTCACAGTCCCTGTGGTTAAATTAATAACTGGGACACTCGGTGGATGGTTTCTCAGAGGAGTGTGATAATATGGAGAACTCCACACTGAGACATCACTTCTGAGGGAGTTTTAGTCCATGGCAACACAGAGGCTGAATATATTTGAGGTTTTGGGGGTAGGGGAAAGTCTTCCTAACTGACCAGTCGAAGGGGGCCTCGCAGGAGACGCCTTGAAAATTCTGAGGTTGGCCTTGGGGGGAAAGCATGAAAGTACTGCACAACAGTGAGATTGCAGTTTCAGAAAGGGTGCCGCACTAATGAACCCTGAAGGTTTGGAGACCAGCCGTCTGAAATGATGTCGATGTTTTTGAATGTGACACAAAAATGTATACTTTCAGCTAATAATGGGCCCTCGATAAATCTGTAGAATTGACTTGAGGAAAAAGAAAACCACTCTGGTTAGAGCCATCAAACACCGTCCTTTTTTGTTAAACTAAGAATGCTGGAAAGGTCACGAACCTCTTCTGGTTCAAGTCCCTCTGTCTCTTGATGGAACGAGGCAGGGCAAACTGGAGGAGGAAGCCCACGGTAGGCCTCCCCTCCATCTGGCTGGCTGCCTCGGCGACTCACACTTATCTCTCCCCCCGCCCCCGCCCTTCTCTCCCCCTTTCCCTTCTCCTTCCTCTCTTTCCTTTTTCCACTTCTTGTCTACCTTCCAAGGAACCAGAGGCCAGTGCGCCCTGGTCCCTGCCCTCAGGGAGCTCCCGGCCTGTGGAGGGACACAAACAGCAGACAAATGAATACGAGGCAAAATGATACCTGCTGTAACAGACATGTGGACAGGAGCCTGGACCAACATGTATTTGTCTGAGCCTTTCCGGGAACGTGAGATGCGAAGGAGGCTGTTTTGTTTAAGGAGCAGCGGCACCTTTTGTTTGTTTCTTTATGCGGGGGAGACTGACCTGAATACCTGGAACACCACGAAATAAGGGCACCTGTTTCCTTCCTGGAGGAAATGCTTTGAAGACGTCAGATCCCTTCCAGATTCCTGAGGGCTGCCAGGCTCTTGGATGGTTGTGAAATAACTGTTTTCAGGATAGGAATGTGCCTACTAAAAGTCACAGAAGAAGAAGGCATCTCTCTGACTACTAAACACTCAGGTTGTGGACCGTTCAATGTGACAAGCTAGCATGAAGGCCGGGAGTCCCTTCTGTCTTTTATGCTGCAGGATATAAATAACAGTGCTGGGGAGCTTGGTCCCTCACACCTGCAGCACTGAGTAGGCAGTGCATGGTAGCAGGCAGCGTTTGAGAGCGTACCCCAAGGGTGACCTAGAGTTCACACTGATTAATATTTGTTTGGCTGGTACCCGATGGCATCCTTGATTGCACAGAACTGGGAAGATTACAGCCGGACCAGCCCCGTAACGCCTTCTTCCTGGAATTGAGACTGCTAAATAGGTCCTTGACGTCTAGCGTAAGTTCCCCAAGCATTGCTTATATATACACTATTATTTTCCTTTTTAAACTATAAAATCTGAAGAAATGGTAATACAGTCGTGAGATGTGGCAAGTAATCTGATGATGAGAAAAACAGAGACATATTGCTTATTTCTCACTTTTTTCTCATGTTACCGAATGCCCTTCTCTCCTCTGGTTGTTTCCTTGTGATTCTGTGCCACAGTTTAACACCGCACATGTCCTAATTCTGCAATACAGTTTGCCGAGTATCTCTAGGCGTGGAGAAGAGAGCTGAAATAAAATATATTTTTAGCCCGTCGTTAACTCCTGATTGCCCATGCACACAGACGCCGTGTTGCAAAGGATGTGGGCTCAGGAGGGAGCGGGAGCTGCATAGGGACACGGTCCTGCCCTTCAGGTAACAAATATTCATGGACCAGGTACCACTTCTCACTCATTCAGCGTGTGAACTTGGGTAACAAACTTAGCCCTTTCTGAAGCAGGGTTTCCTCACTGTAAAATGGGAGTAACAACCTCCCCTTACTGTGTGCTGAGGAGTGTTGTGAGTTCTTTACACGCTGAACTCTCTTAGGCATCAAAACAACCCTATGCCAGGTCTCTAATTATTGTTATTATTCCTATCTTGCAGAGGAAGAAACAGGAGCACAAAGAAGTTGAGGAGTTGAACTAGGTTCATAAATCCTTTAATCTCCGTGGGCCTCAGTTTCCTCATCTGTAAAATGTGATAGTAATAGCGCCAAATTTATAAGATTATTGTAGTGTTGAAGTAGGCTAACTAGATAAGCCACCCAGAAGAATACTTGATGCAGAATGAGCCCTCTCAATTCCCATTCTATTATCTTTAAGGCACTTGGCACTTTCAGAAATCGCCTTCTCAGTACATTCAGTCCCTCTCCCATCCGATCAGGGCCTCTGTCTGGGTTCTTCGCTGTCATATCTCTTAAATGCCTAGAACAGCGACTATACAGGGGCTCCCGGTGGCTCCGTCGGTTAAGCGTCCAACTTCAGCTTAGGTCATGATCTCACAGTCTGTGAGTTCGAGCCCCGCATCGGGCTGTGTGCTGACAGCTCAGAGCCTGGAGCCTGCTTCGGATTCTGTCTCCCTCTCTCTCTGCCCCTCCCCTGCTCACGCTCTCTCTCTCTCTCTCTCTGTCTCAAAAATAAATAAATGTAAAAAAAAAAAAACAGTGACTGTACATAGAAGGTCATTACTAATTATTTTGTGAATGAATGCATGACCATGCTAATGACGTCTACCCTCATCTGCCGAGGCAAATGACAAGTGAACCACGTTTCCATTTATTTCCTCCACGATAACTACTTACCACAGAGCGGTGACTTGGTTTGCTCTACATTTAGTGGCTCTATATTCATTCGATAATGAAACTTTCCTACTTTTTAGCCACACCAAAACTGCATGGTCTCCATGTAGGAAGGTGATAGCAATCACCCTGAGTTTTTGTTAAAAGTTTTCAATCTCATGCCAGGAGACAAGATCATCCGTATCACATTGTTATTCTCTGTTGCAAGCCCTTGGGCGAATTCCCCTCATTCCCTTTGTCTTTTTTGAGGATTTTAGCTCCTGGTGCACAGGCACTCTCTCCAGTACCGCTCCTGTGTTAATTCTTGGTGATTTCAATGCCGGCATAGATGATCCGGCCAACACCCTGACTTCTCGGTTCCTTGACCTCTTCCCCTTGTCTGGGCACCCCACGGTCATACCCGACCTCTTGTCGTTGCCAATAATTGTAACCCTTCCGAGTTGAGTTTCATGCATCCTGGTGTCTTTCCACTACTTCCTATCTTTCTGGTCACTCCCTGTAATGCCCCATTTCCAACTGCCCCTTTAACCGTAACAGACTCTATAATGCTCTGCTCCTACACAACTGAACATGCGTGACAGAAACCCCACAAAGGTGCTGGCTGGTCGTACGTTAAATTCACAACCATGACCCCCAGATAGATCCTTAATGTGGCTCAGCAGCTACACGCTATTTGCCAGGTCCTTACACTTGCCCACTCTCCAAGATGACTGAGAAAATAGAAGCCATCAGGACACTTTCCTCAGGCTCCCACCACATCTACCTGCCTGTCTTCCCTCCCGTTAAACTGATAAACTGTGCTAAATGTGACGGTCAATGTTTAGTTCTCATGTTACTTGACTTGGCAACAGCTTCTTGACACGGTTGAGCATTCGCTTCTCCTGGAAATGCTTTCTTTGCTGAACAGTCAGGACACCCAAATTGTTGGTTTTCTTCTCTTGCTGCCTGTTTGTCTTCAATCTCCTTGGCTGACTCCACCTCACCTCCCCAGGCTCCAAACACTGCAGTTGCCCTGAGACAGTGTCTACACTCATCCCTTTGGTGATCTCAGCCAGTCGCATAGCTTTGAATACCATCTCCATGTTGACGACTCCCAATTTAGATCTCCAACCCAGACTCGATCATCCTGCATAAGAAATGCAACCCAACTGGGGCACCTGGGTGGCTCAGTCGGTTAAGAGACTGATTTCGGCTCAGGTCATGATCTCACTGTTTGTGAATTCGAGCCCCGCATCGGGCTCTGTGCTGACAGCTCAGTGTCGGCAGCCTGCTTCGGATTCTGTGTCTCCCTCTCTCTCTGCCCCCCCCCCCCCGCCCTGCTCCCACTCTGTCTCCCTCTGTCTTTCAAAAATAAACAAATGTTTAAAAAATAAAAATGTTTATTTTCTGTCTTCCCTTATTAGAATAAACCCCATCGAGACAGAATATTTTTTGTCTGTGGTTTTTTTCATTGATGTGTCCTTACTGCTCAATACACTACTTACCGTGGAGTCGCATTGAGACTATGAAATCAGAATGTCCAGAGGGGGAAGGCCCTGGCGATTGGTATATTTAACATGTTTGCAAGGTGATTGCTGAATATCAGGGAAGTTGGGGAAGCCTGGCCTAATCAAACCTTCTATTAGCTGCACCTTCCTTGCCTCCCTGACTTAATTTTGTTCCTTCTCCGCCAACTCATGTTGCTCTACCTCACTGGGGGGGTGTTTTTCCAGGTGTACAAGAACTTTCCAGATCCACCGCACTGGTCTTTTTGCGGTTCCTATAACGTGCCAGACATCTTCCAACCCCAGGGCCTTTGCAGTTTGATGTTCTTTTTGCTGGGAACATTTTCTGTATGACCGGTTGACTCAGTTTATTCAGGACAATAATTGAGTTTGTGCAGTTTAATTCAGTTTATTCAGTACTAATAAATATTCAGGACTAGGCTTCAAAGACCCTCGAAAAGGTCTTTCCTTGTCTTAAAAAATTTTTTTTTAATTTATTTATTTTTGAGAGAGAGACAGCATGTGAGGAGGGAAGGAGCAGAGAGAGAGAGAGAGAGAGAGAGGGAGAGAGAGACAGAATGCGAAGCAGGTTCCAGGCTCCAAGCTGTCAGCGCAAAGCCTGATGCGGGGCTCCAACTCATGAACTGTGAGATCATGACCTCAACCAAAGTGGGACACTCAACCCACTGAGCCACCCAGGTGCCCCGAAAAAGTCTTTCCTGGCCCCATCATTCTCAATCCCCTACCTGCTGTATGGTTCTTCGTAGCACTTACCACTACCTGGAATTAGGTAATATGTTTATTTTTTGTCCGTGTTAACTACAATGAAACATAATAGCTAACACTCCCTACCTTCCAGGTACTATTTTAAGCGCTTTGCAAACGATAATTTTCTCAGTGTTCACAAAAGCTCTGATGTTACTGTTAGCATACTCACTTTGTAGATGTGGGAAATTGAGGCATGGAGGCGTTAGGTAGCTAGCCCAAGATCAAACTACTAGCAGGTAGCAGAGACTGGACAATTTGGCCCCTGAACCTGCCTCTTAGAGAACATGACCTGAAAAAGAAGGTTTGTGTGTTGTACTTACCATTATATCTCCAAGGCTGAAACATGCTGGGCACATAGTAGGTGCTCAACAAATGACAGTTAAATCTTGGATCATTGGGGATTTTATTAGCCTGTGAAAACAGCTATAACAATACCACAGGCCGGGCATCTTCAATAACAAAAATCTATTTTCTCATATTTCTGGAGGCTGGAAGTCCAAGGTCAAGCAGGTTGGTTTCTCCTGAGGCCCCTCTCCTTGGCTTATAGGTGGCCACCTTCTCACTGTGTCTTCACATGGCCTTTACTGTGAGCGTGCACACCCCTTATGTCCTTTCCTGTTCGTCTAAGGACGCCTGCCCCATTGGATTAGGGCCCCCTCCCTTAGGAACTCATTTTTACCTTAGTTATCTCTTGAAAGCCTTATTTCCAAATACAGTCACATGATGGTAAGGGCTTCAACATAGGAAATTTGGGGAGACACAGTGCAGTCTTATAATAGGGTGGAAGCCTCAGTTGCTAGAGAACTAGGACAGCAAGATCAGAATTGCTACCAAGGACAAGACATGCCAGGGTAAAAGGAAGTTTGTTTATTAATTTTTTTAATGTTTATTTATTTTTGAGAGAGAGAGAGCAAGCATGAGTTGGGGAGAGGCAGAGAGAGAGGGAGACACAGAATCCAAAGCAGGCTCCAGGCTCTGAGCTCTCAGCACAGAGCCCAATGTGTGGCTTGAACCTATGAATTATGAGATCATGTCCTGAGCGGAAGTCGGGCGCCCAACTGACTGAGCCACCCAGGCGCCCCAAGAGAAATTTATCCATCATTTAGTGGGTTGGTTTTCAATATCTTTCTTTTTTTTTTCTTTTAGTAACTGAAGCCCTTTCTCAAAAGCAATCTCCTGAGACATCCTACTACATCAAGCATGCAAACTGGCTTCACTTTTGAGAGCTGAGGAAGGCTGTGTGGACCATGAGTGAGTACTGTCCCAGGAAAGCCCCCTGACCAAATCCCAGTACCTCACTTTACAGAAAAGACCTTTGAGTCTATAAGGCAGCTCGAACACTCTCTCAATTCTCCATGTCACGCAGCAGGCTTGGTCTCAGCTCAGAGAGGGGGATTGAGTCTCCAGTTTGGGGTTTATGGGCTGCAGGTGGCAGCCTGGAGCCCTAGACCAACCGGATCCCGGCGGGCCTCAAACCACGGGAGTGAGAATCATGCCTGTCATGACTCCACCAGGTGTAGCTGGGGAGGTCCGACCTCGCCCCAATCAGGATAACGACCAGGCTGCTGCCATTTTTGTATTACTAACAGCTCATCATTTTTATGAAAGGTTTAGGCCGAGTTTGAGTGAGACAAAAGCTTGCAGTGAAAGTTCTCCGATTGTATAGATCTCTATCGCCTTTATCCTAGAGCACAGGAACTGGTGAAAACATTATAAATCACTCCCAAGTGCCTCAGTTCAAATATTATTTCAGTATGCAAATTACAGTCATAAAGCATAATGAAGCACATTTGAATATCTAGTACAAAAGTCACCATATAAATATAAAATAGGAGTGAATGAATGTGGTCAGTGTTTTATTTTATAAATGCAATTTGCCTCCTGAAGCCTTTAAAGAGCTTCTGGCCAATACTTGGAGAGCTCAGCTAAATCTACTACCAGGAATTTCATCGTTTTAATCTTGAAAGAAGCAAGAATATGAATATATATATGTGTGCATTTATGGCTAGAGGTATAAATATAGATGGAGACGGAGAGATGGGGATAATGTCATCTTGTTCTCTGTGTTTCCTACTGATGTCCCGGTTTTAAGTAGCTCCTCTGGTGTGGCTATTCCTTGGTTCAGAGACTCCTACAGGCTGGATTCAGAAGTGTACCTTGGACCACCTTGCTTGCAGGGCTGGGGCATGGAAGGAACTCAGACAGGAATGACTGGAGGAGCATGTGAATGAGCCTAGCTAGGATTAGGCTGCTTTGTTGAAGAGCCAGGGTCCCTGATAACAGAGCTACGGTACTGAAGAGCCCATAGGGACCGAAATGACTTTTGTTCCAGGACGTGTGAGTGTCGCGACCCAGAGTCCTGCTCACTGCTTTGGTGTGACCTAAGTCCCTGGGATTTCTGTTCAATCACAAGTGGTAGAGTCCTTATGGATAAATGGTAATGATAGCTTACTGTTTCAGTAGCGTAGGACCTCAGAAGTGGAATTCGGATGGTTTAAAGAGAATATTAAAAAGATAATCCCAAAAAAGGTCTTTCTTATACTCTAACCCAAATCTGTGTCCATCTCCAAACATAAATGGGAGTGAAAGTCTCATCTCTGGCCCTGTCCTTTGCTTTTGCTCCTGTCTTTCCTTTCTTCTCTTTGTCAGTTATATGCTATTCCATCTTTTATATTATAGAGGTAATACAAGAGTCCATCCATGTTGTAGAAGATTCTGGTTACCATTGCTTCTGTCAAAATCCTTCTTAAGATTGATGTTTTCTAAGAAATCTTTCCCACTCTGATACCTATCTGATAGTTCAATGACTACCTCCTTAGGACCTTAGATTTTAGTTTGTTCCCATTACCAGAACTCATTGTCTATCATTTTGTAAAAATTCTATACTTTTACTTACATGTTCTATCTCTCTGAGTAGATTACCACAAAACAATGTATCAGGTACTTTTTATAGTAACGAATAGATTAATAGCTTTTGGAAGGAGAAACTTCTGATTAGATTTAGAAGAGGAGAACCTCAAAGACCTAAGCACCCAAGCTTCATGACCTTCACTGACCTCGTAGTCATTTCCTTTGCCCCTGGATTGGGAAGGTTCTATGGTTCTTGGCTTCAGGAGCCCTATCCTTGTCCCTGCACCATTCTTTGTCCTTTTCTATTTGTTTGAAGCTGAGTTTCTGTTCATTGTTAAAGCCAGGCTGTCCATTACAAAGGCCTCTTCAACTTTTGTTCTAGACTATTCTTTGGGTCAGTCTCTCTAGTGTGAGTTTTCTCAGCATGTGGCCCAGTCCCCTAGCATGCTTGATAAAATGTAGATTCCTAAGCCCAATCCTAGACCTTCAAAAAGGTCTGTGATGGGGTCTGGGAATCTGCATGTTGACATATTTACCCCAAGTGTTTTGGAAGCAGACCAGTATCCGAGAATTCTCTTTCTAGTAGCTCTGTGTCCACTGCGGCAAGGTCTATCTTGACCCTCAGTGTCTCTACTTTGCCTCATCTTCCTTCACCACCCACACAGAGCAGACTGCCTTCACTTTCTGAATGGCTCTTTCTAGTCTGTGAAGTCAGCTCTTGCACAGATGCAAAGCAGATCTGCCTACCACTGAGCTCAGTGGCCAATAAAACCCATCATTTATATAGGCACTTCTAATGCCGGTTTCTTTAACTATTTTCCACTAATTTCAGAACCCAGATATCTTCAGGGCTGTGGTCTTCCCAAAGCTTTCATAATTTGCTTTCATAATTTGGCCCATACCATAGTATTTTAAATGAACACTGATCATGGCATAGGTAACAATCCCACCAAGGAAAGAGGAAGTTCTGTGTATATTCAAAGTCATGTAGTCACACGGAAGCCATTTTCAGCATATTCAAAATACTGCATATTTGCTTTAATTCCAGTACTATTTATCGTGCATGCTTCATGTCCTGGATGTTATGCTTGCCAATATGGGGCTAAAAACAAGCATTAATGATCAATTCTTTTTTTTTTTTAATTTTTTTTTTCAACGTTTATTTATTTTTGGGACAGAGAGAGACAGAGCATGAACGGGGGAGGGGCAGAGAGAGAGGGAGACACAGAATCGGAAACAGGCTCCAGGCTCCGAGCCATCAGCCCAGAGCCCGACGCAGGGCTCGAACTCCCGGACCGCGAGATCGTGACCTGGCTGAAGTCGGACGCTTAACCGACTGCGCCACCCAGGCGCCCCAATGATCAATTCTTATACATAGTCTGTATCTTCACATTCTGATTGGTATTTGTCTGCTCAGCTGTCTAGAGAGTTGAATCGAAATGAAAGAAATCACTTGTTCTGCAAATATTTAATGAACACCACACATTGTGCTGGGTCCTGGAGACATAATGGTAACCAAAACAGACATGGTTGTTGCCTTCTTGGAAATGATAGTCTAACAGGAGATAGAGACAGCAAGGAGATAAAATAATTACGTATTGCAAAATGTGTCAACTCAACACAAACCATGGCATGATATACTGCAAGGGATAGAGCGGAGATGAAGAGATATGGATGGAGTCAAGATATAATTTGGGAGTGAAGCCTTCTAGATTTGCTGATGGATTGGATGTAGAAGGTTGAAAAACCAAAAGCAACCAAAGAGGATTTCTAGATTTCTGTCCTGAAAACTGAGTGGATGGTGGTGTCATTTACTCATATGAGAAAGACAAGGCATATGATATTTTGCCAATGGATGGGTGGGAACTAAAAGCTCTAAATTAAATATGCCATAGTTGAGATGTTCTATGAGAAATGCAAGAGTATATTTGGATATGTGCACATGGAATTCAGGAAAGAGCCAGGGCTAGACAGTTTTCAGTAGGAAGTCATCAGTACAGAGGTAGACTAATTTTCCTGGGCACAGAATGGGGAGAGAGAAGGAAGAAACCAACAAGCTAGAAAGTATTTGAAGAGATGCTCAATGGGATCACCGCATGGAAAGATGATGTCTGAAAAGTGGAAAATGGCAAATGTTGATGAGGATGTTGGATCAAGGAGCCCTCATGTAGTATTGGTAGTAGAGACTGGAGCAGCCATGCTGGATGGCAGTCTGGTTAGTCCATGATCAAATTCAACACATACTCCATGACTTAGCAATTCAGTTTCTGGGTGTGCAGCTCAGAGGGTCAATGGGGGACATCTCTAAGGATGTTCATGGAAGCACTGACAATCATAATGGTGGTGGTGAGTGGGAGATGATCTGTGTGTCTACTTCTGGGGGAGTGGAAAGGCAGGAAGTGGTGTGAGTCTGGAATACTATGTGATAGTAAGTAACAGATCAGATAGATCTAACTAATGTTGAGTAAATAAATGCAAAACAGCATGCCACATTTAATGCAGTATGCTTACAGAAGTTAAAACAACTCTGTATTTTATAAGAATACATACAAACAAAAGGATACATGTGGAATACATCAGGATGGTTATCCACAAGGCCAAAGGAAAATGAGATTGGGAGATGGTGATGAAGGGGAATAAACACATAAATAAAACAAGAGAAGGGCCTTCTGCAGGCCCAAGATAATGGGCCATGATCTGAGGACTAATAAAACCCAGCCCTCCGGAGGCCCCAGTCAAAAGGAAATAAAAGGTGAGGAGGGGTGCCTAGGTGGCTTGGTCGGTTAAGTATCTGACTCTTGGTTTGGGCTCAGGTCATGATCTCACCGTTTGTGGGTTTGAGCCCCACATTGGGCTCTGCACTGACAGTGCAGAGCCTGCTTGGGATTTTCTCTCTCTCTCTCTCTCTCTCTCTCTCTCTCTGCCCCTCCCCTGCTCTGTCTCTCTCAAAATAAAAAGCTTAAAAAAAAAAGATGGGGAAAGCAGGTTCCAGACTGAAGAGCAGCAGTGCGAGAGGTGAATGGGATGAATTCACTGGGTAGGTATCGTGTTTACCATGCCCTGAAACTACATGCAAGACGCATTCAGATGTTGGTTACCTAATGGAGGTCAGGGGTTTCTCCCTTCTCATTTTTTGCAATTCCAACCCATCCCCATTCAACCAAGATTTTTACGCTTTGATTCTGGAGAGAAATGATACACAAGTCAGAACGACCATTTCTGATTTGTCTCGGGAGATACTATCCTTCAATGATTTAAGAGTAAATGAAGCAAGAGAAATATGTTGTCCTTCAGTTTTCTCAGGTACAAAATCTTGATCATATGGCCCTCATTACCTCTTGCTGGTTTATACCAACAGCCTCCTCACTGATCCCCTTGCCTGACAGTTCTTGTCCAATCCATCCTCTGTTGCCCGGATGGTATTTCTGAATTGCAAATGTGATCAAGTAATTCCCTTCATTAAAAATGTTGTGTGGCTCACCAGTGTGTCCAGAAAAAAAAAAAATCCCCTGTCAGGAGTAAGGCAGCATGGTACCGGAAGATCAGGGGTTTGAGGGTTAGATAAATCAACTTGACCATCAATTGGCTGTGCAACCATATATAAGTTACCGTACCTCTCTGAATTTACTTTGTATACCTGTAAAATATGGGATAAGAATTCTTAACTTACAGGGCGGTGGTCCTCATACTTCAGTTTGTGTCAGAATCCCCTGGCGGGCCTGTTGCAATGGAGTGCTGGGACCTGTCCCCAGAGCTACTGACTCTGCAGGTCTGTGAGGGACTTAAGAAGCTGCATTTCTAATACGTTCCTAGGTGACACTGATGCTGGTGCTGCTGGTCCCAGGGCCTCACCTGTCGAACTACTTTTATAGTTTATAATGAGGACCAGGAACGATGCATGTCAAGAGCCTCCCTGCGACACCAGCCATAAACTGTTGAAGCTTTCGTGCCCCTCCATCTCTTGGTCTCCGCTTCTCAAGTTTCATTGCCCACCACCAACACGTCCTGTGTGCCAACCACAGCAAACCACTCACGGTTCCCTGAACCTTCTGTGCAGCTTTTGCCCTTAGGGGATTTTCCCTGTTCTTGTCTTTCTTCCAAGAATGTCCCTGTCCCTCCTGCCACCCATACCACAATCCTACTTTGGAAGAACCTCCTCCTTTTCAAGGCCCAGCTCAAATGCCCAGGAAGTGTTTGCATATCTTCTCCCGTTGGGATTAATTGGTCTTTCCCAGTAACGCTTCATCTATCTGTTCATTTATTCATTCGTTTCATAAATATTTATTGTCACCGTGTGCCAGACTCCGTGCTAGCTGTTGGGAGCACAGTGGTGAGCAAAAAACAGTAAGGATATTGTCCCTACTCTCAAGGAGTTCAAAGCCTTAGAGGAGAAAAGAGATGGCCCTCAAATAAACACAAATGAATGTAAAATTACAATAGTGACCAGCAGTTAAGGGGGTGGGGGAGGGTGATGCTGCTTTAAGCATTTAGACGAAGATTCACAGAGGTTTAAAATGACGCCCTTTCTATATGAATCATTGAACTCTGTAAGGTTGGAATGAGGCAACAATCCAAAAATGAGTTGGGGATGCATAGCGCCTGGTATACAATGAATGTATTTTCTGACCCATTACAAGATTATTTCCTTAATTTTCATGATGGCATGATATGGAATCTCACCATGAACACTTGCTGAGCACATAGTATGTCCTTGCCAGTATTCTAGCTGTAGCTACTCTCAGAAGTGTCAAGATGGATAAGATGCCACCTTTAATTCATTCCCCATACCACAGTAAAAAAGAAATCTCCGAAACACAACTGTATCACTCCCTATTTAAAACCTCTCGGCTGCTCCCCCTGTGTTCTTGGGAAAACTCCAGACTCTTTATGTAGGCTATAAGGCCCTTTGTGATCTTCCGATCTGGTGTATATCTTCTGTTTCAGCTGCTAAGACCAGTGCCCCCGCAAGTGGTCCAGCCAGAGTTGTGGTTCCCTGAATGTGTCACTGCTGGTGAATATAGGCTAAAAGCTGAATTTCCCTACATTGGGATAAACCTGCCAAAAGACTTCCTTATAACTTTTCTTAGCTCTTTACCTTTCAATCTGGGGTGGGAGGATGGAGTTATTTATGAATGACAATGTCATTAGCAATTGAAAGAGGATTCCAGTGGTCTTACAATATCCCAGACACTTGTAGTTCCTGATTTAGCAGCGTCATTTTCACATTAATTCCAGATGAGTTTGTGATAGTTTGCTGAGTCAACCCAACAGTTTCTGCAGAAGGAGACATAAGCAATAGTGACCCTGTCCTTAAAGAGAATCTCCCCTAGTTTGCGACTCAGTGAGGGACCAAGAGGTTGTCCCTTGTGGCTCTGCTAGGGACGGAACATATGTCTGCATTTCAGTTTTCTTAACCTATAAATGGAAAATCACTCTGGACCTTATCTGCAGAGTGCTTCAGGATCCCAAATGGGTCTGCCCCATAAATTCAAAGCAGACCGTAAAAAAAAAAAAAAAAAAGGCAAACCCAAAGGTTGTGGCCAGATCATGTGGCTTCTCCTCGAGGGAAGGTTTAGTCTCTCAGGAATGTCCGCATCCTCTTTCCGTCATGTTATTGACTGTTAACACCTGGCCTTTCCGTGCCATAAGAAGAAACTTTATTAAAATATTTTGGCACTTCTGCTTTTAGTAGAACTAGGAAGCCGTGAAGCATGCAAACGGGGCATGAAAATGAAACACATCCTGAGGACAGTTATGAAACTTTTTCAGACCAAGAAAAGTTTCACTTTAGGCTATGTTTCAACGTGAGCGGGAGTCTGCATGATTTCCTCTGCTTCAGCCAGCAGATCCGTGTCTATTTTCTGACTCTTCACTTCTTGGCTAAAATGGCCCACTGGCCTCCTTGGGGCAACCTTGGACAATTCTAATGAGATCAGGCAGCGGAAACTTCCAGGTAGAGATGGGCCTCTGCTGTCCATTGCCCCCATCCTGAAAAGTCAGAACGTCGATGTTGACTTACAGACTTCTGAGCAAACACTCTATAAGCTGAACCCAACTTGGGAGATCATGAGTGTACCCTGCAAGGAACCTCAGTCAGTTTATCTCACAATATGGTTCTTTGTGTGCCTCTTTTCTCCACTAGCATGTGAGCCTCTGTAAGGCAAGGATTCTGGTCAATCTTATGTGCTTTTCTCTTCCAACCCCCCTTTACCACTCCCACCCAACTCTATCCCCACCCCTTGCTTCTGGCACAGTGCCTTACAGGCCTCCGTGAAACCTACTGAATCAAAAAGTTGATTATATTTATGCTACGATGCTGGCCTCTCACCATAGACCGACCTGTATTTGCTATAGAGTGGAATGCAATACATTGAGGGGCCATCTGGGACCTTCCTCTTCTGGTGGGTTAGTATTGAAGTTCCAGGAAGACTTCCCAAAGCACAGGCCCTCGGTCCAACACTGTAGGGAAGCTTCCAAATAGCAAAATTATGCCTTTTTCCTCCAGATTATTCTTTACGTGTAATTAGTGAAAAAAATTGAGTTACACTTTTTCAGACTTCTTTTCATGGTGAAAAATATGGCAGTCACGGTGTCCATTTATAAATATATCGCTGGTGAAAGATCATGATGCTTAATTTTCCCACCCTCTGTCATAACCTGAATCCCGTTAATGAAGTTAATTCGTCTAAAAAAAGAAACGGCCCCTGCCATTCTTCTCTTTCTGCCGGTCTGTCAGGTGACACATGAGTTCGTGGACACATCCAGGCAGGACCTGCAAGCATAAAATGTGCCAGGATTGTAAATGATGCTGAGAAGCCATTCTGCCATGGCCAACTGGGAGAAGCAAAGGAGCCCCGGACACTGCGCAGCATTCTCTTGTCCTCTCTGTCTCTAAGCAAGGAGTTTTCATTGTGAAAGGGCAAACCACAACGTTTGGATGCTTGGATAACTGCACCTTTGATGATAATCCACAGCGTCTGAATGTGGGCTGGGAGCCTGGTTAGATGAAAACAGTCGAGAGATTCCCATTCGAGAACCATCTTGGAAGTTTGAGCTTGGCATATCTCTGGAAGGACAGTGTGAGTAGTTTTCATCCTAACTCTTTATTGTTGCTCTGGACACCAGAGGCTATCAGTAAAAACTAACACAGAGATACATTTCTAAATCAGAAAGTCGAGAAATGGTCAGCTCGGGTCTGAACTGAGGGTTCCTAGTCCACCTGGGCCTTTGAAATGAAAGTCATCTGCCATATTTCAGTCTTCCAGTTCCTCTGGCCAAAAACCTTGGAGTCCTTTTACACATCAAATTCAAATCATCAATGAGTCCTATTGGCTCTACCCTCAAAACATGTCTAGAATCTGACCAATTCTAACTACTTCCACTGCTACTACCTTGATTTACACCAAGATTTGGGTTTACTCAATAGCTCCTTTCTTGGATCTATGGGCTTATACTTTTCATCAAAATTGGAAATATTTTTACTACTAATTCATCAAGTGTTTTTTTCTTCCCCCTCTGTTCTCCTTCCGGGACTCCAATTATGCATATTTTAAGGAGCTCGAAGTTGACTTACTGCTCATCAATGCTCTGTTTATTTTTGCAGGGGATATTCCTTCTTCGCTCTTTCATTTTGGCTGATTCCTATTTCTGTGTCTAACAGATGTATTAATCTTCTCTCATGCAATGTTGAATCTGTTGCTAATCCTAATCCAGGGTATATTTCATTGCAGACATCATTATTTTCATCCCTAGAAGTTCAGTTTGGATCTTCTTTAAAAATATCTTCCATATCTCTTATTGGACGTTCAGTGTTTTCCGCCAGCTTTCTGAATATATGGAGTACAGTTTACTGTTATTATCTACTAATTCTATCATCTGTGCACATCTAGGTCCATTTTCATTGATGGATTTTCTCCTCATTATAACTAGCATTTTTCTCCTTTGCATGTTTGATAATTAAAAAGAATTTTTTTAATGTTTATTTTTGAGAGAGATAGAGTGTGAGCAGGGCAGGGGCAGAGAAAGAGGGAGACACAGAATCGGAAGCAGGCTCCAGGCTCTGAGCTGTCAGCACAGAGCCTGACGCGGGGCACGAACTCACAAACTGTGGGATCATGACCTGTGCCGAAGTCAGACACTCAACCGAGTGAGCCATCGAGGTGCCCCTGCATGTTTAATGATTTTTGATGGGATGCCAGACTTGGTGACTTTTTTTTTTTCCTTTGTAGGGAGCTGTGTAGTTTTTGATTTTCTGTAGATATCGTTGAGCTTCATAATGACCACACTTCAGCTTTTTGGGGGTGCTAAATCTATGGTCTTCTTTCTCTATGGTACCCTTAGCCTTTCCTATTAGATATTTAGTGTTAGTGCGGCATTTGGTCCTTTGACAGAAACGGCTATCTATAAACGATTCTGTGAAGTTTCCTTTGAACTAAAATTCTCATGTATAGGGCTCCTTTGTCATTTTTCACATTTTCGGGGGATTTTATACTGCCATTGGTGCTACTTTATTCATCTCTTTTCCACCTTTGCTTCTTCCCTATGCAGCTATCCCTCCACTGTCCTATTGTTTGGGGTCCTGGCCTATGGCTGTTAATGAGCATGGCTAAGGGCCTCTCCAGATTCAAACCCTGTATCGTCTTCAGGTGGAACATTTAAAGCAACATTGAACAAACAAAAACTAGATGTAGATATGTTAATACAAAGAACATGATTAGAAGCAGGATTTTCCAAATTTCTTGAGAAAATTTCCTTTACTTGCTTCTGATGCATCTACAATATATCACAATCAATATAGTTAGCAAGGAGTGCACCTTAAATATGTCATTTTCAAGTAGGGGCAGATCATATTTGTCAAGGGAGGGTAGCCTGAATGATGACAAATGGAATGGAACCATAGCAGTTCCTGAATCCAGTCTTTCGAAACTTTCTCTGAAGTGTAAAAAATTAGGGGGCACCAACGTATGCCCTCTTGAAAGGCTTTTGTTGTATAATTTCTATGGGGGAGAAAAGAAGGATGGATGACAGCATTGAGAATCTACCTGAGGAGAAACTGTCTATGAAGATCATCTTTCTGAATAAAAACAGGATTTCCTTTGTGGCTTAATTCAATGAGCAATTATGGTAAAACATTATTAATTCAGATACATTCATTTTCACAGCGGACTAAAGCTTACTCTTGTCTGGCAAGTTTCTTCTTTCCGTTTGGCTATTATCTAGAACTTCGTCTTGTTAGGTCACCATCCTTAATTCTGTTCTACTTTTCATCATTCTGGCTACCTACCCTTCCACACACTTCATCTGTGGCTCATCTTCTTAACTTGATCTCAAAGTGAAGACCCCATTAGCCAACTTGATAATGATCCTTTGGATGTGTACAGCACTTTTCACTTTCCAAAGACTTTTAGTTTTTATTTCATTTGATCTTCACAAGAGGCAGTTTTTCTCTCATTTTACAGATGTGAACATTGAAGTTCAGGGTGGGAATCATTAATACTGCTCACCAACTGTTTCCACTTCCTGCCTTCCACCTCCCCCCTCCCATGCAGATGCTAGGATGGCAACTTCTGGCTTCTTTATGGTTGTGTGACACCAGCTGACTGGTACTCATCAATGAGTGGTTAGTGGAAGTGATATGCACCAGTTCTAGGCTGATCACTTAGTTATCGATATTGTACCGTCCAGAGCTCTCTTTTCCCCTTGCCACAGTGACTGGCCATATTTGTAATAGTGGCTAATAATAGAATCTTCTGTTGGGATTGGGAGGTTGTAAGTTCATCGTAGGCATCCTGAGTCCTGCATTCAGTAGTAAATATCAACTGAACTATATTGCAAGTCTTCTCATCCATCCCACTTTCCACAAAAATGTCTTACGGCAAACAGAATTAAACAGTGTCCTGTTTAACTTGGTCTAAGTCTCTAAATACTAAGATGCACTGTGAAGCTCCAGGAGGTGAATAGCATGTAAATTTTCCATAATTGCCCGACCGGGTAAACCTATCTGTTCGTGCACAGGAACTTGCAGGATTCGCGTTGTGCATAACACACTTTGGAAAGCATTGCACCTGACACCCTGTGATTCTCTTCATGTGCCTTTTTTCCTCTTCCTCGGGCTAAGAGCTTTGGTTAAAGATGTGGTTAGGGAAGTTTGGTGGAGGTCTTGAGGAAGAGTAGGGTTAGACTGAAGACCACTTATCAGCAAGATCAGCCCAAGTTGGGGAGTGTGGTGGCCAGGGAGAATATCTAAAGGAGTAAGACCAAGACAAACCATGGATACAAGCACAGTGTCAACATGAAGAGAGAGAGAAGGGCAGCCACCTAGAGAAAGGTACAGATGATGAACAGCCAAATTAACCTCCAAAAGACATGGTTGGTGAAAGAACCTATAGATGGGGCAGAAGGCCAATCGGGCAGTGAGCATGAGAAAGGCAAGGTCAGAGGTGCAGCCTTGCAGACTGCTGTGATACCAACTAGGAAAGCCTGTAGTTAGGGAACTCACTAAGTGCTAGGTATTTTGATTAGCACTTTACACATTTCATCACTTAATCCCACAGGCATGGTTGTGTCCCCACTTCACAGACGAGGAACCTAGCCATTGTTACCCTAACATTAAGAGACCAGGTTGGGATTTGCATCCTCATCAGTCTAATTTCACCACCAGGTATGTAGCCACTATGGCCCCCTGCCTCCCTATAGTTCGTGAAGTCCAATTCTTACCAAAGATCCTTCCTGCCACATTGGCTTTTCTCTTTAATGGCCTAATTAGCAGACTTGGAGTATATTGTCAATGGAGGATTCAGAGCAGTAGACCTGTGGATATGATAGAGGGGACTTTCATGTTTGGGTAACCAGTATTCTAGTTTTCTTCTCAAAAGTCAATCCTATAGGTAAATCATCTTCCAAAATTATGATAGGTCAGTGAACAAAATACTTTCAAAATGCCTTGATGAGTAGAATCACTTTCTAATTTAAGGCGACATCATTCTGATGTCAAAAAGAAACCGCAGTGTGGTTTACGCCAGAAGCAGAAACTGGTTACAAACCGATCTCTTCCATGGATGGTTTTGGTCATTTGTTACTGGATAAATAAGTCTTAAATTGCTAAGTCTCTGAAAGAAAGTGACTTCTAATTCCAAAAAGCCTCTTTCTCTTCTTGCACTGCTAAAAGATTGGATTTGGATCATTTAGTCCCCCCCCCCCCCCCACACACACACTATATTTAGTTTCTGTGATTAGGTCCACAGAGATCAAGAAACATTAGTCATAAACTTTGAAACGAAAAGGCCTCTGATTCATCTAGAACTTGTTGAGTAGATGAGTCAGTGTATTGATTAACTTGAGTGGTTACTGACATTTTTTCCTTTCATTACTAGTCATCCAGACCCAGAATTGGTAATGAGGTACTGTTTTATACTTCCTGATCTTCAGACTTTGTTTGCTGTGGTTTGGTTAGCTTTTTTTTTTTTTTAAGTTGTCTCTTCAAGGCTGAAAGTCAAGCTATAAACAAAGGCATTGATTGACTCAGTGAGTTGAATCACTTGGTATTTAATTATGAACTACTTGGAAATTGTTAAAAATTCATGCAGTCTTGTATTTGTGGTGGTACAGGTTTAAAAGTCATTAAGAAACAGCATGACTAGCTTAGATAATTAATATTTGGCTTGAAAAATAAAAACATTGCAATTACGAACAGCATGACCCATGGTCAATTATCTATCACGTTTTTTTCAAGTAAACTCCACAATTCAAATGGATTCATTATGAAATTGGCCATTCATTCATTCATTCATTCAACAAGCATTTCTTTATAATTACTAATTACTGAGTGACAGGAAATGTGCTGGAAAGTGTCAAGGTTACAGAGATGAACAAAACCCTTCCCTGTCCTCAAAGAGCTTATAGTCTAGCAGAGGAGTTAATACCTCTGCCCACAAAATACCCAATGAAAACAAGATACATGTGGAAAATAGGTAATAGAAGGAAAACAGCAAAGTAATTCAGAGAAGAGATATCTTACTTTTGAGCGGAGGTGGGGACAGAATATGGGAAAAACTTCACAGGACATATGGGATTCTGAGAAGCAATAGTGGACAGAGAAGGCATGATTTGAAAGCAAAACAGTTATGAGAGATAAGGAACATTCAGGGACTGAATCTAAGATATTTAACAGCTACAAATGCATGGTATAAGGCAGTGCCTCCCAAACTCTGTCATTTGTAAGAAATGCGAAGGTCTTGTTAAAATGCAGATTTTTTTCTTTGGTAGGTCCAGGGTGGGGGATGCGATCTGTGTTTCTAACTGGCTCCCAGGCGATATCCATGCTGTTAGTCTGTGGACCACCCTTTGAGTAGCAAGGTCCTAAGGCACTGCATTAGAAGTCAAGGACGAAGGTGTGCTAATGGCCAACAGTATGACACAGATAATAGGGACTATGGGATTTTATGTGAATTTGAGGTCAATAAACACTGGAGTGGCTAGAGAATGCTTCAGAGGAGAAGCAGAGCTAAAACCAGGATGTAAAAGGGCAGAAGACTCAATCGAACATGTGTGAAGAGGCACAGATTCCAGGAAGGTAAAATATGGTGAACAAAGGTGCGGAGGAAGGAATGCATAGGGGGTCTCCAGGCAACAATGAGCAGAGCGGTCTGGCTGGCATAGAGGCATTGTGGAGGGGATCAGTGGGTCATAATGCTAAAAACATAAAGTTAGGACCACATCACGGAAGGCCTCAGTAATGAGACTAAGGTGCTTGGGTATCAGCTAGTCTACAAGCTTGGCATGATGGGAGTACCCACTGAAAAATCAACAGGAAAACCAAAAGTGCTGTCCCATTGCTAAGCCATGTACCCACAGCACTGGGCCTTCCTGAAGGGGAGGCCTTTTCTATGCTGCACAGAGCTGCATGTGGGCCCCTGAGAAAGAAGCCTGGTAAGGCAAGGGACGGGCCAGGCTGGACTTCCACAGAGGGTATGTTTGCTAATGCTCAGTACTCCTGTGTACCAGGAGGAAACGCGAGGACTCAGCTAGACTTAAAGGAGTGAGGACTAGGGAGAAGGGAATCATTTCAGCCTTGGAGGATGAAGAAACTGCTCAACGAGAAAGCCTAGAGTTTCTGCAGGATCACGGACCCCTTTGAAATCTGATGAGAGTTACGGACCCTTCCACCCAAATGAACACACAGATGCACGTGCAAACACAATGTGGCAGAAATGTACAGAGGTTTTCTGGAAGTGTCTGAAGCCTGCCCGTGTATTCCTGAGGCTAGAAACTCTACCTTCTGGAGAGGAGAAGAGAAGAGGTGGAAGTGAGCTCAGTAAGAGGAGAGTCTAAATACTTCAGTATAGGATTGCCTGAGCCAAGGAAAAGAGAGTTTCTAGAAGGGAGCGGGAAACATAAGACAAAATCAGAGAGGGAGGCAAAGCATAAGGGACTCTTAAAGACAGAGAACCAACTGAGGGCTGCTGGAGGGGGGTGGAGGTGGGGGATGGGTTAAATGGGCGAGGGGCATTAAGGAGGGCGCTTGTGGGGAGGAGCACTGGGTGTCGTATCTGATGAATCACTGAGTTCTGCTCCTGAAACCAATACTACCCCGTGTGTTAACTAACTTGAATTTAAATAAATAAAAAGAGAGAGAGAGAGAGATGATGGAAAAGGTGGGTAAGACAGAGAGGAATTCTAGGATGACCATGAAGAAAGTTGAGGAAGCTCACGGCAGTGAGTAATGGTGTGAGGTTGTTGGCTAAGGAGGGTGCATAGAGTGGACAGCTTGAGAAAGTGTTGGAATTGGCACTGTGAACATAGGGAGTCCGTAAAAGATGAAACCGAGATTTGCAGTCAACACCCGATGTAATACTAATGATGAAAGGTATGGCGCTTTTGAGTTGGGGGATTTCTCTGTGCCAAGTGTCCCCAAGGACCGACCATATATATCTGACACGGTCAATGGCAGGGCTAAATACTTGGGACAAAATGCTGGTCGTGCAGGCTCCAAGCTATAATCTTCGTATGTTACTGCGAGTTTGTGTTCTGTAAACAACTTTCCAAGGGTGGTTATTTCCCCCATCTAGCCACATTCTTCCCGTGAAGAGGCGGTGTTATCTGTGTAGCTAATCCATTGGAGAGACAGCCATTGACAGCGGAAATAAATTAAATACTGCACCTATTGTACCTAATATACTTAATCGACACTACTGTATACACATGCAAATTGGGTGCAATTTCATATTAAAATGTGAATGTAAATCATGAGTATCAAATAGCCCATCAGCAAGAATTTGGAATATGTAATGGTTATTGGCATACTATCCAGTGTGGTGATAACAGTCCAATTTGGAGCGGACTGAATGCGGGCAGATTTTGGTTTCCTCTGCTTCCTGGCGAAGGGTCTAAAGGTCCCGAGGGGGATGTTACGTGGATCAGGAGGGATAGAGACTGGTCCAGGCTAACATGGTAAGGCACGCACACATTTTGCAAACAAGTGATGAGTTGCTTGCGGCTGCCAAAATTCTGAGTGGATTTGCAAGATTGATTCGAATGATTGCCTGCAGTGTAGACAATCTGAACTTACCACATTCCACTCGCATCAGGTCGGACGTAGGCGCCCGCTGGGATAGCACTCACACAGCACCTAGCGCAGGGCCCCATGTGTGAGGTGGGTTCCCAAGGGGGGGCGCTGTCTCCTTTTAGCACGAGGTGATTGCAGGAAAGATGCACTGCTGTTTCGACAACAGCACGACAAATCCACCTTTAGCGATGAAGGCTTCCACCCGTGGTAGAACTTCAGTTTAATTTTAATTCATAAATAGTTAGATTTTTGAGCCTCCACATGAATTTTGTCGACATTTGTCCACATCACAAAAACGCCACACCAGATGACACATTTTGGCACTGCATCTAATCTCCATTTGAGAGACAGAGAATTGTATCGGGGAGTTGGCAGAGGTGCATATCTGCATTTCTAGCTGGCTGTAGCGTTCTGTTCCTCTTTGAAGCTCTAAAAGTTATCGCTTCTCCTAAGCTGCGAGAAAATGGCTGGACTCGCCAAGATGCCAATATTTTACCATCATCAATTCATCCAGCGCCCGAGAACACGCCGATCGGTCACCTCTGTTCTTCTAACAAAATAAGCAAAATGGAGAGTTGTAAAACTGGGGGTCACAGCCTATCAACCACTCAGCTGTCATGTGTAACATAAGCACAACACTGTCTCCATCAAAAAAAAATTTGCCAAAAACCTAACTGGTATTCTAGGAAGAAAGGGGCATAAAACCCCAGCCTTCAGGGGTGCCTGGGTGGCTCAGTCAGTGCATGGGTCATCCGGCTTCGGCTCAGGTCACGATCTCGTGGTTCATGGGTTCGAGCCCCGTGTCGGGCTCTGTGCTGACAGCTCAGAGCCTGGAGCCTGCTTTGGATTCAGTGCCCCCCCCCCCCGCCCCCCCCCTGCTCGTGCTCTCTCTTGCTCTCACAAATAAATAAACATTAAAAAAAAAATAAAGCCCAAGCCTTTGAAGGGGAATACATGGACCCCGGGCCCTCGGAGATCACAAATGCTACACAGGGCCAATGGAAGACACATACAGAGACCAGAATAAACATGTTTGGTCACATGTGACCGCCCAGTCAAGCATATGACAGGTAGGATGTCTTCATTTGGTGTCTTTCCTTTATTTTTGGTATCTCACAATCTGTGGACAACCATTTTTGAGGGCCTACTCCGTGCAGACCCTCACGTCTATATCTGTGGTGATCTACCCAACTGACTGGACTCAGAAAAGACAACAGAGTGGCCTTTGTGATAAGTCACCCTCCTTTCTCCAGAATTTTCTAGGCTTTTGATAAGGGGTTCGGGGTGGTAATGAGGGCATGAGCTCCATGTTTCTGTTTAACTGAAAGACAAACATAAGGCAAGCAGAATCTTGTCATTAAATATCAACTGTTAATATGAAATCCTCTCATGTAGAATTGAGTTAGTTTTGTGTGGAGCGAGTCTCTGTTCTGAGGGTAAAGCCATGACCGAGAATGGGAACTCGCATTCCATGAGATACTCTGCACCTGTGCTTGGAGAGCACACGGAGAACACGGATTGCGAAGCGTTACCTGCTACCCACACCCAAGACACGCATACCATAGTGTGCTGTCCTCTACCCAGTCCTCTTCGTTACCACAGGGAAAGGATGGTCCCACAGAAATGAAACAGACGTGCCAGACAAATCCTTGGCTTCCTCTCACCCACTGCCTGGATCGGTACTCTCTGAGAAGCAGAGCATGATTATTGGAGATGGGCGGCATGAGTTCAAATCCCAACTCTGCCACATTTTAGCGGCGTGACCTTGGGCAAGGCCCTGAATTGCTCAATGCCTTGGTTTCCCCATCTGCACCACGCTGATAGCCGTGGCACCTCCCTCCCTGGGTTATAGTGAGGATGAAGTGTGTGAAGGGTTTAGAACGGTATCTGGCATCTAATGATAGCAATCGCTCTGTAAATGTAGTTGCTGGCGGGGGGGTGGAGGGCAAGGCGACTGAGCGGGAGGAGGCAAGAGGGTAGGCCCCTGAGATGCAGAGCCCCACCCCGGGGTTGGAGCCTGGGACCGGAGGAGGGGAAGGATGTGTGAGCCGCAGGCCAGCCCTGGGGTTCCAAGAGCAGCTGTGGCCTGCGGGGCACTTTGCAGATGGTGGCTCGGGCAGTAGCAAAGCCTCAGAGTGATTTCCGTCCAAGCCCCGCACTGGCAGGCTCGGGAGCAAAAGATTAGATGTGACGGGGGTGTCCCCAGGCCGCAGACCCAGAGGCAGCCTCACGGTCTTCCTCGGCTGAAGAGTGGCACAAAAGAGCGGCTGACTTGGCGCGCCGCCCGGGAGCTGAGGACACGAGCCGGGGTGGGAGCAGGGGACGCAAGGTGACAGTTTGCTCGGGAGCGTGGGGCCTGCCGACCCTGGAGCCCCAGCGCGAAGTGGGGAGAGAGCGCCCCTCAACGGACGGACCCCACGTGTCTGCCACCCAGCCAAATGGGGACCAGGAAAAGGCATGGATTTGATTTCTAGAAAAAGGGGCATGCGCTTTGTGCACCTGTGTTTAAATTAAGGCCCGGGATTCCCGCGGGGGCCCCACGTTCAGCTCTTTGGACGGTCGCAACGATGCCGCGTGCTGCTGGTTGTTCTTGCCGCTTCATCGATGAAGAAGGTGAAGCGGGGGGAGGCCGTGGAGCTTGCCCCAGGTCGCAAGTCTGGTGTGTGACGGAGCTAGGCCTCCAAGCAGCTCTCCGCGTCCCCAGCCTGAGGGAGTGTGCGCAGCCAGATCTCACAGTCGAGTAGACCTCGGTCGGGCTTCGTCAAACGATAGAGAGCCCGCCACGTGCCTCCTGCCCAGCCTCCTCGTCTGCCGGGGGCTTGAGCAGGGTCCACTTGATGTGTCAGAACGAGCGCCCGGCCAGGACGCTCACCCCAGCCCCGCTAGCCTTTCAAAGCTCACCTGGCAGGTTTCCCAGAACAAAACAAGGCAGGGTCATTTCATTGCCAGGAAAGGAGCTGGATGACACTCATTCGAGCTATTTTCACGTGGTGTTCTTTCTTACTGTATGCAATCAACATGTCAGGCGTCAGACCCTCAGTGACAAGAAATCGCCAAGAACATCTAGGATACTGTTTGTGAAAAAAGGCTTAATCCGAAGATTGGTGTGTCATTGGAACAAAGATGCTGTGAACCCTTAAGCCTGGAATTGTTTTGGCAGCCAGGCCCCGGGCTGCCTTCTGACTCGAACAGAGTTCCTCGAATTGGTTTGTATCTCTGTAGGCTATTTTACCCCACCTCGGTCTCACCTTTACCATCGCGCCTTCTTGACCACGGCTTCCGATAATTTGAAGTGTTAAAACACATACAAATTATATCTCAAAAAGTGGATTACAAGAGGTCCGAAACCGGACGGAAGGAATTTCAAGCAAACACGTTGATCTGGACACAAAAGAGATCCCAGTTCCAGCACCCACCCTGAAAATTGCGGGCCATGCTAGAATGGAACCTGGCTGGTGCAGTATGGGCATTGGAGCGCTTGACCGCACTGGGTTTTGGTTGTCTGGCCTTGGCTTTGAAAGGGCCCCTGGTAGAGAGCCATTATCTGAGTTGAGTTTACCTTATTCTCATCAAGCTTGACACAGCTACATAAGCCACAGAATTTAAATGCTTTGTAGAAGCGCACATAATACGTGATGTGCTTTTATTTGTAAAAATCTCCCCTACTTAGGCAAAGAATATTGAATCTGATTTCCTTTCTGTGTTTGGAATTGTGGCTCAGCTTCTTTAAATCTCACTGACTTACCTTTCAGCAGTATCTCATTTGAATGCTTTCGGGGCCTAATGCTAATAGTACAGTTTTTCTTGATGCTTTTGGTTTCACTTTGCTTCCTGGTAGGGTACGTCATTTTTACGTAGAAACGATCACAGGCAAAATAATGCAATGAGGGATTTGGATCCACAGAGAAATATCATTTTGTGCTTTCTGTAGATGATAAGACTCTCCCTACAGGTATGAAGGCACAAGACTGAGCAGGCATACCTCCGGCCTTCTGAATATGATAGAGTCAACCCCTGATTATCCACATAGACTTTATCCTCTCTGTGAATTGTTTGCATTAATTTTTTAATGCCTATATCAGCTTCCCACACCCCCACGCAGCTTTCTCCCAGGCCGTCTCTCCCCATTGACCGGAATGATTTACATTCTCATTTGCTGGGAATCGTGACGGAAGTTAAAAATGTAAAACAGAATGAGGAAAGTAGGATAAAGCAAAAGACAAAATGTTCTAAGCTAGGACAGTACCCTTCCAAAACCCAAAAGAAATGACTTTGGGCTTTTCCAGCATCTTGAGTTATCTGTCCAACAATTCCTCTCCCGTTTATGGCTTCCCGAGATTTGGCTACCATTTCCATTTGGTGTTGAATCATGCACAGACAAGCAGACTTAAGCCAAGAAGCCTGTACATCTTCCATATGGAGCTGTTACAGAAATTACCCAGCTGAGGTTGAAACAATGAAAACAAGAGGCCAGTCTTGCTGGGACAGTAAAAATAATGTGAAGGTCAAAGACCAGAGGATAGAAAAGTTGACCTCCATTTTCTTATTTGTCCTGCACGACTCATTGTTCTGACGATTTTTCAAGTAAAAATAGCTGTCGTATATAGAGCTTTGGGTGAAATTCATTGAACGTTGTGTTCTGGGGGGCACATGTGCTCATGTTCTCATCTCTCTGAATAATTGGTCACAGTGAACCAGGCAAACCCTGTTCGTACTGTGGTGAACCTAGCAAACCATTCTTCAGACATCTGTGAAAACTTCAAATGCCTTTTCTCAGACTCTTTTTTTTTTTTTTAATTTTTTTTTTCAACGTTTATTTATTTTTGGGACAGAGAGAGACAGAGCATGAACGGGGGAGGGGTAGTGAGAGAGGGAGACACAGAATCGGAAACAGGCTCCAGGCTCCGAGCCATCAGCCCAGAGCCCGACGCGGGGCTCGAACTCACGGACCGCGAGATCGTGACCTGGCTGAAGTCGGATGCTTAACCGACTGCGCCACCCAGGCGCCCCACTCAGACTCTTTTTTAAAAAGAAAAGTCAATCTGTGTATTTGAGAAAAATACTGATAAGGGGATGCTATATATTATCCAAGTAAATCGTTAAGCCTTTTAAAAGGATTTTTCTTGGAGACTAAACATCAGGTTTTGTAAAATTATACAGACTTAAAATGCAATAAGGTCATGTTCATCCAAGAGGAACTTGGAAACTGATGTTGGTTGTAAACTTTGGTTAAATTCATTCTTATTTCTTTACTCTGGGTCTTTGTTAGTAGTTCATAAAACACATTCTCAGTAAAGTACCTTTACGCGGTATCTCGTTTGAATGCTTTCATCGCCTAATGCTAATTTCACAGTTTTTCTTGATGCTTTTGGTTTCGCTTTGCTATTACTAAGGAGGGTAAAGAAGAAAGTCTAACGGCAGAGTCTGTTTCCTCTATCTTGGTTTCGTCTGATTTTACATGGCTACATGGCTAAAATATCAGGGTTTTCTTTTTTTCTTTTTTTTCATTATCCACAGATCTTGCTTTTCTAGGTAAATAATATTACGATTGGGCTGTGGGTAAATCAGCTCTTGCTTGTGATCATGCTACAAGTGGACTGTCGACTCTACGTCCAGCTGGAAAAGAATGAGAGCCAGCACACGAATAACAAAATGTCTTCTTTGCTGACAGCAACAGTGGGCCAAGGCACTTGATGTTGGATTAATTCCTTTGAAATTTGGTCCCAGGTGCACGGCAGGGTTGAGACTTTCAAGTTTATTTAGCACGACAGGGGAAGTAAACTAGTCAGAAGCACATCGTTTCAAAAGCCTGAACCAGGAGGTAGTCCGGGAGACAGCTTGAACGGGGAGGGGAGGGGGAAGAGCCATGGATGAGTAGACGAGGGCTCTGGAAACAAGGGAGCTTCGGGCAAGTCACTTCCCCGCCCTGAGACCATATTTCTCCTCTGCGAGGTAGGAGCAGTAATACGCCTCCCGTGTTCTTGCGGGGATAGCGTGGAAGAGTTTTGCAAACCATAAAATACCAGAGACTTGTACTGGATTCTTATTATTGAGAGAGGAGATTGCTATCCTCCTAAGAGTACAAAGAAACTGTTGGTTGTTTATCTTTATGTCATATGTAATATGTGATTTGCTGTTGTTTAATAACTATAGAATGTTTATATTCCGCCAGGGTGCCAGCTGGCAGAGTTTACACTTCAGTCAAAACAGATAAAGAAGGAGATGTATCATATTAGAAGGAAGAGGGGGGTATTCTTAAGACTTCTGTGTTAATGGTTATTCTTAACTCACTTTCCGTGTCCAGTTTTCTAGTTAGGAATTTATGGAAAAGTGGTTCGGTTTCTCTGAGTTTCTAAATTCTATTTGGTGCACTGTTGTTCCCCAATCCAAATTCCCTCGTTTGGAAAGCCTGGAAGCCATTAATGGCCTTTACCATTCAGCGTCTAGAAGACGCCGTGGGCTCCAGGTATCATCTATCAATTGGTGATACTCAGGAGGGAGCTGAGTCATTTTCTGAACTTTAATTAACAGTTTTTTTTTTTTTACCAGTGACACAATGTCACGGTGACATTCTCAGTCTCTTAGTCACTCAGGTCAGACAATGTCACTGACTCTAAGCGCTGTGCCTTGTCCTCAAGCTCTGCACACTTCCACTGAACACCCTGTGCTGTCTCTAGAATCACCCATTACGTTAGTGTGGTTTTGCATCCCTTCCTTAAACTACCGGAGGCATGAGTACAGCAGGCTGGTCAGAAGGAGAAAAGCTTTGAAACTTCGTATCTTGGTTGTAGTAAGTAGTCTTAAAGTGTTAGCGACAGTTACTGTTATTTTGGAAGCACTTAGACTGGAGGTATCCCTGGATGTCTTTTCCAGAATTGCTCGTGGCAACTCTTCTGGAATCGCTAGCAGACATTGTTGGTTGGCAAATTCAGCAGCCATTTTCAGCTCCCTGTAGATACCGGGAAGCTAGGGACCCGTAGCTAGGTTTGGCCCCGTGGTTCGGTGCAGGACAGTGAGACCTAAGGGGAAATCTATCGTAGGACTTGGTGAATGCTTGTGCTTTCATGATAGCAGGGCACACATGGCTCCCCCTTTTTATTCTTTTTTTTTTAAGTTGCTTTCTTTCTTTCTTTCTTTCTTTCTTTCTTTCTTTCTTTCTTTCTTTCTTTCTTCATACAATCTCTACATGAACGGGAGGCTCGAACTCATGACCCCAAGATCAAGAGCCACATGTTCCTCTGACTGAGCCAGCCAGGTGCCCCCACGCCTTTTATTCTTCTTGCTAAAATTTAAACAGAATGTCTGAAGCTTCGGCAGCCTTCTTGTCACCATGAAGTGACTTTGAGTGTGGCAGAGTGTAGAGGTGGAAAAGAACCTAAGTCCTTGAGGACACTGTTGAGCTATCTGCCCAACTCTCACACTGCCTTGTTCCATACCTTCGCTCAAGTGAACAGTAAATGTCCTTTTTTAAAAAATTTAGTTTTAATTACTTTTAAATTTTATTTAAATCCAAGTTAGTATATAGTGTAATAATGGTTTCAGGAGTAGAATTTAGTGATTCATCACTTACACGTAACACCCAGTGTTCATCCGGACAAGTGCTCTCGTTAATGCCCATCACCCATTTAGCCTATCCCCCCACCCAATACCCCTCAAGCAACCCTCAGTTTGGTCTCTGTATTTAAGAGTCTCTTATGGTGGGGCGCCTGGATGGCTCAGTCGGTTAAGCATCTGACTCTTGGTTTCGGCCCAGCTCGTGATCTCACGGTTTTGTGAGTTCGAGCCCTGCACTGGGCTCTCTGCTAACAGCGTGGAGTCTGCTTGGGATTCTCTCTTTCCCTCTCTCTCTGCCCCTCCCCTATGCATGCTGTCTCTGTCTCTCTCAAAAATAAACTTTAAAAACATAAAATTAAAATGTCTCTTATGGTTTGCCTCCCTCTCCATAAGTGTCCTTACATTTTCAATGACTATTCAACAGGTATTAGTTACTTTTAGCCAAAAACCTTCCCAGTGACTATAAAACACAAAGCTTCGTGATCGTTTCAGAAGGATGGAGTTGTTTGAAGTTTGGGCATTCTCTGTCTCCAAGTTATGTGAAGGGCATGGTTTTCACGTGATTTCTACCCCTTGGTTTGCCAGCAAAGCTTTATAAAGCATATTTGAAGGAGGAGTCTGACACCAGAATGTTTTCATTAGATGTCACTTTTGTGTCTAAGATTTGGGTTATCTACTGCTGAGGGCAAGTCCTCCCACAACTTGATTCTCCATTGACTTGTAACAATATTACTGTTATTTATTACTCCCTTCCACAAAAGGAAGTAAAGTTGGTTTTTCCCAAGTTGGAATAAAAAGCATCCTTAAAGCTCTTCTTCGAAAATAAACATAGGCTAACATGAAGTAGCCAACAGATAACGGGTACAGTATGTAACCACCTGCGTCATAATGCCCTGAAAGGATTGAAAAAAGAAAAAAGGAAAGAAAGAAGGAATCTATGTGAAAACCATGCCCTTAGCATAACTTGGAGACAGAAAATGCCCAAACTTCAAATAACTGTAAATGAAAACAGAAAATTCACCAGTTCCCAGAGTGTGATCCCTCATGACCCGTAACCCATGCCTGTCCTGCCGTAAGGCAGATGAAGAAAAACTTCTGGGAAGACAGAACAAGTTAGCAAAAGGTCCAAAGTTTATTTTAAATCTACTGCCAGAAAGACTAACTCTACGCTAAGTTTGAAGATACTAAAAGAAGGGGCTCCTGGGTGGCTCAGTTGGTTAGGCGTCCGACTTCAGCTCAGGTCATGATCTCATCGTTTGTGGGTTCCAGCCCAGCATCAGGCTCTGTGCTGACAGCTCAGAGCCTGGAGCCTGCTTCAGATTCTGTGTCTCCCTCTCTCTCTGCCCCTCCCCTGCTCATGCTCTCTCTCTGTCCCTCAAAATAAATAAACGTTAAAAAAAATTAAAAAAAAAAAGAAAGAAAATACTAAAAGAAAAAGTTTCTAGGAAGATCAGAGCAGGAACCACAAGGAGGAACTTCAAATTATACAGGATTGAAAGGGATACACATGGTTCAAAATGGTCAAGCCCTATTTAAACAGGTAGGCATGATGTGAAAGGGCAGGCAGGGGATAAAGGAATAGCTTTCAAAACATGTAACTCTGGAGGGGAAAACACAAAAAGGAAGAGAAGAGAATCATTTGGCAGTTGGGTACCCAAGAGGAATACAAGGGAAAAGGGGGAACAAAATCTAAAAACTTCCAATCCTCTCCCCTCTCAACCATCACTATCGAATTACCTGAACTCTGCTATACTGACAGAGGAAGCTACCTGTGTTAGGTCAGCCTGGGCTGCCATAACAAATATCATAGACCAGGTGGCTTCAACAATAGACTTTTATTTTCTCACAGTCCTCGTGGCTGGGAAGTCCAAAGTCAAGGACTGGCAGGGTTCAGCTTCTTGTGCGGCCCTTCTTCTTGAAGTCAGCCACCTTCTCACCGTGCCCTTCCATGGTCATTCTTCTGTGCATGCATGGAGAGAGGGATAGAGAGAGACAGAAAGAAATAGAAAGAGAGAGAGAAAGAGACATCTCTTCTTCTTATAAAGCCACCAATCCTAAAGGATAAAAGCGCTATCTTTATGACCTCGTTTAGCCTTAATTCCCTCTTTAGAGGCACTATGTCCAAATGCAGTTGAGGTTAGGGCTTCAACATATGGGATGTGATTTAGTTTATAGCAGTGTTGTTAAATTAGAAGTCCTGTAAGATGCCCTAATACCATAAAAATGAACAAAAGAAAAGAAGGCTATGGCAGAAAATCAAGAAATAAAAAACATATATGAACTGAGGATAATACTCCCGCCCCAAAACAAAAGGAGACAAAACATGAAGCATACAAAAAACTGTATGTGAACCAGCAGACATAATTAAATATACTCAAACAAGCTCTTAGGGCTATAAAAAACTACCTTGAATCAGAAAGTCAAAAATGAAAAGTAGAAATGGACTGAAAACAAGGTGAAATAAAGAAAATTTAATGGACTTTGGAAATAAATAGAAGAAAAAGACAAAATTATCTCATAAAAGAAGAACAAATTACAAGGGACACAAGGGATGGGGAACAGGTTAAAATGAAAAAAAGGCAGGGATATAAAACCAAGAGAAGAAAATGCCATAAAGAAATAAGAAAAATGGTCATAGAGAAGGCAGTGGAAAGGGACGAGAGGCAAAGAAGGAATAGTATTTGTATTATTGGAGTCCCTGGAGAAGAAAAAGCAAAACACTGAGACAGGGCCACGAATTAAAAGTATAAAATGAGAAAACTTCCCAGAAATAGGAAAAGACCTGAACTGACCCAGGGCTACCTAGGGAAATTAACAGAAAATGATCAGCTCCAAGACATGACCTGGTAAAAGTATTAGATTTCAAAAACAAAATCTTCACGGCCTCCAGGCGAAAAGATCAATTAGCTTATAAAACAATTAGACTGACATAGACTTTTCAAAACCAACACACAAAGCAGGGCAACAATGGAGTAGCAGAGCATTAAAACAAAAACAAAAACAAAAGCAAACACAAAAACAAAAACACAAAGCAGACTCAATGAAAGATAGTATGAACCGAGGATGATATATCCTACCAGGCCATCCTTCAAGTTTCCAAACAACAGAAAGCCAGTTTGCAATGTACAAGAACTCAGGGAATTCTGAAATCATCAGCTCATTTTGAGGAATACTGTAGGGGGTGACTTTCATCCAATCATTATGCCTGGGAAACTTTTGCAAAGGACTGGCAATGAGCATGTTAAAATATAACTAAGACAGTAAGAATTCTGGTGGGATATTAATGCACAAAACTTCACAATCCAATCATCATTAGGTGGAGGGAGGAGACTGAAAGAGGAAATAGCAAAAGCAATAGGTGTGCGTTAAGGGAATTGGGAAAAACAGGTCAACCAAACAGGAAAAGGTTAAACAAGAACGCCAGGTATGTTAACAAAGTATACCCACGACAGTAACCACTAGAGCAAAAGCACAGGCCTTCGTCAATAACAGAAGAAAATTATAAATGAAAAAGAAAGGTACTTCTATCTAGTAGGGGAAAGGCACAGAAGATAGAGCAAAAGAAACATAACGATAGGATATTGTGGCAGATTTGAGAGAAAACCTATCAGTCATATCAATAGATGCAGATAAGCTCAACTCCTTAATTAATTCTTAATTAACACTTTGGTTGGCTCGTAACGCAAGATCCAATTATAACCTATACAAAGCTGGACCTAAAGCAACTTGATTTGGAAAGGCTAAAACCAAAGGGATGAATGAAAGAACAGCTGACAAATGGAGACCAAAAGAGATAGTGGTGCTGATACCGGACAAAGTAGGTTTCAGGCCACAAGACGTTAAATGTGATATAGTAGAAAACTTTTTTTATTGTTGGTTTTTTCTTGGCCAGACTTTTATCAATTTTATTAATCTTTCAAAGAACCATCTTTTGGTTTCGCTGATTTTCTCCATTGTGTTTGTTTTCAATTTAGTTGATCTCTCTTCTAATCTTTATTATTTACTTCCTTTTCCTTGTTTTGGGTCTCATTTGCTGTTCTTTGTTGATTTAAGGTCAGAAGCTTAGGTCAGTAATTTTAGGTCTTTCTCCCTTTTTTTTTCCTATTTTATGCACTTAATGTTATAAATTTCTCTATGGCACTGTATTAACTGTGTCCCGCCGATTTTGATTTGCTGTATTCTTACTTTCATTTAGTTCAAAACACTTTTTAATTTCCCCTGAGGATGCCGTATTCACCTATGGGTTGCTTAGAAGCAGTATGTTGTTTAACTTCCAAATATTTGGGCATTTTCCAGATATCTTTTTGTTATTGATTTCTGCATTAAAACTGTTACAGTCTAAGGACGTAATTTATTATTTCTATTCTTTTAAATTTAAATTTTGTTTTACGGCTCAGATTATGGTCTATTATTGGTGAATAGTCCATGTACTTTTAGAAAGAATGTATATGTATATATATGCATGTGTGTGTATATATATATATATATATATATATGCTGTTTATATATATATACTGTTTTATGTATGTATATATAATATATATACTTTATATATATATAAAGAATGTGTGTATGTATGTCTGTGTGTGTGTGTGTGTGTGTGTGTGTGTGTGTGTGTATACCTACTGTTTCCAGGTGGAGCATTCTATTAATATCAGTTAGGTAAAGTTGGTTAGCAGTGTTTTTCACGTTACTATATACTGTCTTTTTTTAAAAGTTTATTTATTTAAGTAATCTCAACACCCAATGTGGAGCTTGAACTCACAGCCTGGAGATCTGTCAGCTGAACCAGCCAGGCGTCCTAAGGCTATCTGTATACTTTCTGACATTCTGCCTACTTGTTTTATCAATTCCTGAGAAAGGAATCTTGAAATCTCCTATTGTAACTATCGATTTGTCTATTTATCCTTTCAAATTGATCAGTATTTTTGCCTCCTGTATTTTGAAGCTCTGTTCTTAGGTGCAGAAACATTTAAGGTGGTTATATCTTCTTGAAGAATTGCCCTCTTATCATAGGTGATGTCCTGTTTTATCCCTGATGATATTCCAATGTCTACTTTGTCTGAAATTAATATAGCTTTCTTTTGGTTCCTGGTTGCATGTTACATCTTTCTTCATATTTTACTTTTAACCTATCCATTTAATTTATACTTATAGCCGGCTTCTTGGAGACATAAAGATACATATTAGTGCTAAAAGCCATGATTCACAATAAAGATATATCATTTATGAATATTTATGTACCAAATAAGACATCAACCACTTTTAGGAAGCAAAAACTACAGGAGATGACACTAATAATGGAGAGATTAATAAACCACTCTCAGCGTAAAAAAGATGAAGTGGACAACAATTAAGCAGGGAGAGAGAGGAGCTAAAGATATATATATTGAATTCCCTTATAAGAGCAAGTCCACATTCTCTCAATAAACCACAGCACAGGCACAACATTGATCGAGACTAGAACACAGAGAAAATATTCGTAACTTCCATACAGCAAAAATATTACAAGGAATACTCTCTAATCACAATATAATGAAAGTAGACATTGTTAACAAAACAAACATAGAAAATGTTCTTCAAACTGAAATTAAGAAAACCTACCAAACAACTCTTCAGTAAAATAGAAAATATAAATTGGCATTATAGAATGTAAAAAATAATTATACTGAAAACACTATATATCAGAATCTACGGAATGCATTCAAAGCAGTGATCAGGGAATCACTATACACTCTCACTATACACTCTTCTCAATAAAAATGAAAGAATGAAAAGAAATGAAATACTTCTCAAAAAAAAAACTGGGACAAAAAAATCAAAGTAAACAAAAAATGAATAAGGAAGAAAAAAATAAAGTTAAAAACAGGAATTAATGAAGCAGAGAATGGAAAAAGTAGATTTAATTAATAAAATCGTTGGATTTGGTTTCTTGAAAATTATCAAAACAGTTAAACCAGTAACTAAAGAAAAACAGGAGAAAGTAAAATTGTGTAAAACAAGCAAAGGTAAGAGGGAAGAACTTTAAATAAAACCTAAGATATTATTTTTCATACCTGTATGTAAAAACATTTTAAAACCTTAATTAAGTGCATGATTTCTTATGAAAATGTAGATTACTGAAAATGAGCTTTTTGATTTTTGATTTAGAAAGCTAAGCAGATCAACTTCCATTGAAGGAATGCAGAAGTTTTAAGGCTTTACCCTCACACCAAAAGAAACACGAGGCTCAAATGATTTTACAGGGGAATCCCACCAAATCTTCAAATACCGGTTTGTCCCAATGTGCTGTAAATTATTCCTGAGCATCGAAAAAAAAAGGGGGAGAAACTTTTTAGCTCCTTTTACAAAGCAAGTATAACATGGATATCTAAATTAGAGGAAGTCAATATTAAGAAACTAGAGAACACCATCACCCATGAATATCAATGCAAAAATACTAAATAAAATATTAGCAAACAGAATCCAATACCGTATTATCTAAATAGTACACATGACCATGTGAGATTTATTCCGGGCATGTAAGGTTGGTTTAATAATAGGATATTCATTAATACAGTGTATTTATAGATCTCAGGAAACAAATCATATAATTATCTCCATAGATGCTGAAAAAACTTGTAACAAAATTTAGTATTCATTCATGGGTAAAAACATTGAAGAAAATAGTAATTTAATGTGTGACAAAGGTGTTATCTCAAATCACTGGGATAAAGATGGACTTTTTCATAAGAATTTCTGGGAAAACTGGCAAGTCATTTGAAAAAAAATATGCCCTTTCTTTTCACATAAAAGACATGAATAGACGCCAAATGGATTGGGATCCAGATGTCAAAAAATGAGACCATACAAGTACTGGAAGAATATTGGGTGAATTCCAATTTAAATTTGATGTAAGGAATGCCTTCCTAATTGTGACTCAAAATCCAAAGCCAATAAAAGAAAAGATCAATGAATTTGACTACATACAATTAAAAAAACACATGGCAAGGAACACTATAATAAAGTCAAAGACAACAGACAAACTGGGAGAAAAATATTTGCAACATACACCATAGACCAAAAGGCTTATAATCTTACTATATAAAGAATCCTTAAAAATTGACAAACAACAAACAACCCAATATAATAAATGGGTAAAACACAAGACTAGACAATTCACACACAGAGACACATAGACACACAGAGACACACACACACACAGACACACACACACACACTCACACACACTTCCTAGCTCTGTCTGCTGAGAGATGTAGGAGCAATGATACCCCAGTAGCAATGAGTACACCTAGTGCCCAGTTCTTGGTTTCTAAATACCTTGCTCCCATGAAAGCAATCAGAGACCCCCGAGGAAATGGTTGATTCCAGACCCGGAGCAAAGAAAATACAAATGAGCCTCGAATATGTTGTGGTAACTAAGAATAAAGAATTGCTCAAAATGATGGGTACATGTCAGTAGGAAACAAGTTCCAAACTAAAAGAGCTCCCAATGGCCAAATATGGTACAATCTGAGAAGCAAAATAAATAATGATAGTATTGGATTATAGTTCACAAAATATAGTAAGTGTACTTGAGTCCATGGTGATGTAAATAGTTCAATAAATGGGGGGGGGGGCAGCCCTTAGAGAATGATGCCAATTGATAAATGAAGAAGGAAAGAGGGAAATAGAAAATCACTATTAAAACATTACAATAATAATTGTTGCAGCAAGATCCAGTGGTGGATGTTAAAAGTGGTGGGCAAAAATTTGTGGAGAAACAGATTATTTCCACAGTCTCAAAGTATCTTCCTCAAGGTCTTTATTAATCACAATGGGAAAAGTCATGGCCTTACAGCAGAGAAACCCAGCAGACACTTAGACCAGGTGATCAAAGTTAACGTCAGCAGTGATAACATGTTAGCACCATGAACCCCGTTATATGATGCACTAAGGAAGGTGTAGTATTACTTCTTAGATATCCTTACCAGAATCGCATAACCTCAATCTAATCAAGAGAAAATATCAGGCAAACTCAAATTGAAGGACATTCTCAAAATAACTGGCCTGTGCTCTTCAAATACCAAGGTCATTAACATCAAGGGAAGACTTAGAAACCATCACAGATCGGAGGAGACTAAGGTGACAGGACATCTAAATGCAACATGGGGGGCGCCTGGGTGTCTCAGTCAGTAAGGCATCCGACTCTTGACTTCAGCGAAGGTCATGATCCCAGGGTCGTGGGGCTGGCCCTGCCAGGGTCATGCGGTCGAGCCCCGCGAGTGGCTCCGTGCTGAATGTGGAGCCTGCTTGAGATTCTCTCTCTCCCTCTCTCTCTGCCCCACCCCCACTCGTGTGCTCTCACTCTTCAAAAAATAAAATAAAATAAATGCAATGTGGGATTCCAGATTGGACTCTTAAACAGAAAAAAAAAATGACATTAGGGGAAAAGTGGTGACATTCGAATGATTTCTTTAGCTCGGTTACTAAAATTGTACCAATTTTAATTTCATGGGTTTGATAATTTTAGGATGGCCTTGTAAGGTGCTAACATTAGGGGGAAGCTGGGTATAGAGTATATGGCAGCTCTCTGTACTATGTTGGCAACCGTTCCCTATGTCTCAAATCATTGGCAAATAGAAGGTAAAACCCAAAAAGACAGACAAATCTGCCTCCCCTTCTGAAGCCATCTTTCTGATGGGGACAACAGAAAATAAAGCATAAACGTAACAGTCGATTGAAAAAAAACAACGAAACCCACCTTCCCAGGAAATACTGTGAAAACCTAGGGTCACACACAATCTTAAGCCTTCTCGGGGATAAATGGACTTACATTCCTGCACTTCCGTAGTTTCTGTTCGCTGGCCTGGGTTGCTGTGGGTGGTTCTTTCACGGATCCTTGCTGAGTTTTTGACATTCGTATGAATATACAGAGCCTTAAAAAATTTGAATCAGGTGTGACGAGGACTGAAACTCACCCCTTTCAGTTTCTTTTGATGGAATCCTCTTGAAATCAATTGTCCTTTTCACCCCTTCCAGGAATATATCTCACTGAGGAGATTTCCACTAATGTACATCTCTTAGAAAAGAAGGCAGGGTCTTGGTTCCCAGGAGGAATTGGGCCTGGGGCTTCTGAGGAGACCTTAGTCCAATCTGTGCACAGATCAACTTCTTTCATGTGAAAGTTTAATTTTGAAAATTCAAAGGTAATACAGGGGAATTACAAAAAAATTTGAAAAACACAGAAAAGGAAAGAAAAAATTCACCCAAATCTCATTCCCTCTCCTTCCCCTAGAGACTACTATCTACTTTTTGATGCATTGTCTGTTCTGTGCGGTTCAGGACCATGCCGTGTATGTAATTGTGCAACATGCCTTTTACATTCAGAACACAACAGTTTTTGGGAGTATCACAAACCTTTTGTAAGCATAACTGTAATGATTGAACAGTATTTCTTCGTGTGCCTGTGGACCCAATACGTCCCCTGGTTTTGGATGTTTCATTTGCAGACTGACTCCTTGCTAAATGATGCCAGCTATTGGTGAGTTTTGTGGAGAAGTATGTGATGGAGAGGAATGGACACTGGGCTTGAAGCAGGAGACATGGGTTAGAAGTTGGACTCTGTTCCTTATAAGCCTTTCAAACTGTGTTCTGCTCATTTCCCCCCTCTGCTCTTTTCTGTTAGAGGCAAAAATGCCATCACTGATCCACAGTCCCCAGGGTTTCTTCAAGCTCTAACACTCTATGAGAAGAATATTTATTTTAGTTTAAAACTTTTGTGAGGTTTGCAGCAATTTTCAAAATCTTGTCTGTCCCTGTGTCAATGTTGACACTGATATTTACATGTCGATACATCAAAGTTTATATAGGTCATATTTCTATAGTTCAAAATGTCAGGTAATGGCACCCACATGATTTTGTTTTGCCAGTAGGCACATTCTTTGGCACCTGGGAACTCTACAAAACTTTCGAAGATTTATATGTTATCTCCCACGTGTAGAGAAAGCCCCTGTTTATACACTACAATAGCCACATAGTCTTAACCACATTGACTGTTGATTGAAATTCTGCTCATGGTCCAAGAGGAATACCAGGCGTTGATCAACGGACTCGCCTTGAAAAGTTTGTTCCTTATTTTACGGTTATCTTCAAGTCTCATTGAGGTTGTGAACTTGTCCGTATAAACTGTCCTGATGCCTCTTCAGCCTTAGAAAATGTTAACTGTAAACAGAATTCTTGCAGAAAGGTTTTATCATTATTCTATCAGTGAATTTCGAGGAACTACACTATGTTGAGGGCGATGCATAGGTTCTAAGTGGCTACGTGGAAGCCTGTTAATACAGGCTAATGTATCTGAAAAATAAAACCCACTCACTAAAAATATGTGTTAGGTTGAAAGCAGGTACTGTAGCCAAAACTGTGGTATGTGAGAATGGAAGGAAACTACCAGGTACCACATCCATCCTTCGCTAGCTCTGGCATATGGGAGCACGAGATTTTTTTTCAAAAAAAGATTTTCTTCACACACACCACATTTATTTCTGACGCATTTGAGCAAAGTAGGCCAAAGTTTGCCTGCTTTGGAGGTAGACTATGGTTGCCATTTGGCCGAAGTGAAACATCTGCTCAAACGCGGCTCAGCAAATCAGAAATGGGAGGGATGAATTCTATCCCGCTAGAAATCAAAAGAGGGATTTGGGAAAACAGAAAGCATGTAGGTCCTGTGTTGGCAGGATTTTCGTAACATTTACTGTGTAAAGTATACCGTGTTGGAGAAAACGCGCATTATTGATGAGATTAATGTAAAACGAAGGTATGGTCAGACTGTTTCTTTCTTCAGAGCCTGTGGCTTTGTTTTTGGTTTTATTCTTTTTTTTTTTTTTAATTTTTTTTTTCAACGTTTATTCATTTTTGGGACAGAGAGAGACAGAGCATGAACGGGGGAGGGGCAGAGAGAGAGGGAGACACAGAATCGGAAACAGGCCCCAGGCTCCGAGCCATCAGCCCAGAGCCCGACGCGGGGCTCGAACTCACGGACCGCGAGATCGTGACCTGGCTGAAGCCGGACGCTTAACCGACTGCGCCACCCAGGCGCCCCTGGTTTTATTCTTTAATTGAGAACTACTTTGGTACCTCACACTCAACAGAGTCAGTAGAATTCCTTCCAGGAAGTCCTGCTTTAAATAAGGTAAATTGCATGTGTTTTCTAAGGAGAGCTTGTTGTTTCCCTGTTCAAGCAGTGCCATGGGGCAAAGTGTCTACATAACGTGGGACCTTTTGGAGCTGAATGAACACTTGTTGACAGTTATTGACTTAGAGACTGTCAATCCTCAGAACAAACAACAGCCTCAACAATTCTCTTATAGACCGTCGGGTGGAAATTTACACTTTCTCCAAAGGATTATAGTTTCCTTAATTAATAGTTCAAATAACAAGTATTTTATAACGTAATTAAAAAATGGCACAAGATGCAATGGCTTGAGATTTCAGGATGACATGATGTGCGCATTCAGCTGGGACTCAGGAGATGTGTGGTTATGGTTCTGGCTCAGTTATAACTAGCTATATGATCTTGGTGAGCCATCTGGGCCTCTGTTGGGTTAGAGATAATCAGTAAGGTTCCTGGTCGTGTTGATATTCAATGATTCTATGATCTATAAAACTGAATGATGACAGGAAAGCAAAAGGTCATCTTGGGGGCATCATCCTGCCGATAAATTCAAACTTAAGTAAAAAACATCATGCTCTAATAAGTAAGGCCACAAAGTCTAGCGAGTTGACATACGGGAAGGCTAACGGAGGCTCTAGGGTGACACCCTGAAGGATTGTGGGGGGAGGGACGTGGCCCTCTTCTTGGCTTAGTCTCTCAGAGGAAGTAGCTTTGGACTGGAGGACACCTTTTGATTAGATCCCTGGTAGCAAGGCAAAGTAGACTATTGGGTAGAGATGGGCAGGGCCCCCACTTTGCTTCTTCACAGTAGATCCTGTTATCATTGGTGGTAGCCCCAGAGGTGTGTGATTCATTTAGGTGGCAGTAGGTTTAGGAAAGAAAGAGCCCAAGCGTGGCCACTGGGTAAGTGTTGGAAAGCTTCTTGGCCACGCATCTGCTCCCGTCCAGCCGACCCCGAGTCTCTCCTACATCACCCTGATCTGGTTCAACTGCTGTGAAAAGAGGAAGGGTGAACCACCAAGTGGCTGGACAGCACGGCCTCTTTGGAGCAGCAGTTCTCAGGAGGTCAGATGATCAGCCAAACTTTCCGGACGCTGATGCCTCTGTCCCCCCTTTCCCCATGGAACAACGGCACTGATTGTTCCTCTGACACCCATCCATGAAACTTTCAGTTAAAAGATGAGTAAGTTCTGGGGATCTAATGTTCAGCTGATGTATAGGGATCTAATGGTCGCTATAGATAATGGCACTGTACTATATACTTGAAATTTGCTAAAAGAGTAGATCTTAAGTGCTCACACACACACACACAACACACACACGCACAAATGGTTACCATATGAGGTGATGGATGTGTTAATTGGCTTGACTGTGATAATCATTTCACGATATATACGAATATCAAACCATCACTTTGTATACCTTAAATATATACGATTTTTAAAAAATGTTTAGTTTTGAGAGAGAGAGAGAGAGAAAGCGTGAGTCAGGTAGGGGAAGAGAGAGATGGGGACAGAGGATCTGAAGTGGGATCTTTTGCTGACAGCAGAAAGCCCGATGTGGGGCTTGAACTCATGAACCATGAGACCATGACCTCAGCCAAAGTCGGACACTTAACCCACTGAGCCACCCAGGTGCCCCAATATGTACCATTTTTATTTCTCAATTAGACCTCAGTAAAGCTGAAAGAAAGAAGAGTATGTCAAAGCATGAAGGACTTATCAGTGCATTCCACTTCTTGAAAATAGAAAGAGCAGCTGAAAGTTTACTGTAGGCAGCCATTTTATTTTTTCTAATGCCATTGCTAAGGATTTGATTCTTAGCAACTTAATAGAAAAATAAAGGTTTCACATGATGCTAAGAACCAGGAAGCTTTAAACAAACACACTGATTTAAAACTCTTAAATGTTTCAATATGAAAATCAATAACCTGAATGCTTTCCAAAAAATGATTACTAAGTAAAAATAAGTTTGTGTGTCCTAATATTATTTTGACAGGATCCAAACTTGCAGCTCCTTAACCAGACTCTGTACCCCACGGCGTGTGTGCCCCTTTGCCAAACAAACAAACAAACAAACAAACAGAAACAAAAACAAAAACAGAAACGTGAAGGAAAGCCCTACAAACACAGCCAGTGCACTTAGCACAGCTGATCTCACCTGAGCAGCCTCTGACACAGCAGCCGGATGGATGAAGAGAGTAGGCATTTGTAGGAGGCTTTTTACCGTTTACAAAGCACTTTCAGAGACATTAGGTTCCCTCTCTCTGGCCACTGGGAAGATGCTTAACTTCCTTCTGGAATCCAGCCCTTCAACCTTGCAGAGTGGGCTCCGGGAAGAGACTCTTGGCACTCACACTGCTGAATGGGTTTATGAGAGCTGCCCAGGGACAGGGCTCTGAGCTCCAGGAAGCAGATATCCCAATCACTGGATCAGGATTGGAGATGATTGACCTGGGTAATCGAGGCGACTCTTCGCTTTGCCTCTCTCATCATTATAAGTTACCAATCTGCATTTGGTCGCGGACGGAGGTGGCGGGTCGCAGGGGGCGGGGGGTGGGGGTGGGTGGGGTGGTGGTGTTGTCTAAAGGGACCTCAAAACAAGGAACCCTAGAATGTCTGAGCGGGAGTGTTTCCAACACCCTTAATTTATAGACAAGGGGATGGAACCCTCAAGAAGTCGGGAGAGAGAGCTGCGGACTCCGTTGTACAGCAGCAAGGTCTACCCAGAAGAGAATTCCCCAGTGCGGTCTCACAGCCAGGCCACCGTGCACTCCCCCACAGTCAGCCTCAAGACTGTCTCAAACCTAGATTTCTAATCTCCAGGAAAAAGACCCATCTGAGTCTCCTTAAATGATGAAGCAAGAATTGCCCCACCATCTTCTTGTTTCCTGTGGCCGGACTGACTTTCTTTAGTCTGAGGGCATCGTTCAGCCAACTGCCTCTCCCCCAGGTCAGCCACGGTTGAGATCCGGGAAATTGCACCATGAGAATTTTTGTTTTTTAATCCAACAGTTAACTGATGCCAATGCAGCCCCCAAGTTCCAGAGTGGTAGAGGCCATGGCAGTGGCCCCGGGGCTATAAACAATAACGTGGTAAGGAGAGTGTATCCTGGGCTTGGAGCCCAGACGACCATGTCTGAGCTTCAGTTGCTCAGCTTTGCCACCGTATGATCTTGGCAAAGTCACTTGACCTGTTTCCTCAACCGTCAAATGAAGATAATGGTCCCTTCCTCGATTCCTCCCCACTCCCCCCCCCCCCCCCCCCAGGGGGAGGAAAGCCTTTGCTGGAGTAGAGTGGAGGCTGTGGGGCAGCACGGATTAGACCTGAGCCTTGGCAGCAATCCAACTTGGGGACGACGCCTGGCTGTGGCACTTAGGAGCTCTGTAACCCTGGGCAAGTACTCAGCCTCTGAGAGCCTCAGCTTCCTCTTGCAAGATATGCATAATAGTAGCCCCTACCTTGGAGAGTCCTGGCAAGGAGTACATGCAATAAGGTAGGTAAAATGCTTAGCATAGCTCCTGGTCCATAATAAAAGCTCAGTCAACATCATCTCTTTATTCTTATGCTAAAGATGTACAAAGAGTCACAGGAATGTACCACAGAAAATCGTGACAGCATCACCTTCACTACCGGACACCGAATTAAGCAGTGATTAAGCAGTAAGATAAAGTTAGCGGGAGTGGATATTTAGGACCCAGTAGGCGCCCAGAGCCAGGGACTATGGAAGATTTCTGAGATGGGGTCACCGGCTGCAATAATCAGACAGTCCGAGAGTAGGGACTTTCCCTTGTGATACATGATTGAGGTCCAAAGTCAAAGTGGTAGAACCAGAAGTTGGGAAAAATATTACACATGTGTATTCATGAGGCTCATCCTAAATTCAGAGGGTTGTCCCGATCTAATTTCACATCGACTCCTGGGATTGCCACCCTCACAGAGAGCAGGTGGATAGACCCTGCAGGGACTCGCTACACGTCAGATCCTGTGCTGGGCTTTGACGACACGGACCTGGGCCCCGCCCTCATGTGGCTTCCAGTTTCTGGGAGCACTTGCACGGGACAAATACAGATATTCTGAAGTTAGAAAGGGTCGAAATGCTCCTTCGACGAGAATCATTCTGGATTGTCTCGCCCACATGTGATAATGGCCTCAGATTCGGAGAATCACACTGGTCCCTTCCAAACTCATGACAGCACCAGCCCGCTCTACCGAGGAAAATCCAGTTGCGGAAGGTGACGCTTCCCAAATGGAGCCCACGGAATTCTCTCAAGCAGGCTTCCTCAGATGAGTTGTTACCTTGGTCAGGATTTCCTCCTAGAGAGAGTAACTGGGCCTGACGCACACCAGGTCAGAAACAAATGCTTAATATTTTAAGTGGAAATCGGAGGCGTGACAGGATGACGTACGTATCACACGCTGTCTTTGTGTTCATTTCTTGGAACCGACATCAACAGTGAAACTTTCTTAAATTAATCTTAACCGTAGACACTATCTACCAGAACCTGCGTGATGGTGCCTTTACTACACCTGTTAAGAATCAAAGATTTCAAGTTCTTTGAAATGAAGATTAGTACCCGGAGGCTCCAAATTAAATTCCTTTAAAAGTAGCTCAAGTCAGGGGCACCTGGTGGCTCAGTTGGCTAAGCATCCCACCTCGGCTCAGGTTGTGATCTCAAGGTCCGTGAGTTCAAGCCCCACGTTGGACCGTGTGCTGACAGCTCAGAGCCTGGAGCCTGTTTTGGATTCTGTCTCTCTCTCTCTCTCTCTCTCTCTCTGCCCCTCCCCTGCTCATGCAGCGTCTCTCTCTAAAAAATAAACATCAAAAACATTTTTTTTAAGTAACTCAAGTCAAAAAATGTCCCTTTGGAAAGTAAGAGAATTGGCATTCCTACACAATCAAGCATCTTAAAAAATGATTTCTGGTTTTACCTCAAGAGATTGAGTCACGAAGTCTGTTTTGATTCCTTTCTCTCTGAAAAGGTGGCTTTCTCTTGGGCCAGTGGCCCTCCCAGGAGGTTCTCTGGGTCAGGGTTTTTGAATAGGGGGGTTCGGTGAGGTGTGGAGGGGGCCTGGTCACAGAGAATAGGAGAAGCCAGCAGAGAGAGGAGGGTCCGAGTTGGAGAGGCCGCAGCTTCTGGAATATTGGGTTGAACTAAGAGTGGTGTGGCCAGATCAGAGAGGGGCTTTTCCAGGCAAAGCCCCGCCCACAGCCTGGCCCAGAGGAGTCTTCCGTAGCTAAGATGCCCTGGGGAGTGGAAGAGGAGGGAAGGAGCTGACCCCAGGGAGTAGGTGGCTGAGCCACCAGTCTGCGGGCCGCGGTTGGCTCTGCCTGCGGACAGCCTTTTTCACGTTCTGTTGCTACTGTCCTCCTTGCAACCTGCCTTCCCTTTCCTCCCGCCAGCGCGCCTGAGGAAGCGTGGCTTGGAGGCGTATCTGCAGATCCATAAGGAGCTGGCTTGTAAGGCTCTGGGGCCCCATCAGAGCCCGAGAGGGGCAGGAAGACGAGGAAGGGAGAAGGCCAGCTGCTCCCCACCTGGGAGCCGACAATGCCAGTGAGTGCGTGCTGGGCCTGGGCAGCCTGGCTGGCCTCAGGGACGGCCTGGCCCCTTCCTGCTGCCAGTCGCAGGCCCTCCCCATCCCAGGAGGGTGGCTGGGAGCGAGCCCCTTCCGCCCAGTCCATCCACCCTTCCCCCCGCCTCCCGGTTTCGATCTCGGGAAGAGAAAGCCCCCCATCCCTTTTCTGAAGCAGCGGCACACCCCACTTGTCTCTTCTCTCCTTCCCGCGGGCACTTCTGTGCCGAGTGCTGCCTCTTGCTGGCTCCTTCTGCTTCTGCTTGGTCCTCCCGCTGATTGGGAAGAAAGTGCACCAGTGGGGTGATGGGGGGGCTGCAACTCTTAAAGGAGCAGCTTTATTTCGGTAGGAAATGTATTTCCCCAGCACTTTGTGTATATATTTTTGTCTTTCCACGATCAATATAATCTGGTGAGAAAAGTGAATACAAAGTGACCATTATCACCACATTTAAATGTTAATTGTAGACGTTCTGGTTTTCCTCTAAGGATTTTCTAGCAGATCGAGCACTAGCCCAGGCAACAATCATCATTAGCAATCCGATCCAATTTGGGAGTCATTTACTGAGGGCACCAAGGTTGGGGGCCACGGATCCGAGCAGGGCAGTCCCTGCCGCCTCAAGGGCTCACAGGCTAGGGCTGAAGACTGGAATTCCCACGAACAAACAAGCCCCAGAGAGAATCTGAAAATCGCCTGCACCAATTTTGCCCATAGCTCTTCTACCCTGGAGTCTGTGACCAGAGGAGTTCGCAAGAAGCCAAACCGATAAGACGACTTGAAATGTAGTCTTCCCATGGCTGCTCGTTGGGCTGGTGTGCAATCAGCTGGTATTTGTAAAGAACTCGGTTTTGTGCAAAATAAACATTTGAGCAGGGCCTTCAGTGGATGCTGGTGTAGCCATCTCAGTGCCTGGTTTCTGTGTGTTCCTGCCGTGCTTTCTTTGTCATACAAAGATTGCAAAAGAGGTGACCCTCCGGCCCCTTGGAGTTCAGATTCTGAAGGCGTCCATTTCTTCAGAGCTGTGGCACTCTACCTCATTTAGTCGTACACGGGCTTCCCAGTGTCTGGGTCCAGTGCAGTTCCCCCCCCCCCCCCAGGAGAAATGTCACATCTTGAGCAGAGTATCCAGTCTCAGTGCCTCCGTTTCTCCTGGGGGCGGGGCGGGAGGAAAGCAAAGCTATCTGGATGATTTTGAGAATGTGAGATAATATTAGGGAAGCACAGTCACACAGAAAGGAGAATGGCCAGAGTGGCAAGAGCCAGATGGCCGCTGGATCAAGTCTCTGTTTTTACGGATGAAGAAAATGAGCCCCAGAGAAGAGACTTTGCTCAGTCACAGAGTCGCTGATAGGATCAGAACTGGCACCTTGCTCCTACTGCTGTTCCTAAGAGAGTCCTAGACTTAAGCTTTCATTAATGCACTTACACGATTCCCTCTGTATAACCACACGAAGGAGGCAAGCGAGATGTCCGGGACCCCAGAGTACTACCTTTCCTGAAACGCCACAGCCGGGTCCCGCCCCTTCCGACACCCCCGGTCCGTTTCGAGGCCAGGAAGCCTTCCCTGAGGGCATTGGCCAAAAGGAGGCACCCTGTCCTGGAGCGCCACTAGAGGCTTGCGCGAGGGAGGAAACTGCACCTGGAGAGGAAGATTCTCCGGCCAGAAGGGAGCCGGGCCGCCGGTGGGTGGGCTCGTGGGCACACATCCAGCGCCTTCCCCATTTCCCAGAGGAGGGAAGAGCATTAGTCCTCTGGCCCGGGCACGTGGCGGCTGTGCGGGGAAGGTGGTAGTGCAACCGAGTTTCCCAGCGTCCTGACCCCGCACCCAGAGTTCACGCAGGGGCCGCCACTCACGCCCACCCTTGCAGCCCACGGGATCCAGGGCCCGGAGCTCGCCGACCTACTGGGTGCGCACCGCGCCCGGCAGCCCGGCACGGCACTGCGGCACGCCCGGTGACACGATGAAGGTGACCGCCTTCTCCTTCCCGGCCCCGCGTGCTCTGCGCCGCGGGCCCGAGGGATGCTCGGGCCCGCCAAAGTTTGCTCCGGCGCTCGGGAGCCGGAGCAGAGTCCCCGGGGCTGCGGGGGTCGATCCCCGTCCCCGCGGCGGTTAGTGCGCTCTTTTCTGGTTCCAAACAGTAACTCCCGC
>NW_024420310.1:2961723-2993935 GCF_014898765.1 Herpailurus yagouaroundi
AGGGCCGGAGAGCCGGGCCGCCGAGAGCAGCGAGCGAGCCGCGCCGAGAGCCGCGCCGACCCGCCGCGAGCAGGGACGGACGCCCGCCCGCCGCCGCCGCCCGGCCGCTATGGATCTATTCGACTTTTTCAGGGACTGGGACTTGGAGCAGCAGTGGTAGGTGTTGATCTCTGCCTTCTCCTTGCGACGCGGGTCCCCCGGCCGGGGCCGGGCTTTTCGCCTTTGTTAAGAGGAGCCGGGGCTGTGGTGGGGGCGCCCCAGACGCCCTCCCACTTGCTCCCAGCCACCTCTGGCCCCGCCGCCGCGACTCCTCTCGCGCGGGTGCCCGGGTGGTGGTGGGGGCGAGGGGAGGTGGCGGCCGCGGGTGGGATGCGGGCCCCGAAGGCGTTGTGTGGCGCTCCAAGTCCGAAGAGTTGCCTGTGGCCCGGATGGGAGCCCGCGCCGCCCGCGGGCCGAGCCGCACGACCCCCGCGGGGATCTTCCCTGCGCACCCACCGGCCCGGCCCGTCTCCCGGCGCACCGGATCCCGCCCGGCCGAAAGGCTTCAACTTTCTAGGTGTCGAGCGCCGGCGGCCGGCCGCGGGGACCGGCAGCGGCAAGGTGCCGTCGGCCGCCCTCCTCCGTGTCCGCGACCGCCTCCCCCGCCGCCGCCGCCGCCGCCACCTCGGTCCCCGCGCGGCGCGCACACCTTCCCCCGCCGCTCGCGCAGCACAAGTTCCCCGCACGCGGGTGCCTGCTGGCCTCGCGGGCCGCCGAGCGGGGGACCCCGGGTCCGGGCCGACTTCGGCGTTGGCTCTCAAGGCAGGGATTTTGAAGTTAGTCCCCCGAAGTCTGCTGCTCCGACGTCTGTGCACATTTAATTACCGGCCGGACCCCTGTCCGCCCCCACTGGGAGGCAGCCGCAGGTCTGTGTGATGGGCACCCAGCTCGGATTCAGAGGGTTAGTCGGCTCTTCCCCAAATACCGTAAACTTGTCGCTGAGAGCGTTTTGAAAGATGGTGCAAAGGTGACTGGGGAGCCGGAAAGTTGTTACTCACCGCGTGCCGTGCGCGCGCGCGTGCATAAATAGTGATATACATATCTATTAACTTTTTAAAAAACTCCACCTTCTGCCACAGGCATTATTATTGTTAATCCGTCACAACATTTTAACATACCAATTGCCGCCCCCCCCCCCCCCCCCCCAGCCTGTGGCTTCAGAAGGGGTGAGGAGTCTGCGGCAGCGATTTACAATTGCATCTTGGTTATTGCCTTTTTAAATGTAGTTAGGATAATCTACAATACAGACCGGTGGTGCGAAATCTTCTGCGATGTTAAACTGCTAGCAGCCGTTGGCTATGAATGCTGTGTATTTTTACAAGGATTTCCCTTGCTGATGTGATATTTTAGGCAATTTCCTTCTTTAGAAAAGGGTCATACTCTTAGCCAATAGCTTCATTATGCCAATCGTGAGCCCTTTAGTTGCAAATCCAAGATAATCAAAACTTAAATACATTTTCTTTTACAGCAATTCCGGGTAAATCCTTGCAGCCACAAATTACACTGTATCAGTATTAATCGGTAAGGCATTTTTGATACTATGCACGGTTTTATCAACCCTGCAGAAAAACATTCTGTTACGGTTTTTAATAACCGTGCTGTTATTTAAAAGTAAAGATCACAATAAAATTACTCCTCAATTAAATATTATGCTCCTGCACACAGCCTTTACTCTGCTTCACTAATTTATTTTGCAGACAACTGATAACCACAGCATTACCATTTGCATACAATTTGCCTAATATATGGTGTGGGTAACATCATTAATTTAACAGACGTTGTTGTAATTGATTTCGTGGGTGTAGTTCAAATGTTAAACATATCCAAGGTATTAGGTTTTAAAAAAATGTGTTTCTTATATTGTTTTAATTTCAGTTTAATCTTAGACACATGCAGTTGCATATTTAAAGGGGATGGGCTCTTTTGATTTCTTTTTTCAGAAAGACACGCCCCCCCCCCCCCCTTTGGGGACTATCATTTCTTTTTTTAAAGAAAAGGCAAAACCTTTTTCCTCCAGTTTTGTAACTATGCCACATGCAGACTTGGACACTCTGTGGATATTATGTGAAATACGGATGAATTAGTGTAACATATCTGCATAAATAAGCTGGCCTTTTCCCTCTGTGCCCATGTGCCAGGAAAATTTCTCCTTCTTACTGTTTAATTGCGAGGGGCAAACTTCCTTATGAATCTGTTTGTAAACATTTGTAATGTGGGTTGTGCATCTGTCTTGAACCCCCCCCCCCCAAAAAAAGGAACATAAACGTGACAATAGCGGATGAACTAAAAAAGCTTCATACTGCCTTGAATGGAAATCTGTACTTTTCCAAACTCTGCAGACACGTAGGGAACACCAATTATATGTTCATGACCTGTTTACTTCCTTTCCTGGGGAGTAAGTAGCTGCTTAGAGTGCTGGCATCCATTCTTCCCCCTCCCCCCAGGAGGTCCAAGGAAAAAGGCTTGGGCCAAGTTAAGGGTCTCATTTACATAGTATCTTTTCTCAACCTTCACTTGTAGAACTGAAAACTCTGAGCTGCCTCTAGTGCAACCCTAGATGTCTGACAACAAATGGATCAGGCCAGCTACAAAACAAACTCATTTACCTAGACTTAATGAAGGAAGACTTTACATACACAGGCATATGTGTTATTTGCAAACACTTGACTACAGTAAACAAAAAGTACATGCCCATTTACAAACACATTTGTCAGAATGAATGCAAATGGGAAGGATGGGGCAGGAAAGACGATGTGCTGGGTCTGGGAGTGCTGAGTGCCTAAAGGAACATATCCCTGGATTTCACAAACTGCCCGCGTATCTTAATGGGTGGTGCTCTGGACTCGACAAAAGGGCCAAAGCATTAAGTTCTTTAAGATTCTTGGATGAATGGGCAGTGTTCACCTGAGTCTGAATTTCATATGAACCATTCTGTGAAAGAAGAGGAAGGTGCAGGTGTCTGTCTGTGTGCACCAAACACACCATTGCTCTCAAGTAAAAGAAAAAAGAAAGGAAGAAAAAATGAAATTTTACAGCCTGAGCCATTCTATCGACTTGCCTCTGGTAACTCAGTAAATGAATTCTTGAGGTGTCTGGAGATCTTGTGGCGAGATTTGGCCTTGTTTACCAGCCGTGGGGATGTCATTAATCCCCATTTAAGAGGGGATAAAAGCAAAATCGGAGGGGCTACAAAGTGTCCCGCCTTTCAGTCCTGTGAGCACCCCCCGTATTGATTAGGTATGGCTTTGTGACAGGCCAAGGTCCTCTGTGGCGATGTTTATCTTTTCATTATTAAAAAAAGAGGGAAGGAGAGAAGGGCCGACAGATAGAGACAGGGGTGCATCCTTAAACATAAAAAATGGAAAGAAAGCCACCAGGCTACCAAAATCAAAGTGTGAAAAAGTCTAGTGAAGATTGTGGTGAGGCACTTGTGACCCAAGGCCGGCAGCAGTGGTTTGTAGTTTTTAAGTGATGTCTCACAAGTAGCCTAATTAGAGGCCATCTCGCACACGGGCAGTTACACAGGAAGAGACTTAAACTCACTAAACCGTTATATAAATAGAAAGTTCAAAGGTCTGTGTGGGCTGTCAAGGCTGGGAAGGGGCCATGTGCAGGCCAGGCTTCTCCTCCTCCCGCGAAGGCGGCCCCGGGGGCCTGCCCCAGCGGCCCCTCTCTTCCCCAGCCCTCCTCGACCCTGCGGGGGAGGGGGAGACCCTGCTCCGCTCTGCAGACAAAAGTGAACTGTTTTCACGTCCAGCCGGCCCGGCCCGTGCGCGGCAACAGCCCGCCAGCCACTGCCAGCCGTGCGCGCACAGGTCTTCCGAGGCCTCTCCGGCCGCAGTCCTTCGGGAGCATGGTACAGACCTGCTCCTACGTGGGAAGATGTGGGAGGGAGAGAGCGCGCGCCAAGGGGTGGCAGCACCGTGGGGGCGGCGGGGCAGGGTCCTGTTCAGACCCCGGCCTACAGGTTGCCAGGGTTTGTGGTTCTCTACCTGCGTCCATTTGTCTCCCCCCTCTCTGTTTGGCTTCCATGAAAAAGGAGCCGGTCTGCGGTCTGTTTTCTTTGCTAGTACAATATGCATTCTCCAGAGTGCGTGAGCGTTCGTTCAGCAAACCGTGGCGGGGGTTGAGGCTCTTAAGGGAGTGTATGGATGGGGAGGCTAGACCGGAGGCCGTGAAATTAGCCAGTGCTGAGGTCTCCTCCGCAGCCCCGCCAAGCCCTCCAAAGGATAAAAGCTATCTCGGTAAATCTGAAAAAGGCACGTCTATTGGACAAGAAAGAAAATTGTCTCATGTTAGAAATCAGTTTAATGATACATGAATTGTTTTGCTAATGATTCAGTCAAGCGTTTAACAACTTTAAAATATACAAATCAAGATTGAAAATGACTACCTCAAAAATGAATCTGTCATTATAGACATAAACGAGATTCCAAACATTTAAGCATTTTGTAGATGGGTAAAAATTATATTGTATTTAAACATGCTAATTATTGTTGAATAGAAATGGCTTTAATGCGCTGAACCTTTATTTCATGCTCATTATTCTTAGCTAAGACTATTTCTTGCATGCAAAATTGGCACATATTTAATGTAATTTCAGAATCATAAAGGTCCAATAAAATGGCCATCTCTGGAACAATCTAGAAGCTCTTGCCCTATGGGCTTGTAGCTCCTACCTCAAAAAGTGAAACTGCCACACAGTTGATTAGCCTGTCCTGTAGACAAAACAATTGGTACAGGGACAGCATTTTTCACTTTTAATTTTGTCTTTTTCAGATTGTTGTGGGATAAAGAAAGAGGTTTTAAAAACTTGTTTACTGATAATGGGAAGAAATGCATTGCTGTTGACACCACAACTTGAAGCAACCTTTTGGAGTGTGTGTATGTGTGTGTGTGTGTGTGTGTGTGTGTGTTTCACCTGTGCGTTCTAGAACGCATCGTCATCATTGCTACTGTGATTGGAGTATTTACTCTGTGCCCCAGGCATCAGCGGATGCTTTAAATAGTCAATCTCACTTTATCCTTCAGACGTCTTTATGGGATAGGACCTGTTACGCTCTCTGTTTTACAGATGAAGTAATGGAATCACTAAGCTACTTCGTGATACAATCCAGGTCCTGCCTTATATGGAGTTGACCCCACAGCCCGCACCATTGACAGCTGATACCTTGTGCGAGCCTTTTCAAATGTGGGATACTTTCCCATATGTCACCTCATTTAGTCCTTGTAATTTAGAATGTTCAGGTGTTATTCCCATTTTACAGATGAGCAAACAGCCCTAGAGAGGTCGTTTGACTCGCTTACGGCCACACAACCTGGTTAGTAGTAGAGCTAGGTAAGAAAGAAATCCACATCTCCCAATTTCCAGGTCAGGTGCCTTGCCATGAAACCTCATTGCCTATTATTTATTGTTACTGTACGGGCCTGAGCATTTAGCCATCACTGAAACAAATGGATTGGGTTGTGTATATCATACTTGTGTAAAAAAAAAAAAATTGGTGGAATTAGCATGTAATTGACTAGGCATGGGACTCTGCTTTTTTCTTTTAGATAAAAAAAGAACAATTTATGTACTGATATAATCTCTTAGCACTTCTTTGATGGATGCCCCTTTAATGAAAACCTGTGAATGGCAAGATATATATAAAAAAGAGGCAAAACTCAAGTCCTTGGGAACTGTCCATTTAAATTTGAATGCCTTAATTTTGAAGATTTGATACTTGATCATAAAGAAGATCATAGGTATATTTGGATCCTCAAAGCTGGGACTAGGAGGTGGATAACATTTCTTCCCAAAGCTTTGTAACTTACCGTATCGGTTGTTTGATGTGATCCTCACCATAACCTTGTGGGTTTGTCAGGACTGAGACTGTTAGCTTCATTTTGTGGATGAGAAAACTGAAGTTCAGAAAGGTTAAGTGACTTGCTTAAGTTTACACAGTCAGTGGAGGCCCTAGGATTTGTGTTTATGGCTCTTTTCACTGCGTTACTGCTGTTGCATTAAGTCGTCGATGTCTAAATATCCACACTGCTTCCTAGGGCGTGGTGTATCACCCTCTTGCATCATGTAGCACAGTGCCTTTCCCATCACAGGTGCGCAATAAACATCTGTTGATTGATGTTACAGCCCATCAGCTCAAAGAGTGTCCTATGCAAATGCTTGAATCTTTCAAAGATAAAAGTTGCTCAGTAAATCCTGGTGATAATACTGGCCCTCTGCCTCTTGGATAGTGGTTTAATTGTCTGTAATCTTCTTGAAGATCTCGGAGCCAGTCTGGCCTCTCTTACAGAAGGTAAGGACAAGGAAGAAGGGTTACGAAAGAAACCTAGGCAAGGAAGAGGCAAAATTGGAACCCATGTTATTTATGGGTACGATGTTTTAGAAAATAGAATTTCTCTGAACTCTCAGATATGCGTAGAACTGAAAACCCCAACTTTTAAAGCATGGGATACAGGAGTTAACGGACTAGGATTGTGTCTCAATCCGTACGGAGAATATTAAAGAAGAATGTGTGACAAAAACCTGAAGGAATTGAACGGTCGGAGGTTGGGATTCCTCCAGCTTTCCTTGAATTTCAGCCTTTCTGACTTGTATTTCATCACGAGAAGGCTGTTTTTCTACTTAACTGTAGCAGATCCACGCCATAAATTATCATGACTGTTAAACAAAGGTCCGGCGCTAGGTTCCTCTAATGTAAAACTTTTATGTTGCACTTTAATGAAATTTTATATGCATGTTCAAAGCAAGGTACACTTTGCGCTGTGGAGAGGGCGATGCTCTGAATTGTTGAATTTATTTTAAAGTAAATCTTTTCGATGACCTTAGCTGCTAACATCCACCCACTTACTGAGCTGCGAGAAATTATCTGAGGGCTTAAATAAAATGGCATGATTTAAGCAGGGCTGACAATAGCACTACAGCTAGAATCTGATTTTGATTATGGAGTGCTCAGTTTATGGAACGCTATTTTTTTATATACCTGTGCATTTTGCTTCATTTGAAAAAGAACGCCAGCCAGTGATTTAAAGTAATCTTTGATTTGGTTCTTCAGTAGGCATGTGCTGGTGTATGAGGGTATAAAAGCCACACGTTGGGAAATAAGCTAAGGAAAGAGGTTTTGGTTTCAACACAAGCTCAAAATCCCTCATCTGTTTATTTATTTATTTATTTATTTTTAATAAAAAAAAAATTTTTTTTTTCAACGTTTATTTATTTTTGGGACAGAGAGAGACAGAGCATGAACGGGGGAGGGGCAGAGAGAGAGGGAGACACAGAATCGGAAACAGGCTCCAGGCTCTGAGCCATCAGCCCAGAGCCCGACGCGGGGCTCGAACTCAGGGACCGTGAGATCTTGACCTGGCTGAAGTCGGACGCTTAACCGACTGCGCCACCCAGGCGCCCCACATCTGTTTATTTTTTTCAGCATTCCCTTGGCTGGAAAAAAGGAAAAGAAAAAAAGACGTTACTTCCATCCTATAAAGAATGATTCACTTTGTTGCATTTCCAAATAATAGTTCTCTGTATTGTCTATCGTCTTCAGCGAAAACCAGATCTCAGTAGCGGATACTGGTTCGCTCGGTGGCCTTGATTAAACTGTATTCCTGGAGTCCGAATTTTGTGTTCTGTAGGCAACATGTCTCCTGGAAATAGCATCGAAATGGTTTCGTTTTTGTATAAATAAAAAGTAAAACCCTATTTACCTCATAGTAATGCTGCACTTGCTTTAACACTCATTGCAAGAAGTTTCTTCGCGTCTGATGTACTCTGGGTCTTCAGGTCTCTAGTCTGGTTCGATCAAACCAACCAGCCAGAAGGAACGTGTTATGAGGTCAGTTTAACCTTCTGACGGTGGCAATATGTACATGACGACCTAACCATCCAGTGAACAACAAAACATGCAATCACAGAGGCTTTACTTCTCCTTCCAGCATGCCAGTCAACTAATTTTTTTAAATAAATTAATTTTCCAAAGGGACTGGTTGTTTTCATGCCAGGTCGGCACAGCCACAGTAACTAAATTAAATTCCAGCATTGATGGATGTTTCTGACGAAGTGCCATGGAATCATGGAGAGGTCTCATCAATTAGCCATTATTTATTTGCTGGCAAAAGGCTTGGCTGTGGTGTGCACAAATTAATCAATTCCTCGAACCTAATGCTTCAAGACTGGAGGGCCCTTCAGAGTCATGTGGTCTAGCCTCTTCATTGTACAGATGAGGAGACCGAGGCCCAGGATGGGACAATGCCTTGCCCAAGGACATACAGTCAGTAAGGGACACAGCTGGGGTCGGGAGCCCTCATGCCCTAGTTCAGTGTTTGTCAGTTCTAGCAAGAACTGTTTTCAGGCATGCCTGGGTGACTCGGTCGGTTAAGCACCTGACTTTGGCTCAGGTCATGATCTCACGGTTTGTGGATGAAGCCCTGCATCAGGCTCTCTGCTCTCAGCACAGAGCCTGCTTCAGACCCTCTGTTTCCCTCTCTCTCTGCCCTTCTCCTCCCCTCCCAAGAAAAAATAAACATTAAAGAAAAGAACTGCTTTCACTGTGTACCTACTCTGTGCCCAGCACACTGCTAGGCAGTCACTTTTAGGGGGAGATGGAAGGAACGTAAAGATGACCTCTGGCCCCGCTGACGTGACAACAGAATGGAGAACGAGATCGGGGGAAATAGTGTGTCATGGGTGTGAGTAAAATAGGAATTCAGGGAGAGCGAGCGTGTGAGCTAGGATAGGAGAAGCGGTCGTCATCAGGACCCATGAAACTCGTTGAGTACTATTAGCACGGGCCAGAGTGGACACGGAAAGCCAGAAATGTGGATTGTTTGGATGGCCAGCCAGAAATGGGGATCGTTTGGAGGGCCGGCGGCAGCCCACATTCAATATTAAGCAATGGTTTTGGCCCCGGAGTTGTCTGGTTTGACGGGATGAGCGTGTGCGTGTGACCTACCGAAGTTACGTTGTGCCGCACGAATGGCGTATTTTCATGCACATTGACCGCCATTGACTGGGAGACAATTGCAGAACTCTTGACAACTATGCTGACTCTCTGAATTATGGAAATATTGGCGCAAACGCTCTTCAAAGAAATCCCACATCAAAGTTTGTTTTCCCGAATCGGTTGAAACAAATGTTTGTAAATTGGCACAGTGGCCGACAAAAGAGCCGTTTTCAAAAGAGGCACGTGTTGTGGCTCTTGAGATGTGTCCAGATATCTCTCTTTGGTTCTTTCTCCGTTTTTCAAAAAATAATTCACTCATTTGTCTGGAAGGTGCCTACCGGTATTTTGACTTCTGTGTTTCCTTTCCCTAAAGAGCGAGTTGGTCCCTGGGGGTTTATATCTGTGTTTCTGATTAGTTCTTTGACCACCAGATAATTCTTGGTCTGTCTCATCCTTCAGATCTCAGCTAGGTCTCTGGGAAGCCTCTAGCTGCGGTCCTCCTCATCCTCTGCCCACCAAACTCACATACTGATGTCCTCTCGAGTTAGACCCTCCTCCTCTGAACATACTTCTGACGTACTTGAATTGTTTTGGGGGGTGCGCATATATCTTTTATTTCTGTATTCCTGGCGTCTGAGCCATAGTGGTAGCCTAATGCAGCCATGCGGAGTGTAGCATCATTCATTCATTCATTCATTCATTCATTTATGCCGAATTCCCTTGGCCACTTTGCTAGGTCTCAAAATATTAAGTCTAGGCATCGTAATAACAATCGAAGTGAAGATAATAAGTAGAGCTGACTTTTCCTTTGTGAAGGGCTCCGGTTTGCGTTCTCTGATTGCCCGATTTTACAGGGCGGAGAGACTGGGACGTAGTGGTTCAGTGACTTGCCCAAGGTCACGCAGGTAGTATATTGCAGAGCTGTAATGAAGCCTTAGCTTCTCTGCTAACCCGTGACGATACCCTGAGACACATGCTAGAATAGTGGCAAGACACTGCATGTTGCGGGGCACAGCTGGGGATGGGGCTGATGGGGCCTTTCTCGCTCAGCTCTGGTACTTACCTGTGGGGTTGGGTTTGAAACCATAGCCAAACAGGAGATGTAACTGACCTGATCTCTTACACAGCAAGACATTGCAAGATTGTGCTCCTCTTGGGTGTAAGCAGCAGATTGGGTGTTTGGGAGGGAACTGGACTGATCTGTAAACTTTAACTTAATTCAGACTCGGGAAGCATGAACTCAATGAGGGTGGATTCTGCTTTCTTTTCTTTTGTCCACTAGTGCGTCGGCAGTGCCTAGAACCTTGTCTGGCACGCAGTAGGCGCTTGATTACTTTTTGCTGAACAAATAAATGGATTTCTCTACAATAGCCTGCTTAATGCTGTGTGTGGTCAAATTTGTGAAGAGATAGTTCAGAGGAGCAGGAATGAGGTCAAAGAGAAGAGCTAAAATCACAATGGTCAGACAGGTAGGTCCAGGTAGGTACATTGCCTTACCTTCCATAGATGTATTCTTGAAATAGCATGCCTATTAACATTTTATAAGTTAAGTGATCTCGATGTGCATCTTGCCTGCCAGGAATCCTGTGGGGACTTCTTTATTGATGAGAATAATCGCTCCCAAATAGCCCCAAGCTTATCACTTTTGTGATTTTAGACTTTTACATATAGCTTCTCTCCCCCCGCAAGTTATACCTACGTTTAATATCTACAATAATGCTATGAGGGTAATTGTGCCCACTTAAAAAAGAAAACATGTCTTAACTTATTACCATCATTGGATGAGGCTTTCGTCCAGTACCAAGTGTGTGTGTGGGGGGGTGGGGGGAGGCGAAGAACACGCCTTCAACATTTGCTGAGTATTTTTCTCCACGCTTTAATAGCATTGTCTCCTTTGTGCCAGATGCCTTGTTTGTTCGTCTGTTTTGTCTTTCTTTTCTTCTTCTTTTTTTTAAAAAAAATAGTTCCTGCTTTGGAGGCTAACCTAGGATTTGGGTTTTCCTAACATATTTTTAGACTGAACACATTTTCTATTTAAGCCTCTGGAGGATTCAGATTACAATTTCATCCCAAGGATGTGCAGAAAAGATTCCATATGTTCCGTAAGATGCTTCGATAGTCAGGGTAAGAGAACCAACATTTGCAGAGCATCATGTCACATGCTTCGCACACATCACCTCTTGAATAAGCATCCCAGAGATAGGTGTTCTTACCCTTGCCTTCACAGAATTCGAATCAGTTGTGTCTGAGCTGGACATAATAGAGTTTGATGGGTGATAAGGAGCATCTTTTCTTGTGTCTCTTGGCCGTCTGTGCGTCTTCTTTGGAGACATGTCCGTTCATGTCTTCTGCCCATTTTTCTATTGCATGATTTCTTTTGGGGGCTGAGTTTTATAAGTTCTTTATATGTTTTGAATACTCACCCTTTATCGGATATGTCATTTGCCAAGTTCCATTGAATGATGAATGGATAAAGAAGATGTGAGGTATATATGTATGTATGTACGTATGTATGTATGTATACACACCCACACCCACGCCCACACCCACACACCCACACAGAATGGAATATTTCTAAGCCATAAACAGAACGAATGAAATCTCACCATTTGCAGCGACATGGATGGAGCTAGAGAGGATAGTGCTAAGTGAAATAAGTCAGTCATAGAAAGACAAATACCGTAAGATTTCATTCACATGTGGAATTTAAGAAACAAAGGAAGAAAAAAAAGAGAAATTAACAAACAGACTCTTAACTACTGACGGTTCCCAGAGGGGAGGTGGGGGGATGGGTGAAATAAGTGACGGGGATTAAGGAGGGCACTTGTGATGAGTACAGGTGTTGCATGGAAGTGTTGAATCACTACATTATACACCTGAAACTAATATTACACTGTATGTTAACTCACTTGAATTAAAATTAAAACTTAAAAAAAATAGAGTTTGATGGGCAACTTCAAAGTACATAAAATAATCTTGGAAAAAACCCTCAAAACGTGTTTGTATTGTTTTCCCAGTGCAAAATGAAACACGACACAATGCACATTGAGGAAGACAGGTAAAACAGGATGAAGAAATCTAGGACATTTTAGTGCAGATGAAACACGCGAGTGGTTAAATTAATCATATACTAAGACATTCTAGGAGGAGAGATAGTAGGGACTTGTGGGTCTTTACTGAATTAGGGCTCATCGTCAGAAATGAAACATATCTGAGTCATAAAGATCCCAGAGAAGTGCAGGAGCCACCGTGGACCTTTTACAAAAGTTAGCTATTAAATATTAACTCTGTCCCTTTTGCTGCAATTAGGCATCTTGGCCCATTGGTTTTGAGGTTCTGTAACAGTTGAAACGTAAGCAGCGCACATATATTCAGACTGCAAGTGGGAAAAGTTCCCCTCAAGAATGATGAAGACCATTTTCATTGGATTTTGATCAGCATTTTACCCAGAAGTCCCGGGGAAATGTCAATGGGCGCTCTAAGGCCATTGAAAATTGACACGAGCGCCTCACTTCTGCTACCCAGGCTTTTGTAAACAATCGCTGTTACTCATGTATTTTGAACAAAAAAATAGAGATTTCATGACCCTTTTTCAAGGGGCTCGAAAAGTTAAAGTGAATTGTAAATGTAGATTAGTAGCGAATGATGACAGCCAAGCCAGTTTTACCCCAGTTGATTAATTTATAAGCATACTGGGCAATGATTTTAACCAACAGCTATGCAGAGTAGAATCCTAATGGGAACTGTCTGTTAAAAATTACGTAAAGTAGGGCATTTGATTTATTTCATAGTTTCTCAAAGCTCAATTTTAACTTCATACAAAATAATGCATTAGTCACCCGGGATAAATGACACATTGAATGAAGTTGTGATTTTGTCTGCTTCTCCTAATCTGATTTAGCACAGGATTACATCCGGCTTCGTGGTTTATTCCTATCCTAAACATTTGCCGGGGAGGGAGGGATGGGAGGTGGGATCTGTGTATCTCCTGTTCCATATCTCATTAGATGAGGTTGGGCCGTATAGCCCTGGCCCACCCTAGCCACAGGGAGGCAGATAGAAGGATTTATAGACACAGCCCCTTTAATACATGATGAACCGACAGATTTCAGTTTTGGTGGTAACCAATTTGAGATTGGTTACATTTTCAGACCTGGAATATGTATTATTATAAAGTATCTTTTTTAATGTTTATTTTTGAGGGAGAGAGAGACAGAGATTGGAAGGGGCAGAGAGAGAGAGGGAGGCAGAGGATCTGAAGCAGGCTCTGATGTTAGTGCAGAGCCCACATGGGGCTCGAAGCCACGAACCACGAGCTCATGACTTGAGCCGAAGTCGGACGCTCAACCGGCTGGTGCCCCTAAAGTACCTTTACTAAAGGAACACAAATCACTAAAATTCATGAAAACAAGTTAGAATGTGAGAGACCACCAGATTTGGCCTAGGTGCCTAATTCCAGCCCACCATCTCCAGTCATGCCTTTCCCCTCGACCCTGCGGCTGGGGAGTCTTTTCTGTGGACCACGAATGGGGTAGTGGTTGCCCCAGGGGAGCACATCCCTCTGAGCCTTACAGTGTCACCCCACATTCAATTGCCGTGCCAAGAGCTGCCAACTTTTTCTACTCTGATCACTGTTATCGCCATCTTTCATTAGGTTCGTTGCCTTCCTGGAAGGTGGAAAGGTGAATTTGTCCGGCAGAAAAGCTCTGAAATCTGTTTGGCCTGCAGTGGCACACCAAAATTAGAAGAGCCGGGAGGTTTTACATTCATGGCTGACTGGAAATATGCGGGCTTATATTTTTAAGATGTAAAAAACATGACTAGTAGAAAGTTCATAGAACTTCATGGACATCAAATAACTCTTAAAAACAGGTAAACGATGAAGTATGGGGTACGTGTCCCCTAAATTGAACATAATCATAAAAATTCAGGGAAAAGCAATATATTCTGCAAAATTTATGAGTTTTTTTTTTGTGTGTGGGGGGAGAGTTTACAAAGCTTGACAACCCCCAGTGCATCTGGCCTGGCACATTCCTGTTTGTAATGAGAACCTTATGGGGTTCTGGGCCTGCTCCCCAGGGGGTATCATAAATGATACGCAAGTCAGAGACTTCGTGGCTCATGGCATTTCCCAGAAATGTTTTAGTTAAGCTGCCTCACCCAGCTACAGGGGCAGAAGTTGGGATGAAGTCCACTCATAAATCTTCACTGAACTTTAATTAAGTTATTATTTTTTTGCTATTGTTCATAGGAATTAGAGAGGGGAAGACATAACAGTGAATATATACCCACCTGACTTCACAGAAATGGTCCAGGTTCTTGAGGTTAATGTGACTTTTATTATTTCATAGGCACACATTTTTTTTTAATTTAAACTTTTTTTTTGTGCTTACTTTTGAGAGAGAGAGAGAGAGAGAGAGAGAGAGAGAGAGAGAGACATACAGAATTTGAACCAGGCTCTAGGCGAGCCATCAGCACAGAGCCCTACGTGGGGCTTGAACCCATGAACCGTGAGATCATGAGAGAGAGAGACAGAGAGAGAGAGAGAGAGAGAGAGAGAGCACAAGAGGCAGAGAGAGAGAGAGGGAGGCACGGAATCTCAAGCGGGCTCCCGGCTCTGAGCTGTCAGCACAGAGCCCAGCGTGGGGCTTGAACTCGTGAACTGTGAGATCATGACCTGAGCCAAAGTTAGAAGCTTAACCGACTGAGCCACCCGGGTGTTGTGGCACACATTTTTTTTTTTTCACAACAACAACAACAACAACAACCAGAAAACCACAGAAGTATAAATCCCTGAATGTAATCGTGATGTGACTTTATTATCAAAAGATGTGACGTCATTCCAGCCAGGATGCTGTGTTCTGGTGGTGGTGGTGATTGGGGATGGGAAAAGCTCAAGCCGAAGTGTTACTGCCTCTCCTGGGAATTCTGGCTGTTGTCACTCTGAACTACACAACCCTCTGGGGGGCGCCTGGCTGGCACGGTGGGTAGAGCATATGACTCCTGATCTCAGCGTTGTGAGTTCGAGCCGCACGTTGCGCCCAGAGATTAGTTGAAAAAGACAAATGGACTACACAGCCCTCTGTTCTGCATCCCCTACCTTGCTGTCGCCATCTTTTGAATTCCTGACATTTATTCCCAGAATGAATGCTTCCTTGGGTAGGTCTAGTAGCATTCAGAAATAGATACCTTATAGCATGAACATCACTGTTCTTTTCATTGTCTTTCTTTTAATCATATCTGTTACATCTGATCAATTTTCAGACTTGTTTACCCTTTATTAGTGAGCTGGGATACTTACAGCAGTGTTTTGAAAGGGGAAAAACAACACTGCTTTCTGGGAGCCATTTAACTAATTTCTCCTAAGGACTATTTGTGCATTTTACGAGAGGAATGTCTAAAAGGTTGTAGTGAATGAGGCAGCTACACTAAAAGACTGAGGAGATGAGACAAATGCAACATTTTTTAAAGGGAAAAAGCCAATTTTTGCCTTTCATAAGTTTATTTTGAAAGGGTAGTAGAGAAATTGCTGTTTCGCCACTGGAAAAGAAGAGGGAATTACATATTCAAGGGACAGAAACCTTTAACATCTTACAAGGTATTACAGTGAATTTCGTATTGCAGGTCCTAGACGGTTGTGGCTAATAGAGATTTGTGCCCCTGCCAACTGTACGAATCAGAGGCGGCATGTTTTGTTTAAGTTGTCGAATTATTAGACCTTCATCATCAACAAAATGGAAAGACACTGGAAATTGCAGCCATTGTTTAATAGTGTTTAATAGTGAGACTTCATTTCCTTTCTTTCTTTTTTTTTTTTTTTAATTTTTTTCAACATTTATTTTGGAGAGACAGAGACAGAACATGAGTGGGGGAGGGGCAGAGAGAGAGGGAGACAGAGAATCTGAAGCGGGCTCCAGGCTCCTAGCCATCAGCACAGAGCCCGACGTGGGGCTCGAACCCACGAACTGTGAGATCAAGAGGTGAGCTGAAGTCAGACGCTTCACCGACTGACCCCCCCCAGGCGCCCATTGTCTTAAGTAGACGATGGATGATGAAGGCTTCCGGCGTCACTCCTGATACTCTGTACCCCCTCCATTGCATATTAACAGGAGAATTCAGGCTCTCTGTGAGCCACATCTTTTTTTCATAATCATAATCTTCCGTTTAAAAACTGAAATGTAAAAATCGTAAAAGCTATAAAAATATAAAAAGCAATACGATCGGTTTTCATGAATCAATTTGAGCTCCTTTGAGTGGTGTGCATGCGCAAGGATGAACGCGGATACAGCGTGATTCTCATGAATGGCAAGATCGGAAGGAGCGGTTGTGGTCTTCGAACTTCAGGCTTGTGGAGGTCTTTACGGGGATGAGAGCTAGGCCAACTATGGGGCAGCGCTGACGCCCTTTCCTCAATCTCCCTGCCAGTCGATGCGAGGCTTCTGCCAGTCCAAACGGGAGGAGAACAAAAATCCCTCTCAAGGCAGCGCATTTCTTCCCGTTTGGACCGTTCTGATACAGACTGCATCGAATGTATGAAAAGGGCCTCTCTGGAGCTCCCAGCTCTTGGTTGTGTTTCTGCCCTGGAGGCCACACAGAATAAATATAATCTCTTCAGTTCACCTGAGCCCTTCCTGGGTTTGAGGACAACCCTCCTGTGTTCACCGTGTTCTCATTTCTCAGGGCAAGATGTCCCAGCCTGTGGATAATTGCATAGTGAGAATCCTAGCAACCCTGCCTAGATCTGCAGGCAGGAGGTGGCCGTGCCCCGAATGCCCTCGTTCTGTTTTTAGGGTGGATAGAGCAGGGAGAGGCCTCTCCGCCTTGTTTTCAGAAGCTGGGGTGATGAGCAGGTCCTCAACAGCCCTTGCTCACGGAGACTTCCCTCTGGATATCTTGTCCTTAAATAGCCCTGATATGGAAATCCCAAAGGATCCAAAGACTAACAAGAACTTTTCCAGAAGGAATCAAATACCTCATGTTGGGCCTTGGTGCCTCCTGGGAAACTGTATCTCTCACTGTGGCTTCACTGGCCTGTACTTGGCAGGTGTGATGACCCCCGTGTATCGAGCGGCTGTTGCATATCAGACGCTCCTCTGAGCGTTCTCTAAACATAAACTTGGTCAAGCCTCCCAGTAACCCTGTGAGGTAGTCGATGTGTTTGTCACTGACGTTTTTGCCGTGGGGACATCGAGGCCCAGAGAGGCTAAGCCATTTGCTCAAGACCACCTAGGTAGGTATAGTGGCTGATTTGCACCCTACACTGTCTATACTCCAGTGTTGAGATGTTGCTCCACACTGGCCACCTCTGAACAAGCCACCACTTGGATGGCACAGAAGCCCCGTCTTCTCCTTGCCGTGACTGTCACTTCCTCTTGCAAGATGGAGAATGGGATCTGAATAGCATTCCACTGTGGCGCCACATCCTTGACTGGCCACGTTTTCCTTGTGGTCCGAACTGACCATGAAATGCTTGAAGCAGGTTCCGCCGAACCTTTGCGATAGATGAGATCCTAAGATCTTCTGAAGTGGGGAATGGGCGTTCATTCATCCCTCCATTCGTGAAATATGTTGTGGGTGTCTCCCATTGGCCAGGCACGGGGGATCTCATGGTGGCCAGTGTAGGAATGGCCCCTGAAGCCCGACCATTACATTCGTGAAGTAGGATGAGAGTTGGGCCGACATTGTATCTGATGATCCTTCCGGTTGCGGGGATTATGGCACTCTTTAAGATGACAAGAACAGGTACCCGTTGACCCGTCCTACTCAGCCTACCCTTCAGTGCCGCTGCTCTGGTTGATCCGTGCTGGAGATTTATGTGAACGGGATCAGCATGAGAAAGAGGATTGGCGAGAGACACGGCGAGCCATTTCCAAAGACACCATTCTGAAAGGGCTTGAGCCATCAATCATATGTTGAAACATAGGGCACAGGGCATGTGGCTTTGCTTGTGGCTGTCGGGAGGCTAGGCTGACCCAACACTGCCTCAAATAGTTTCTTCGGTGTCTAGTACTCATTATTTCCACCTGTTACAGGAGAGGGCCCTGCAATCAAAAGCTGGCTCTATGACATTGCACTTCATTGTTGGTTACCACTTCCTATACTACAGTATTGACGAATTACTGTAAAGTCTCGAATTCAGCTTCACGATATAGACTCTGCCAAAAGGAATCTAAAGCACAAAATCATTTTTTCACACATCATTGTCACTGCGATTAATGGGGCACCCTGAGATGAATAATCTCTCGCTACCAAAGGCTTTTTTCATAAATATTTCGAGTCAGGACTAGAGACTTGACTTGGGGGATTAGCTTAGTAAGGAGACTTTAGATCCCGTTTTGTGTGGGTCTAGTCTTGGCACCGGAGTATGAATTTTTCTAACAAGACCAAACAGAGCCAGCTCTTTTTCTTCCAGAGAGCCACCTTGACTGTCAGTGTGGGTGATAGATGACGGCCTCTGTGTTAAGAAGTTTATTGTATTTAATTGGACCGCGGTCTGTTGTGCTCTCAGTGCTTTGTTGGCGCCGTCTTCCTCTTCTGCGAGAAAGTTATACATGACTGTGGGTCATTTCCTGACCGTCCGGCGAAGCCTTTATGAGCCAGCGTCCTCTGAGCTCTGCCCTCGGCGGTGACCCCACAGATGACTGACCTTTGATGGGGAGAGGAAGGAGTGGCATGTGGCACTTGGTCCCTTTCCACTTGAGTGGAGGTGACTTGGTGGAGTTTTGGGTGGGGGAGTATGTATGCCTTGTGTCAAAGCTGAGACTGACCGACCCTTGTCAGGAATGTTGCGGGGGGAGGGGGTGGTGGGGGGGAAGGATTCCAGCAGGAGATAAAGGTTGAACTAGATGACCTTTGAGGTTGTTTCGGCTGTTGCTTTTTTATGATGCTTTAAAATCCCTTAGGAGAATGGTATAGGGCATTGGCCAGGACTCTCAAGCTTGAAATTGTCAGAAGATAACACCCAAATCCAATCACACCAAATTCACTTTAAATTTTCAAAGTATGCGGCTCATATTTTTCCCGACTTTGGGGGGAGGGACTACGGTGAGAGCGCAGGAAGAAGATTATGGCAACAGAAAATACAACAAACAATGAAAATAGCACCGACACCCCAAACTTTAAATTAAAAAAAATTTTTTAAGGATTGGGAATCGTTGACATATATAGTGTTTAAAACCTTTTTGCCTCCTTTGTGAGCGCAACCAATGGAGCCTATTAATTACTGTTGCCGCCTCTCGGCATTTAATGGTGCCTCATCTAAATAGAGACAGGGAAGCTGGCTGCTGCTCTCCCCAAATCTCTTCATTCTTGCAGTCCTGACTCAGCGTGGGGACCTTCCTCCATTCGGCTATTGACATGCTCGTTCCAGAAGTGGCTTAGCTCTTCTCTGGGTCAGGAGCGAGAGGCTAACATTCTCGCAGTGGAGAATGTACGCTTATCTCCCTCCAATCCACTCTCCGTGTGATTCCAAAATCAAACCCAGGCGTCTTATTCTTCTTTGTTCGTAATGCCACGGAATAAATATTACAGTGTTTAAACACATTCTTGACGAAATCACTTGCAGCGATTTCTAGTCCAGTTCGGTTTGTAGAGTTTAATGTCTCCCACCCGTGTGGACATGAGATTAATGCAAAGTGGAAGAGACTACAGATTAAAAAAATAAGTGATAAAGACAGAGCTTAAAAACTCAGAGAGGAATTTGAACTGTCCCTTGTGTCCACGCATTAGGGCACATGCTAGGCACGTGGCATCAGTTAATGACATTAGAAGGGGCTATGCAGAAGCATGAGGAAAGAAGTTAGTAATAATGTTCACCTGTGCGTATACAGAGCATATACTTACACACACGTGTCTATGTACACGTATACACATGTACACACGCATGCATACATAAGTTAGCTGTAGATTCTAGGCTTTTGTGAAACCTAAACTCTTAAGACATGTGGTTCCTGATACCCTATGCCACCTCCGTCGCCGATAGACACAAACAAGCTGTCTTCCTCTGTTAGCCTTTTTGTGTGGTTGAGGGCTGTTCTATCTAAACAACTTATGCCATTATTGTATTTTAAACACTCCTTTAAAAAAAAGAGCAAAATAATCAATGCCAGCTGCCCTGAACACTTGTGCGTTTAAAGAAAAAAATTATGTCAAGCCAGCTTCCATCTGAGATGCTTCAAAGGGGGAGCATTTACTATCCAACGTTTTCAAGCTTCTAAAATCTCTTAATGTCCAGGATGCATTCTGGGCCTGCTGCTTGTCTAGAACTGTTTTGAAATGCTTTTGGATTCAGGGAACCCTCAGATGCGTGTAGCCCCACGCCCTTTTCCCCTCGTTGGTTTTGAGACCCCTGTGTATCTGGAGGCAAACGTGTTCCATGTGTTTCCAATTCATTTACACTTAACTCGTCGAAATGTGGCCTCGTAAGAGCGATTTGAGGTTCAAGAAGCTTTTGTGCATTTTTTAGTGTAAGCTTCTGAAAACCTTTCCCACCACCCCCATTCGCCCCAAGAAAGGCCCGTTTTGCCACGGGTAAGCAAATCGAAATGCCGACAGGTCTGAATTCCTTGGTCACAGTGTGTCCAGGCGGCAGGCACTGGCTCCCGTGTTTTTGTGTTGGGTCGACTGGGCTTCCCTGGCTCGGCCGGCTGTCTTTCTTGGATGCGGTGGATGGAATTTCTGCATAAATTGAAACTGGACAGGGAATTGATGCCTTCTAACTGGAACTTGCACTCACCTCTTCAGAGAAGAGAGGCATTTGCCCTAATTTGTCACCTGAAATACAACGTCTTAAAGTGGAAATGACTCCATACCTCAGCTATAGGGTGTCTTTTACTTTCGGCATTACAGCTTTTGAAAAATTTGTCATCGTTCCACCTGCAGTTACTTTCTTCCCATTTAATAAGCAATCTGATATAAAGTGATCAGAAATCTCCTTGGGTGCTGCCGGTGGCAAACAAGAGCCCCCGAGAAGCAGTCCGTGTGGAAGCGAGTGTCGTGGAGCACGAAGGCGGCACGGTGCTGAGGCCGGTGGAAATGAAGGTCAGTGTGACAAGCAGGTACGATTCCAGGGGAGCCTCTGATGGTGCCGTTGTCACTGTTCCTGCAGCCTGTGCCGGCACGGAGGACTGGCTGATTGCAAACCCCGCACAGGCGCGAGGAGTTCCTGGATCTCAAGGTACATTCATATATAACTCTTAGTAGTTCCACAGCCCAGAAAAGAAGCTTTTGCCTTCATCTTGCTAAGAAATTCTCTTAAAAAAGAGTATGTTTGGGGCGCCTGGGTGGCTCAGTTGGTTAAGCATACGACTTTGGCTCAGGTTGTAGTCTCACAGGTCATGAGCTCGAGCCCTGTCTCCCTCTCTCTGCCCCTTGCGGGATTCTCTTTCTCCTTCTCAATGCCCCTCGCTCACTTTCGCTTTCTCTCTTTTTCTCTCAATGAAAGGATATGTCTAGTTTCACGAATTAACATAGAAACATTTCATATGAGATCATTTGGGTTCTCAAGATACATTTCCCTTCCATCATAAGCATTAAGAAGACCTGAGAACCAAATTATGTGTATTTCAGTGTGTGTGTGTGTGTGTGTGTGTGTGTGTGTGTGTGTGTGTAATCTCCAGGGATTTCTAAACCTGCTAATGCCAGTCCTTGGATTTGTGCTGATGTGGAAGCCAGTGGCCAAATGACCACCCAGGTTCTCAGTTGGGGCCACATAGAATTTCACATGAATATTTCAGGTTAGATTTGACCTGATCATAAATTCTTAGTTTTGTTTTTTTTAAGTGTTTTTATTTATTTTCGAGAGAGAGAGAGCAAGGGAGGGGCAGAGAGAGAGGGAGAGAGAGAATCCCAAGCAGGCTCCGTGCTGTCAGTGCAGAGCCCAATGTGGAACTAGAACTCAAACTGTGAGACCATGACCTAAGCAGAAATCAAGGGTCATCAGACGCTTAACCGACTGAAGCGCCCAGGCACCCATAAATTCTTATTTTTGTAGCTTGGGAGTGTGTGGAGTCGGTGTGAAAAAGAGAGCGGTCACATGAGCCGTGTGTGGGCGTCCTGCAGGGGGGTTGAAAGGCACTGTGTGTGTGGAGCAGCCTCACTCACCCCCCGGACCCGCCTCTGCCCTCCCCACGTGCACCGCTCTTCGGCCGAGTTCACGCCACTGCCGGGTCGGGGCACTGAGCGGGGGCGGACAGCTTCAAATGAAGGCTCTGCCCATGAGCCACAACCTTTCCCTTTGTGCTCGTGGTGGCAGGAGATCGTGCAGCTGGCCTCCCCCGGTCCCAGTGGACTCCGGCTTGCCTCTGGGCTCTCAAGACAGCCCCGAAAAAGTTCTAATGCAAAACAGTCAAACCGTGGCTGTTATTTGCTGGCCACCTGTCCCGACCTAAAGTCTTCACTTCTCCAAGGATCGCAGGTGCACGGGGCTCTATATTTAACGTTGTGGGTTGTCGCCGAGGCAGTTGACGAGGCTGTTGCCCGCATTGTGTTTAGCTAGATGACCAGGTCTTGTCTGTGTTCCATCCAGTGATAGGGGTAGTTTCACGTTATGTGTATTGTGGGGGGGGGGCGTTTTGCATTAAGAGGTGACAGCGGGCTTTCTGTAGGCACTCACTCACTAGTTTATACAAACAGGCCTACAAGTGTGTCTGTCTCCAGAGCAACAACAACAACAAAAAACAGGCTTGGAGGGAAAACTTCAGTTCCTTCCTGCTGGGGCAACATGCTGCAGGGACCTTTTCAGTTTCGCATTCACTATTTTACTGTTTGTTCCAGGGCTACATTGAGTGGGAGTGAAATTTTAAATGCACATTACATCTCTGAAAAGACTTTTAGCATAGGGTCGCTGGTACGGTTGCACAGCTGGCCAACAGTCGCTCACAACTGATGGGTATTTGGACCGACTGAGGCCGGGCAGCAGTGGCCTCACCAGCCCTGTCCCCGTTTGTGCAAAAGACCCTCAACAACCCTAGTTTGTCAAATATACCCATCTTGTTGATCTGATCATGTTTATATTTTCGTTTACTGTAGCTTCAGTCTCCTGGCACATACTCGTTTATAAACCATTCCAACACCTTAGTTTAGACCCCCCCCCCACACACACATGCACACACACTCACACGCACAGGCACACACATACATAAAAAGAGAAACTGAGGCACAGAGAAATCATGCACCTTTCCGGAGATCAAATTTTGTGTTGGTGGTCGTGTCGAGAAGTCATCCCTGGCATTGGAATCCCACCGCAGTCACTAAAACACTTGCTCCTCGCAGCATCCTTGTGCAGTGCAAGGCTGATGCATATGCATATGAATCTTCATTAAGATGAACGTAAGATGTTATCGTAACTGTTAATGTTAATATCTGTTCTCAACATTAATAACCAGATGAGCAAAACGAGGCCGATAGACCTCAGTTCTGTATGTGATTAAAATTATTTATTTTCATCTTCAGGGAAAATGTGATGTGGATTGCATGGTTTCCCCTGGATTTGTTAATAGTGACATTGTAACACACACACATGCACACACACCCCATTCATGTAATTAAACCGATTCATCAAACATATTGTTGGAGAATCTCGGAAACGCGTGGGACAGAGCATTAATTAACTCAGAAGCATGTAAACTCTTAAAAGTTTGTCAGCCTATTTTTATTATACATATGCTCTCCCATGTATGATTTGTGACAGCTTAAGGACAGATGGCCAAGTGATTTACAACTCTGACTTCAATTATATACCATGTAGTTCAAGTGAAAATAGCTCTCTTGCAGCCCAAATAGAGATGTTAGCAACCATTTATAAGAAGTGTTTTGAAATTCGAATCATAGTCGAAGCCTGCTTTGTTTGATTTTGTGCAAAAAAATAAAATTGGACTGCCTGTTCCTGAAATTATCACTAAATATTAATCTCTGTTCCTTGGGCAGTTTTAAAATTGTGCAAGTTTAAAAGCGATGTTTTTTTCTCCTTTGTGTAGTTCATAGCAGATATTTCGACCCTGTCACCTCGTAGGGAAATCCTTGGATCCACCTCCTCCAGATTGAGAAAGAAATGGCATACTGTAATGACATATGACATCGTGTAATCACGTAGGCAGGGATGAGGAGGAAGGTCAAGGAGAGAGAATTCTTTTCTGCGTTTTGACTTGTAAAGGCACCCACCCCACCCTTATATTTTCAAAGTGGCTGTTAGCGTTTCAGTCTCGATGTACAACTTACGTTAAAATCTGTGGCGTGTGTGTGTGCGTGCTCTTGGTGGTGGTGGCGTTTTGAGAAGCGTGTGCTTTCCTCCTGCAGACTATAACCTGGCCTTCTAACGTGAGGGGCGAGGGTAAAAATAAATATATGCCTCTAGAGAGAAGAGGGGGTAATATATTTTTGCCTTTCCATTTTTAATTTGCCCATTCTAAATTCTGTTCCAGAAGGGTTTGTATGACTGTATACTTTCCAGAAATATTCTATTTTTGTAGGCTAATGGTTCAGTTTACTTCTCATTTCTTCATTGCCTTTCAGATAAGTACTTCCCCAGGAACTTAGTATTAAAATTTGCCTTTCCAAATGTACCATCTGGAATTCCCAGAGGAAATTATTTTTCAAGTGTCAGTCTCACTCATGAATTTGGCTATAGAGTTGAGTTCTTTTTCTAGCACAACCCCCCTCCCCAATTTCAGGCGTTTTCATAAGTGAAGATACAGAGGGACTGAAAAAGGATCCCTGGATACTTGATTTCCATAAACATTTATTCGTGTCGAATTTTCCAGAATATTCCTATCATAAAGGGAATGTAGAGACAAAGTCTGCACTCACAGGCCTACAACAGCCTAAGAAGCCAGGTGTAAAGGGCACTTTTCCATTCTCAGGGCTGTTTTTGTACGTAGACTCAGAGGCGTTTTCTATCCGGACTGCTGACGCCTTCCAGAAAGCAGGCGGCAGGCAGCATGTGTGTCCCGGGACCCTGAGCTTGTCCTCCCCTGGACTCAGGGGCTGTGGCTGCCACATCATCATTTGGAGCTACGATTCACAAAGTACTCGGTCTACTTGTCGACAACTGTTGCCCACACCCCTCCCTAAAAGTTTTAAGAAATCAGGTCAGTTGAATTTTCTAGTATTTTTGGAATGCAAATTACCCGTACAAAAAGCTTCAACTGCAGTTGTAATTGTAGCTTGTTAAAAGTGAAAAACAGAGTTGTCAGAATTCTATTAGGAAGAAATAGTTTGGGTAATATTTTTCGGCTATATTGACCTTGCTAACTCTATAAAAAGCCAGTGAGTACAACATTTTCATTTGCGTGTGTGTGTGTGTGTGTGTGTGTGTGAGAAGGAGAGAGAGAGAGAGAGAGAGAGACAGAGAGAGAGAGAGAGAGAGATGGAGACAGAGACAGGTAGAGACACAGGGAGAGACACAGAGAGACAGAGAGAGAGAGAGACAAGTCACTGGTTTCCTCTTCTTTCTTTCTATAACCAAACATAAGACATTAAAAGAGCTTTGACATAACATTTAAAATCTAAACTACAGCCAATGTCAATATTATATAGCTAATATTGACTTTAATCAAAAAGGTCTGGTTAATGTTAAAGCTTATAAAGAACAAACAAAATTGTGACACTTATCGCTAAACTACCACTATACAAGTCTATGGGCGATAATCTCAGCTCTGCAAATGAGCTGACTTTCAGAGATAATGGTGCTATTAGTCAGATTTGGTCCTTTTACCTTATCTATATTGTAGATAAATAGCTCACATTTAAATAATCAGAATAGAAGACTTCATAAATATACATTAGGTTTTTGGCTATAGATTTCAACACTATCTAGCTGTACATACAGCTACAAAGAGATGGGTATTAAACATAGTAAGTTATCACTTAAGTATTTTGTAGTATCATTGAAAGGGATCACACCCGAGCCATACTTGTGAGGATTTCAAATGTTAGAGAAACAATTGAATTGTGAAATTCACCAAGAAAGACAGGAAGAATGTTCTAAACGGTCCAACCAGTTTGGAGATGAATGAAGGCAGCAGTGACAGTTCATTCTGCCTCTGTGTGTGTGTGTGTGTGTGTGTGTGTGTGTGTACAGGTACATACTTATGTCCATAATTTGTCTCATGGCGGGGTCCCAGTGTGTTATTGGGATAAAATGACATACAAGAAATCCGTGAGTCCTGAGTGCTCTGAGGGCTCAGAACCCCCAGAGAGCACCAGATCTTGATTGCCAAGTTCAGGACTTCTAGGACTCTGCAGTCACCCAGGTACAACTCCACACAATGTCTTCAGTGAGCAAGAACGCTTGGGCAGAAATGGGCAAAAAACCTGGTATTCTACCCTAAGAGCCTTTCCCTTCTCCCTTATTGATTGATTTTGTTACTTAATCAGTTGATTCTTATTTTATTCTGTGAGTTGTAATACACTGAAGCCATTACTTGTATTTTTTAATGTTTATTTATTATTTTGAGAGAGAGAGAGAGAGAGAGAGAGAGAGAGAGAAAAGGAGAGAGAGAGGAAGGGGCAGAGAGAGAGGAAGACACAGAATCCTAAGCAGGCTCCAGGCTCTGAGCTGTCAGCACAGAGCCCCACGTGGGGCTCGAACCCACGAACCGTGAGACCATGACCTGAGTTGAAGTCAGATGCTTAACTGACTGAACCACCTAGGCTTCCCGACTTATATATATTTTAAGCATTTGAGATAATTTGTAGATTCATACACAGTTGCAAAAAATAATACACGGAGATCCTCTGTACCCTTATCCAGTTTTCCTCCTGGTAATATCTTACAAAACTGTAGTACAATATTACTGTCTCATTACTTTGAAGCACATTGTCCCAGACTTGACCAGTGGGAGACCCTTCAAGTTGGTTCCTGTGTTCTTTTGATCTTTGAGCACTTCCTTAATTTCTGGTGAGATACGCCAAGCTCATCTTGTGTTTCCCTGCCTCAGCCCTGGAATCATCCATTTTTCTCAGGATCTTTGATTCTTTTTATTGGAAGATGGTATGTAGAGAACAAGATGTGGGGGGTTTGGCGTGTTTTTTACTGCTGGAATGTCATGATCTCTACACCATCTCAGCACGTACACAGCGATGAGATATTTGTATGTGCATATACACAGATACGTGCACACACACACATCTGTGTCTATATTGGCCCTTCTGTGCATGTATTTAAATCCCATCACATTCCAGTCTTCCTCGTTTTCTGAGTGCTAACACCCTTCTCTAAGATTGAGAAACCTAGCTGTCATGATCCACGATACACTTATCTTCTCTAGCATGCTAACCCACACCACTGTGAAAAACTGATTCAGGCAAGAATCACTGATGGGTTCTAAAAGTAGTGGGCGGAAGTTTGAGGAGGAATGAGATATTTACACAACTTCTACGTATGTGTCCACAAAACATCGCAAGGGGTATCATGCCCTGCCAGTGGAGAAACGTGGGAGACACCACCTTACCCAAGTGATCAAAGGTACAATCACTAGTATTAGGACGAGTTGACTTCATATGCATCCCGAGGTGAGGTGTCAAAGAGGATTGTTCCTGCCAAAACTGTGTGACTTGAACCTAATCCTGAGGGAACGCCAGACAACAAACTCAAATTGCGGAACATTCTACAAAATGGCAAGGCCATGAAAAACCGAAGAAGCGAAGAACTACTTCAGGTTAAAAGAGACTAAAGGCACATGACAGCTACACCTAAGACATGAACCTAGATTGGCTCCTAAGTCTCTTATTCTTTTTCTTTTTCTTTTTTAAAATTAAAAAAAAATGTTTACTCATTTTTGAGAGAGAGAGAGAGAGAGAGAGGGAGAGAGAGTGTGAGTGGGGAAGGGGCAGAGAGAGAGGGAGACACAGAATCTGAAGCAGGTGCCAGGCTCCCAGCTGTCAGCACAGAGTCCAATGCGGGACTTGAATCCACAGACTGTGAGATCATGACCTGAGCTGAAGTCGGACGCTTCACTGAGTGAGCCACCCAGGCGCCCCTTCTTTTTCTATAAAGGATATTATTGAGGCAACTGGCAGACTGTACATAAAGTTGCTAGATTAAACATTTTTTTTTTGGTAATGTGTATTTATTCTTGAGAGACAGAGCGTGAGTGGGGGAGGGACATAGAGAGAGAGAGGGAGACACAGAATCCGAAGCAGGCTCCAGGCTCTGAGCTGTCAGCACAGAGCTCACTGCGGGGCTCAAACTCACGAGCCAGGAGATCATGACCCAAGCCGAAGCCGGACGCTCAACCGACTGAGCCACCCAGGCACCCCAAGATGATAGATTAGATCTAATCGTAGGGCATCAACATTTATTTCTTGATTACTTGATAACTGTATTGTGGTTATATATGAGAATGTCTGTATTTCCTGGAAATACACACTGAAGGATTTAGAGGTAGAGGAGAATCCTGTCTTGGTGAAGGATATATACGTGGGCTTTAGTTTAATATTCATGCAGCCTTTCTGGAAGCTTGAGTCGTTTTCAAACTACAAATGTTTTAAAAAAGAGATAAGTCAAGGTCCACTCATGTACCTCTATCACCTTCTGGAATAGTAGTAGGGTCCCGGCTATGCCACCCGAGGCCATCTGGTCCACTTGCCCTAAGTCTTGTTGGGCTCAGGTGAGCCTGCTTCTATATTCCTGTAGGTTTCATTCTCCTCCTAATGGCGGAGAAGCAATTGAGGGATGGTGTCCATATTGCCCCTTCTCTTACCTTTCCTCAGCAGTTCTCCAGTGACAATCTGCATCTAGCTAGCCCACGAAAGTGATGATGCGATGAGCCATACGCAGTGTCCTGTAATTGCAGATTTCAGCTTCCTGATAGATCCAAAGTAGCTTATGGCAAGTAACAGTTTGCCCCAGGAGAAGAGCAAAGGCGATTGCAATCATTTTGCTCCTTAAAATCTCCCCCGGAAGAGGAAAAACAAGAGGGCCCATACAAAGTTGAGGGATTTGTTAGTTTATTTGGTATTTGCCCTCACAGGTATGCCTCAGTTCATGTATTCTGTCTACTTTGGGAAATCATCAGCACATTAGTAAAGTGTATAGTATTTTTAATTACCATGATGGGCTTCCCATTTAAGAGGGAATTGAGGGTGCCTGCTTGGTTTGGTTGGTGGAGCACGCGGCTCTTGATCTTGGCGTTGTACGTTTGAGCCCCATGTTGGGTGTAGACATTACTTAAAAATAGAATCTTAAAAACAAGGGGGGGAGTTGAGACAAATTCCTTTGTAAACAATAGTCATCCCTTCCTACTTTTGACAAAGGAAATGTTTTCTGTGTTTATCTGTCTTTTGTTGTATAAGTGCACATATCTGTTAGAGAAATCCTTACGGTGTTCTCATTGCCCAGCGTTAGACCTTAGACAAAATCCTGGTCACAAAGTCTTGGGAGACAGAGAGTGGAAATTGGTGCTGGGCATGATATTATATGGAAATCAGCTGGATCAGGAAAGATTCTGGAACTGGGGAGGGAGGGCAGTGCCTCACCAATAACATTTTGGATTCATTGCAATTCGTTTTTTTGTTTTTTTTTTTTCAACGTTTATTTATTTTTGGGACAGAGAGAGACAGAGCATGAACGGGGGAGGGGCAGAGAGAGAGGGAGACACAGAATCGGAAACAGGCTCCAGGCTCTGAGCCATCAGCCCAGAGCCCGACGCGGGGCTCGAACTCACGGACCGCGAGATCGTGACCTGAGCTGAAGTCGGCCGCTTAACCGACTGAGCCACCCAGGCGCCCCCAAAATGATGCGGATCCTGATGTATGGCTTGATCCCACAACCCTGAGATTGTGCCCTGAACTGAAATCAAGAGTTGGACGCTCAACTGACTGAGCCATCTAGGCACCCCAAGTGGTTCCTTGTTTAAAAAAAATACTTTTGTGGGGTTGGCAGGTGCCAGATACCTAAGCACATCAGATAATTAGAGCGAAAAATACCAAATGTTGATAAATCCTTTTGAAAACTTTGCCTTAGCAACTTCTTCAGTTTTCTTTTTCTGCTCATCAAGTTGAGAGTCATAACCTAAAATTATATTGATACCACTTTTGTCCCAGATTTTACATCTTGAAATCTCACAAAACATCAAGATGTCCACACAAAGCGCTGAAAAAAAGTAGACCCGTTGTCGACTCCAAAGGTGGTAATGGAGGTGAACCCCAGGGTCTTGCCCAGGACATTTTGTCAGCCTCTTAATTCGTGACAAAATCCGTGCTAGCCCAGCGCTGCCCTGGGTGGGTTGGGGGAGTGGTGTGGTTGTCATGCCTGGCCCCGTGATCTTCACCATTTCACTGAAGCTTTCCTTCAATCCTGCATCATCCTTCAGTGAAGATGGCACGTGGCAGTGTGCTGTCATTCAACGAGCACTGGAGTGGGCAGCGAGAGGAAGTTCTGTCACCTCCCCGCTCTGGGCTTCGGTTTCTCGAGGGGGGACCAGTGAATCTCTCGGGCACCATTCCCGGGCCCCTTGTCTGTTCCTATGAAATGGGGCCTTTATAGGCAAACCCAAGGCACAGAGAAACACAGCCACAGCCACGGGCTGATCGGTACACGAGTCCACTGGCTGTGTTGACATTTCTCTTCTCGACCTAGTCATTCGTTTGTTTAACTGATGGTTGTTAACATATCAAAATCGAGCTTGAAAAGTGATAAATTGGGTGCATGTTTATCCTCTTGTCTCTGATGCGAAATGATTTTTGAACAGCCACCTTTTGATGTGCACACGTGCTCCAACGAGGTTAGGGTGAACGAATTGTGCGGACAGTAGGAGTGGTCCCACCACATGGCAACCCGCTTTGAAGTTTCTAGCACCCTCACAACCAGGTTTCCAAACCAAAGAATGAGGCATCTTGAAGACCCACCCAGCTTTTCCTAAGTGTTGCCAGGTGGTCTTAAAGATTATTAAGAAGAAAATTGGAACATTTTTCTTTGCTTCTGGTGTTGGAAATGAGATGTAAGTGGGTGACTGTCTTGGAACAGCCTGCTGCTTCCTCATCATTTTAGCGCCCATCTCACCGGGTGGTTGTGGCCGTGGGACAGGTCGATACGTAAACGGGCTGAGAAGCGTGCCTGGCATGTCATAAAGAGCCGGGCCTCCCTCGCAGGGCCCTTGGGAGCATTAGATGAGTTTATACATCTAATATACATTGCAAAGTATCTAGAACAGTTCCTGAGTCATAGTGAGCGCTCAAGAAATGTTAGCTGCTGTTATCATTCTTACTCTCAGGTCATCCGGGGTAAGGTTTGCTATTATTATCCAGTAACCTTATGCCGGGCATGTAATAAGTGCTCAGTAAATATCAGGACCATTCCTATGAAAAATATGATTGCATGATAAAAATGCCCAGAAATCTCCCCTTGGGTTGAGCCGAAAACATTTTCCAAGGCAGATGATTTGGCAAGTGTCGCTTCGGGGTGATTTGCGTGGATCGTTCGTAATTGCCGTGTATTTCTCTCCCTCCCATGTCTTCCGCCCTCCACGAGAAAGAACCGGACGCCTTGAGATCCCCTTACTCCGGTCGTAATCCTTGTTATTTTGGCCTGCTTGCCAGTGTCTAGTACAGTTAAGCTGCACTTCCCCGTGCCGCCAGCAGGTGCTGACGACGGACGCTTGGTGTGTGAGAGCCTCAACATTTTTAAGACTGGAAGCTGGGAATTCAGGGAAACAAATTCGTGCCATACTTCGTGAACAGGGACGTTGGAACTTGCGTACAATGAATGGGCCCAGGACAAGGAATGCCAGTGGGTATGGTGCCCGAACTCCTTTTGTCAGGGAATTTAAAGCTCAAAGCCTTCTGCCCTTGTCTGTTCAATCGCTTGGGAGATATTGGAGTGCCTACTGTCTGCAAGGCGCCTGGTTGAGTAATCTGGGAACCGATGACGAGGAAAAATAGAAAACAGACATTAACTTCGCCCTGGGTTTTTCTTTTTTTTATAGGCACACACACAGGAAAATGGCTTTAATGGTAGTTCATTCAGAAAAATAGAACTTTTCTCATTAACACAGACTTGCTTTATTAAAAGTGTACCAGAGGGGCGCCTGGGTGGCGCAGTCGGTTAAGCATCCGACTTCAGCCAGGTCACGATCTCACCGTCTGTGAGTTCGAGCCCCGCGTCAGGCTCTGGGCTGATGGCTCAGAGCCTGGAGCCTGTTTCTGATTCTGTGTCTCCCTCTCTCTCTGCCCCTCCCCCGTTCATGCTCTGTCTCTCTCTGTCCCAAAAATAAATAAACGTTGAAAAAAAAAAAAGT
>NW_024420310.1:2994335-3064055 GCF_014898765.1 Herpailurus yagouaroundi
GATATTCAACTTCACCAAAGAAGGCAATTTAACCTCGTACCGATCTAAATAAGATGAACCGTCGTGTTCCAGAACGCTGAATGTTTTCCTGCTGTATCTTGCGTGGAGCGACGGTATACAAGTCTCATGTTTCCAACCTGTCCTTTACCTTGGGCTTTAAATAGAAAAGAAACTATTCGTCAGCATCTTGAGGGTGCTGCTGAACAGGTATTCATTTACGGAGGACCGCTTCCTATAGGTAACATGTGAAGGAGGGAGGAGCATGGTATCTCCAGGGGCCTCAGTGTTTCCATCTGTGAGATGGGGCTGTTGTGAAGGTCCTAGGGGGCAGTGTAGGCCAAAGCACTTGTGAGCTATGAAGCGATATACAAATGTGGGGGCTGGTGGAGCGGTTAGTGCTGTTCCATGTATTAGTTTTAAATTTGGAAATGTTAGAGCCATACGGCATGCATCTGTCTACACAAGAAGTTGGAAATATTTGTATTTTTATTACTGGGGGATCAGATGTTTGCTCGCTTTGACAGCAACACAACTCAGCTGATTTTCCTCAACTTTTATTTTTATTTATTTATTTATTTGTTTGTTTATTTAATGACGGCTGCGTACCTTTGTGGGAAGAAGAAGTATTTACGAGAGATCATGAATTGCCCTTTTAAAAAACAAAATATTGGACTAGCGTCTGCCTGTCTTATTTGTTCAAGTGTTGTTAACGCTCTTCAGGGGTGGTTTTTAATCAGTTCATCAACATCACCAAAAAGTACATCATTGAAACCTAGATTTAGTAACACAGCGAAGGCAGATCATACAAATTGACATTTGTACGTTTTCCTGATTCTCATTTTGTGCAAAGCTAACTTAAGATGCCAGCGACTCACAAAACATATTGTTTCAACATGTTCAGATTGCTAACAGACCATACTGTTATGCCTTTTAGATTCCAATAAACCATATGAAAATGCTAATTATTGAGTCTACATTAATTTGTATAAATTATGCAAATTGAGTAGCAATTAAGCACTACTGTGGTTGAGGTAGATTCCATGCTATTTTTTAACTTAATGTTGGACTGACATAGACTCTGTTCGCTAAAATAAATTGTTTTATTGTTGAGTGTTTACAAAGCAATTGCTGATGGTAATTGGTTGTAGATGACACTATTGTGCATTTCAGTAAGATTTATTTAACCATATGCACTACAACCAAAACACACACACGCAGGAAGAATGGTCAAGGAGTGGCTTTATAGGCAGTTCAGTCAGAAAAAAAATAGAGCTTCTGTCCATTAACATAGACATTCCTTATGAAAGGTGTTTTAGAAAGAAGAAAACAAATAAGACAAAGGGAGAGCACTTGGAGAGATGGGGTTAGGAATGTTTGAAGAATGACTACAGCAAGAGGTCAGAACATCTCCTTCCGTCTTTTGAACAGAATCCCAGGGAGTGATTGTAATTTTAGATGCCTCCTTGGTATATGGATGAGAAATTCAGCCCCGATCTGGTCAAACCAGTTGTGTGTGCTTTGCACTGGCACACAGGGGTTTCTCCCTGAATCCCTGAGACACGCACAAACGGTCTAACCAGATCGCGTGCCTGGGTGTGTGCACGCGTGCGTGCAGGCTTCCATGTATATACGCACGTATGTGTGTGTGTGGGTGTGTGTGTGTGTGTGTACTTAGCAGTTGGTGGAACGCCATCTTCGCACTGTCTCCAAACACTAAATTATTAAGTGTCCATGTCTGGGGAGCGGGTCGGCCGCCTGGCTCGTCTTAGCCCCTCTCTCTGGAAGACAGGAACTCTCTCTGGAAGGCAGTCACCCTCTGTTACCACTGAGCAGAACTCGAGGCCACACATCGTTCTGTCTTTGGGATTCAGATTGGGTTTTCCAACATAAAGGTTATACACGTTGATATGATAATTGCCAGAGGAAAATAAATCCTTTCTTCCAAAATGATCGTGTGAAGGAGTGTATAAATTACGATTTGCAAGTGCAGTACTGGCTTTAACGTTGAAACATGGCCTTGTGGTGACGAGCAGATCGTGTCAGCCTTTGCTAATTTATTGCATTTTAGTTTCTCTAACTGGCAATGAATCGGGGAACTTTAGATCCATGCAAGTGTCTTCCTGAGAGTTTAACCAAAATAAAGGGAATATGTTACCGAATGTCTACTGAGGTCATATTTATGCCATTATTCTAATAAGTTTAGTCAGACGAATCTAGAAATTGATTAGTTTTACCAGCTCCATAAATGTGTTTTCCATAACCTCCCAACCAATTTTCATCAGTTTTCATTGGCTTGAAATATATCAGAATTCTGAAAAATTCATTGAGTAAATCATTAACTCCAGTTTTTGTTACTTGATATTTTAATAACGAATGATAAATCTCCTCAAGGACTTTTTCAGCTTAAACTTTATGGCTTGAAATACAGCTCACTAAGTCCTTTGGTTTTCCTTTACAAACCAGACTTAGTTGTAATCCCTGTTACTTTTGCCAGATTTTCCATTTCCCTGGCTAAATCCATTGGGGGAAACAAGGTTTTAGAGCAAGGTCTCTACTGTGAACGTTTCATTCACACTAGCTCACTAAATCATGTAGAGTCAAAGGATTTGAATAGAACTCTGCTTCCAGCAAAAGAGGTGAAGCTGTGCATTGCCACGTGAGTCAAAACTTTGTTGCATCTCTCAGCTAGGATCACTGGGCGGTACGGCAGCGGGCCAGCACTGAGCCAAGCGTCCAGAGACCTCTGTTCGGGACCAGCTTCGTGGCTTTAGGCATATTCAAACTCCGTGCTCGAGTGCCCTGATCTGTGGCTGCCGTGGAGAGACCTGAACGGATGTATAAACGGCAGGGATTATCACTTAGTCAGAAGAGCCAGGTAATTTAAAAGTCAGCATCACGTGTTGGTTTCAGCTCACACCCTAATACCAGACAGCAGTCCCCCTCTGGGGGCCCTCTGTATTAATGTTGACAAAATAGGAACCATGCCCATTGGGCAGGTACCAGAAGATGCCTGATAAAGTTTTATTTGTTTTCGTGTTCATTGCCTACCTGCCGACATTTAGATGCTTAAAACTTTATTGAACTGTCTAGGCTACCCCAGACTTGCCAACAGAGAGCCGTTCTGTTTCTAAATCACGGATCCAATCTGGTGACCTGCTTACTCAGTAGAACAGGATGGCCCCACAAATGACATCCTGAGATATGTAGGGAAGTGCTGAAAGGTGTAGTTTTGTGGCCAAGAGGACAAGGATTGGGGTGCCAACCTTTTTAGTTGCTAGCCGGGTGACCTTGGCAAAGCTACTTAAAGTCTTGGTGCCTTAGTTTTCTCATGTGTAGAACAGAGATACTCACAGTACCTGAGTCATTGGGTACCTGATCGCGACGTAATCCACACAAGGACTTGGCCCATAATACTTAATACTCATCGCTGCCACCACCTTCATTGTGGTTATTCTTACAAAGACACGGTTTTGATTATTGGGAATTAAGTCCAGATTCTCGAGACTGGCATTGATTGATTTGACTGATTGATTGAAGTATAGTTAATACACGAAGTTACATTAGTTTCAGGTGTCTAATGTAGCGATTCGAGAACTCTGTACGTTAAGCTGAATCTGTACGTTCAGCTGGCCTCACAAGTGCAGTTACCATCAGTTGCCATACGACATTGCCATACCGCTGGCTGTGCCCCTCACACGGTACCTTTCATCCGCATGACTCCCAAGGCTGGCATTTAAAACCTCCCTTAAAATGATCTACCTCCATTCTTTTCTTTCTTCACACGTTGAAATTTTGAAGTATAAGTATGACCCAAATATTGCAGGGGACATAATTCTACCCAAATAATAATTTGTTATTTATGTGAAACTCAAATTTAACGTGGCATCCTGTAGTTGTACCTGTAGATGTAGCTGCCTTCCTCACAGGTGTGCTCCTCCCTTTCCCACCTTGTCCCCTGCCTCCAGCGGGGAAAGATCTCCAGGAAGGCAGAGCCGCCCTCACCTCCTGAGTCTCTAATTAAATCCTGCTCAGGGGGCACTTGGGTGGCTCAGTCGGTTAAGTGTCCGACTCTTGATCTCGGCTCCGGTCGTGATATCATGGTTTGGGAGTTCGAGCCCCACATCGGGCTCCATGCTGACGGTGCGGAGCCTGCTTGGGATTCTGTCTCTCTCTCTCTCTCTCTCTCTCTGTGCCTCCCTGTGCTCTCTCTCTCTCTCTCAAAATAAATAAACTTAAAAAGAAAAAGAGCTGCTCAGACCCCTGAGCATATGGTTATAGCAAGAAATATTTTTATTCTTTTCCTTCATCTTTCGGTGAACATTTTTTTTTTTAATTTTTTTTAACATTTATTTTTTTGAGACAGAGAGAGACAGAGCATGAATGGGGGAGGGTCAGAGAGAGAGGGAGACACAGAATCCGAAACAGGCTCCAGGCTCCGAGCTGTCGGCACAGAGCCCGATGCGGGGTCCGAACTCACGAACCGTAAGATCCATGACCTGAGCCGGAGTCGGACGTTCAACCGACTGAGCCACCCAGGCGCCCCTGTTTCGGCGAACATTTCTCTATTCTTGCTCCTCCAGTGTGCGATGGTGTAGACTGGGGGGCCGCCCACTCTGCTCGTGGCTGCTGGCTGCACTGCCCACGCCCATCACCGCCTGGTTCTGCTCCCTGGCCGGCGGCGTCCGCTTTCCTAGCACGTTACATAAGCTCCCCTGCGTGACGCTGATGTGTGGCCACGGTGGTGAGAAATTGCTAGGCCCCTGCTGCAGACTGTTCCCTGTGCCTGGAGTACCCCCACCCCCCCATTCGCATGCCCACATTTTGCCCTTGACAAATTTTACCGTCCGTGAGGACCCTAAATGCAGTCCCTGGAATCACTTCCCGTGGACGCTCCTCAGCACCTGCCTTCCGTCAGGGGGCTGCCTTCTTGTGCCTGGACGCTTGGCCCGCAGTGTGGGGAGCGGGGGGGGGGGGGGCTGGGGTGCCAGCCTGTGGGGACTCACTGTTCCTTCCCCTGGTGCCTCGCGCAGTGCCGTCGGCATCACTGAGGCGGTGTCGAGGGCTGCCCAGTGGAACTGACCGTGCGAGTAGAGGCCCCGGCCTACCAGGAAGGCTGCCAGGGAGAGAGACTTGCTGGAACTTCTCTCCGGGTGTTTTCCTGAAGAAACTAATGCAGATATCTAGTGATCGTTCGTTCCCAAGCTGAAAGCATTTTTGACTACCCGTGTCAAAACTTTGTGAAGAGACTAATAAAAAATAGCTTCATAGGATACTTAGCGGGCATGAACTTTGGGACTTGTCGTCTCTGTATGTGAATCCTAGACACCCATTTTGATATCTGCACTTTTGTTGAAACCCGATTAAGCCAATTGGAAAATCAAAGATCTTTACCCATCTCTCTAGCTTGCAGTCGAAACTGTTTTTTTTTCCCCCAAAGCCTTTGAGGGCTGTTACTCGGTCTGGTGCAAACAATTTATTGTTAAAGTCCTAGAATATTTGCATTTTAATTAAAGAAAATTTTAATTAAACTGGAAACTTTGTTGAGAAAAGGCAAGTTCAGACAGCAAGTACACTTTGGGAATTCTGTGTTTGGCGCCATTTAAAGAGTAAAATGGCATGTGTCTGTCTGGCGAACTTAGTTGAAAACATCTCCCAGCCCCCTCTGGGGAGCAATTGCTGGAGCAGCCGAGGGAGGCTGGCCTCGGAAGGGCTGCACAGTGGCCAGGTGTTGAGATGTTTTAGACAGAGATGCAGGTGAGAAATCAACTTTTCTTTGGCAGGGGATGGCAGGGGGAGGTCAGACGGTCAGAAGAAATACAGAAGCTCTCTTTTTTAAAAAAAAATTAATGTTTATTTATTTTTGAGAGAGAGAGAGAGAGTATGAGCAGGGGAGGGGCAGGGAGAGAGGGAGACACAGAATCCAAAGCAGGCTTCAGGCTCCGAGCTGTCAGCACAGAGCCCGACGTGGGGCTCGAACTCGCAGACTGAGATCATGACCTGAGCCGAAGTCGGACGCTCAACCGACGGAGCCACCCAGGCGCCCCTACAGCAACTATATTAATAGAAATATTTTCATACATTTATGTCCACTTTGACGATGAGAAGTAGATTTGGCAGAACTGAAACGAAATTGTTTTACTAAATAGCATCTTACTATAGTGCCACATCAGCAGTCGGGTCAGCAGTGACCCGGAGGCATGGCTCTAGCCCTGCATCCACAGTGAGAAGACTGCGTTCCCGCCTGGGTTCTGCCCCTTTTAAAAGCTGTGTGACCTTGGACAGGCCATAGAGTAAAGAGTGAAGTTTCCCCAGCCGTGAAGTGCACATGGTAACCTCTGCCCTCTTAACACCACGAGCTTCTGTGATGGTCAAATGATGGAAAACCATGCAAATGCAAACACCGTTAATGCGCGATATCAGTGTACAAAACACTTTGGTTAAGATTTGTGAGCAAATTTAATGTAAAGTACAAAAACAGTGAATTATTTAAACATTAGGGGGAAGTGCCTCCTATTGTTGAACTGCAAAGTCAGTGTCCTGATGTTTCATGATTCTTTTTTTAATGTTTATTTATTTTTGAGAGAGAGAGCGCGCACGCACGAGCGCAGGGGAGGGGCAGAGAGAGAGGGAGACAGAATCCAAAGCAGGCTCCAGGCTCCCCGAGCTGTCAGCCCAGAGCCCGTCACGGGGCTTGAAGTCGTGAACCGTGAGATCACGACCTGAGCTGACGTCAGACACTTAACCAACTGAGCCACCCAGGCGCCCCTGTCATGATTCGCAATGCAGCTGCGAGGAAATCACGATTAGGGTTTTGAACCCCTCTCCCAACTTTCAGATTGATAAAGGTCACACATTAATTTCACTTTACTCCAAGTATATTCTGAAAGATGAGGTGCCTGTGTGTCTCCAAAGATAATCATGGAACTGAAAAGGTTTCTTAATATCCTGTCATGTACACATGATGACAACAGCTGTCAAAGAAGAGGTTTGGTGAACATGGGTCAAGTCCCAGGGCAAACGCTGCTTAGGTGAGAGGTACATATCAACAGGCACAGAGAGTGACTGGACTGCCATGTGCTGGGCGACAAGAGATCAGGGACAGGGCTTTCCAAGACTATTTACATGGTCCGGGTGTAAGTTGATGCGAGCCTGCCCTGCGATGGTAGTGTGGGATTGGAAAGGAGAGGAGGAGAAATGCATTTTGAATTTTTCATTTGTCCAAGGTGTCCTTCCTTCCAGCGAGCACTTATGTAACGGCAGCCCCTTGGATCCTGCCGTGGCTCTGTAGGGAAAGTAACAGGCAAGGCAGGCTTTTGTTTGTTTCCAGGAGCTTTCACTGAGGCCCTTTCACTGTTGGTGGCCTGGTAGCCAGCGCCCTGCATCTCCTCCCCACTGCTTAGCTGACAGCTGCAGGTAGAGAAGCTTTGCCTGTTTGGGAGGCAGCTCTGAGAGCAGAGGGGAAAGAGGGAGAGGCTGGGGGGGGGGGGGGAAGCGGAAGTGGCTCCATCAGTAGCATCGAGATTAAACAGCTCTCTCATCTAATGGTAGGAAATGAGGCATTTTCAGCGGGGCCAGCTCTGATAGCTGTGTCCTTGCGATGCCACACCGGGCGTGCGGGGGTAGGAGGCAGTTTGTAGTGAAGCAAGTTAAGAAATAGACCCAGACACGGGTCATCTTTCTCCTCGGCACAAAGGTGGCCTCCAGTGAGATTAGACCAACCTTCCCCCACACTGTCAAAGTCTACAACAGAAACACCGACGGATATTTGACTAAATTAAAAAACAAACAAACAACTACCCTTTCTAATGTAGGAGCTGTTTATTGAGGACTTAATCCAAGCAGATGTTACGGGGTCGTGTATTGATGCTTACCGCGTGGAAGGCACTGTGACGAATACAGTCAATGCACAGCCAGAAACATGCAGATTGCCAGGCTCAGCCCCGGAGACTCAAATAAATGGGTCCGGCCTGGGGCTCCAGAAGCTGCCTTTTTTAACTGGCTTCTAGCTGACGCCCATGCTGCTGGTTTCCAGACCACGCTTGGCATAGCCAAGTTGAAGGGCACCTTACTAGAGGCGTGCTTCTCCAACTTTATTGTGTTACAATGCAGATTGCAACTCAGTTGATCCAGAGAGTCAGTGGCCAAGTCTACCTGACTGTCGAAGCCCACTGTCGTGCTCACCACCACCATCTGATCCTTCAAGAACAGCAACCAGAAAGAAGACAAGGCTTCGATTCCCGAATGGCTACCCCTTACGGATTCTTGGTTTCTTCAACGTGTCGTGCCAAGTGCTCTGCGTGTCTTCTCTCATTTAGTCCTGACAAGAGCTTATGGAGAAAGATAGGAAAAAAACAAACAAACAAACAAAAACAAAACAAAACAAAACAAAAAAAAACTTACTGAGGGAAGACAATTCCCATTTTAAAGATGAAACAACTGAGCCTCAGAGAGATCTCCTCCACGCTAAAGACTTTCATTTGCTATTTAAAGTACCTGTCCTCTGTTGTCTGTGTCCCTCGATGGTCCTGCCTTGACATGTGCTCAGCTAAGCAGAATCTTTGTGGCTCCACGCAGAAAAACAGACAGGCTCTGCTAACTAGAAATTGTTTTTAATCCCCCAGTAAGCATGTGATGCATTACACAGTTGTATTTTTTCTTAAACTCTGGGTAACCTCTAAATTTAGTCTTAAGAGAGTTATGGGCAGACAAAACAATGTAATTTATTAGGCCTTATTACATACCTTGTACTTTCATATCTGTTTTTTATTTTTTTAACTCTCTGTACTGCCCTAAAGGTCGGAATGATCCCCCCTCCCTCATTTTAACAGATGACAACTAGAGAAGGTTCTTGACCTGCTCAGCATCACACAGCTACAGAGACTGGGTTGGGCTCGGAAGCCAGCTCTTACCCTTAGGCCCTACTGCCTCCCAGTTCCTCATCTGTGAAATGGGGGAGAATAATACTCATTACTCAGACAAAGTCTAATACCTGGCATTGATTAGCCGTTCAATACAGGGGAGCCGTGTATTACTTCGATTGTTTCGATGGGGCTCAACGTGGACCGAAAGCCCTTGCGTCACCACCCACCCCCAGCGTCTCTGGAAGTTAAATGCCCCACGTCACTTTGTTAGATTATGTCTGAAACTGCGGCTCGTTTAAAAGGACCTGATCTGAGCTGCTAGATATAAGACGTCGTTTCTTTTCTTATAGCCCGAAACACCAGCTTGTTCCAATTAGAAATAACTGTAAGGCATCTGCTGAAAATATGTGCACTTTTGTTAATCTGGGGTTGCTCAAGAGAATGGAAGAGAGGTTTATATATTACATTTGCTAATAAAGAGAAATGTTAAATATAAACAGTATTTCAAGATGAGGACGAAAATGAAATACCTAAAACCTTACCATGTCCAGCTGGTTCATATTTACATCGCCAGAAGGAAACACTGGAAACCTTCTGCATTCTTAAATTAAAGGGCAAATCGTTATCTGCAGCGAGCCGTGGGCCAGGGGCGGGGTGGGGCCGGAGATAATAGTATCAGCAGGAACAAAGACCGTCACTGACCAGCGAAAGATTGACTTTCCACCCCACCCCATTCTTTCTGAATCTAAAACGAATCCCATCACACTGCGTCGTAACACGGGAGCAAACTAGAACAGAGAAAAGCCAGTGCAGTCACAGAGGCTAAGTGTATCCTCCCCACAACGGAGACCGTCCTTTGGCGTAATTCACACCAGCGTGGCCTCCCCTGGAGCAGACGCCACTTCCTGGGAGTAAACGACGCTGGTCTTAGGCTACCGGGGTCCCATTCACTTAGTTATTGCTTCAGGACCCTTCACGGTGCCCTCGTGGCCCCAAGTGAGCGAACGCAGTTTCTCTAACACCCTGACTTCTGGGAGTGGCTTGTGCGTGACGAGAAGCCGCTTCCTCGTAAGCCACGCAAAATCCATGCCGCGAGACACCTCTGGAACTCCCAGAGCCAGTGTCAAGCTGTGAAAGTGGCCGCAGCCGGTACCTTGGCCGGTACAGATCGCTGGCATCCTTTACAAAAGCAGAGCTGCCCTTTCCCTAGCCGAGACGGGTGGAAAAGACAAGGTCTACGAATTGAAGATCTTACAGCTGTGCCACATGCTTTTGAAAAGAAAGAACTCAGTCATTCAAACAGCCTGGTTTTTACGAAGTGACATTTCAGATTATGATACGACATCGCAGATTTGACACGATTGTGCTAATTGTGAGAAAATATGCTACTTTGATCAAACGGGAATAAAGGAAATAAAAAGACAGTGTGGTTCCACTTGTGCTGAAGAGTGGCTCATCCTCACAGCTTTTGGGTTGTTGCCGTCCAACACCCTTAACGTCTTCCTAGCCGGAAGCCTGTTGCCTGCTTGCTGTTAATGGGAATTTAACATACGAGCTTTCGTGTGAGTTGTTTGCCTAATTCGGATTCCTCGTGCTGACTGGCACGGATTGTATTTAACTGGTTTTATTGTGACGTGACTATGATGGATGTGACAAGGGCTTCTATTATTCGCTGGGGAGTGTGGCCGTTAATGAAGCCATTAGCCGAGCTAAGGCAAGTGAAGAAAATAGGGAAATTACCATTATTCCGAAGCCATTAAGTTGTAATCCGCCACTTTCTCTCCTTCCTCAAAAAGGCGTCGTCTTTTTAAGGCCTCCCTGACTGTCCTTTAAAGATTCATTAATTCATTAACTTTCCAAGGAGATAGGGGTGGATGGCACGGTTGAAATTTTAATCAGTCCGGCATATCATATTATTACCATTACGCCGGTGTCTGTGCTCATGGCTGGACCACAGCAGGTTAATTTTAAACAGACCCCATTACAGAAGATGTGGTTCTGTTCTGTGCGTCACAGGAAGAGCTTCACGGAGCTCTTTTCATGCTCGGTAGGTACACAGGACAGGCAGTCTGTACCCTCATGTTACAGATGAGTGAACTGAGGCTTAGGGGGCCTAAATCACCGGGGGAGTGATACCACGTGGGAGAACACGGGTCTCCCATTTACATTCTCCTTGAACCTTTCTGTATTACAGCGTGGGCTTCTCCCGTGCAAATGCTTTGCTGCAAAAGGAAAACTAACCTCTGCTTGGCACACGTCCTTTGAAAAGGAACGTCTCGCGTTGTGCCCTGTGCCCAGTGCGTGCCCACCATCTTTCCATCCGTCTCCGGTCACGGCTGACCAGGGCTTTGCGGAGTCGGTTACACAGCGACAGTGTGCTAGTCCTGGCCCTGTCGGGCATAGTCTCCTACTTCTGCATTTATGTGGAGAGGCGAACGCTGCCTGTGGGACTCATAGATGTCTTCTGCAGCGTCAGGAAGCTTGCCCCGTGGGTGGTTTCAGTTGACTCAAAAAAACCCAAAAACCGTTCCGCTCGGTCAAGCCGAGCGAAGTCTACTTTTTGGCAAAGGAGAAGGTTCTTAAAGACGCAGTCCTGGGTCCTGCAGCCCTCAGGAAATCACGGTTTCCCTAGCAGCACTTAGCGCAGTTTCTCCTGCAGATGGACGAGGAGGTCAACTTCCATGCCTGATCCTTGACCTCTTAAGGAAGTTTGCCACCCAGAACCCACACCTTAGCTCACTGAGGGTGGCCTGGCGCCGAATGGATGCATTTTCGAACCCATTAGTGCAGGCCCGGTGCATATATAATTGTTACCACACACGTCGAGGTCCAGTTGGGTAAAGGATACAGATTAATGTCTCCTGCACATCCATCCGTGCACACACGTGCCCCCAGGCTGAAGGGCAGTCCGAGGCCCGAAGCAAGTGGGATCGATATTTCTTGTCACATTTTTGCATGTTTCTCGAGGTGGGCTAGAGCCTGGCCCTGAGTAGAAGCTGGGTGCGTATTTGTTAAAGGAATGGACGGAAAGTTAAGGGGCACTGTCTGCGCGTGATCTTTGGGGTCACTCTCATCTTCCTCACCAGCAAGGCCACACGTGGAAATGGAGCTTGGTCCCCCACATCACACGGTGGACCACCAGGGGGAGAGCTGTAATGGCCTCTCTGCCTCTGAGGCCTCCTAGGCCCGAACCTGGCCGCCTGGCCTTGGACATGTCCGTGCCAGTTAGCACGTGGTCTCCTGACACCTTCCTGACAACTTCTCATGCTCTGGAACCACACAAACAGCTACCCCACGACCATGGGCAAGCTGCCTTGTGCCTCCCAGTCTGGATTTCCTAGGCTAGAGCACGAGGAAGGCAGCAGGCCTATTTTTCTGTGACAGGGTCAAAGTAGGTGTTCGGACCCTTGGCTGCCACCATCCCTGTCGCTTATTTATTTTTAGCCACAACATCTAATTACCTCCCATGGGAAGGAGCTGGAAAGACAGAAAACATCCAAAAGGTCAGTTCAGTTAAAGCCGGTGATCGGCCACAGTCTGAGGTGAGGTGGTCATTCTCGAACTTGGAACGGATGGTCACTAAGCAGGGACCCTCCCAGGGCCACCCTCTGCATGAGGCGCTGTCTTTCAGGAGGCATTTCCTGGCTTGCCTGCATTGGTTCCATGGTTCCGCTTTCCCTGAACAAAATGCTCACCAGGTCTAAATATAAGCCAGCCCTTTCCTTAATTACTTTTTAAAAGTGGTTTTGGGATTCACCGTTTGAATGACCCACGTGACTTCTTACACTCATGGCTGTCTCTTAAAAGCATCCCATATGGGAAATGATTTGATGCCCTAAGAAAACAAGCGGGTTGCGGGCTTCCGTCCTCTCTTTGTTTTGGTCTCTTCCGCTTGGACCAGCAGAATCCTCATTATGGGCGTAAATGTGTGTGGCATGTGCGTGGGTCTCCATTCGTCTGTGCTTTAGAGATTGGCTCCGCTGCAAGGCAGCATTGTAACGGGAAGCCTCTCCTACATGTTTATTACTAATATTAATATTTCCTCCTGCGTTTTGCAGGGCCGTTCTGTACAAGCAAGCTATTGTCTTATTCTTACTTTGAGGTTTTGTCAAGTGCCACGCTATCAGGCTCCTGAGTTTTTAAGAAGCCATCTTCTCAAAAAGCCTGTAGCGAGAAAGCCGTAAGAGTGTGAGTCCATTGAGCTCCGTTCGTGTGGGTGGCCAGGCCAGCTATTGGCAGAATTGCTGGGCCCATGGGACAGTTACCACAGTCGTGACTCAATTTGGGAGGAGATGCTTTGAGGCTGCGCAAATATCCCATTGCTCTTAAATGTTTCACCCACCAATGTCAGCATCCATCGGTGAACGTTGCCTGCAGAAATGATTACTGTGGTGTTCTAATGAAGATTTTCTCTTTCCCTCTTTCCCTCTGCTTTTATTAATTGGAATTCTTCTGTAAAGAAGATCTGCCCCTTTTCCCCCGTTATGTGTTTATTCAGTCATGTATTTCTATTACTACGAACTCACGGATATTTCTTTTATTCTATGGCTCATCATCTAATACTGTCGTTTATTTTCTTGCTCACGCAAGATGGCCACGCTTCACTTCAGATCGCGAAACAGGCTGGAGCGGGGAATGCCCTGCCCGAGATCATGCCGTGGCTTTGGACGCAGCGCTGGTTTTAGAACACAAGTCTCTCTTTGAACTCAAGGTTTAGGCCTCTCCCCTCATATGGCGCCATTCTGTGAAGCACGGTGAAAAATATTTAGGTGCGTCCTCTTGCCCCGCTCTCCATTTTGTTTATTTTTTGGTTAATTCAGCTTTGCTTGTATTTACTTTATAGTCGGGTACAGGAGGAACTCATGGATGGGGGCCCTGCTGTGTTTAAGTCGGTCACGTACACAGCGCTTCGCCAGCAGGATCCACTGGAGAAGGGGATTTAAAATAAGGTGGGCGCATTTTGTATCCCTTTTAAGTGGTCACCCCATGGTGATCGCTTAGGTCACCTCCCTAAGGCAGCACAGGGACGGGAACACATGGTCAGCATCCTAGTTTCCCTGGGACAGTCCCAGTCCTGTTTTCCAGGTGTAATTGTCACGGATGTCCCTTTTTTCCCTCAAAAGTTTACTGATTTGGATGAACGTTTGTATGGTCACCCCAGACTTTCAATCTTTTGGTCCCCATCAGACTCACCTGGACGGCTTGTTATGCCACAGACTACAGTGACCCCTCCCCTACAGCGTCTCCTTCCTTTGGTTTGAGGTGGGGCCTGAGAATGGGCATTTACAGAAAGCTCTAAGGTGATGCGGGTGCTGCCTTGTGGGGACCCCGCTTGGATTACGACTACCCTGAACACTGGACAGACACTCACTGGCAGATGAATGGATGAATGGTTGGCAGGGATAAGATTTGGTCTAGTGGGAGCAGATAGGCAGTTAGGCGGATGCACAATGATGAGATGTTGCTGTCATGGCGGTGATGGGGCTAGTACGGGATGCTCCATGAATGAATACCAGGGGCACCTGATGTGGATTTGAGGCCTCCCTTCCTGGACTCTGGGAAAGAGGTTGTATTGAGCTCTCAGTGCCTTATCAAATCCCCTTTTTCCTAGTCTGTTCTACAAGTGTTCAGTAATTCAGTCAATTGGACACCAACCGACAGTCCAAATCAGCATTTTTCTACTCTTCACTTTGATTTAAATTCAAGAGGTGAGGAACCACTTGCTCACCGTTCCCAGTATGGGGATGCACTGTTCAATTCCGTTCGAGGAACAATGTTTATATACATATGTGCATACAGGTTGAATTGGACTCCATTTCTCAGTTGTGTCACGGAATGAAGACAGAGTCATTTCTTTCTGTTTAAAAAAAATTTTTTTTAAATGTTTACTTATTTTTGAGAGAGAGAGAGAGACAGACAGAGCACAGGCAGGGGAGGGGCAGAGAGAGGGGGAGCCACAGAATCCGAGGGAGGCTCCAGGCTCTGAGATGTCAGCACAGAGCCAGAGGCGGGGCTCCAACTCATGAACTGTGAGATCATGACCTGAGCTGAAGGCGGTCACTTAACCGACTGAGCCACCCAGGCGCCCCATCATTTCTTTCTGCCACCTGCCTGCATCTACTAGACCAAATAGTGTTGAAAAATGACCTTGAATCTCTGTGGGACCCAGAATGAGAAGTACCTTATTACTGTACATATTAAGGCAGGAAACATGAAGGCATATGGCCCATTTTCAAAGGAATTTTAGCAATAACAGATGGAATAAAAGATTTTCAGTGAGCCCTTTACTTAACCACAAAGTCTGCTTAATCAGAACAACCCATCCCTCAAATAGTTTAGTAAAATTATGTTTCCTTGGGGGTTCATAGTTTGAAGATAGTAAAAGGGGTATTTGTTTTTCACGACACCACCAGGAAGAGTATTCCATAGACATTTGCATTTTCCAGTAAGAACCTAGCCTTCAGACTCTGTTCTCAACAAGGTTGAAGTTCGCATTGGAATGTGTCACTGAACGTGGTTTCTCCTCAGATCACCTAGTGAGAGGAGTTCCAGCTGATGGCATAATCGCTGGGTGTCAAGCCACTTGATTGCGGTTAGTAATATCACCCTCTTTTCTAGGGCTAAGTATTTGGCTTGGCCTCCATCCATAGCGTGTTGAACCGGAACTACCAGCAGGGACTCTCTCTGATGGGCCCTGATTTTATACCTAAGGTGCCAACAAAAATGGTGGGACTCATCACCTTCGTGGTCAGGGATGTACTGTGTGATTAGTATAATAACATCCAGAAACTTTCCACTGGTAGGTAGTATTAATGTTTTGTAGTAGAAAATAATCTTTTATACCTTGGCATGATGCCATGGGATAGATACATTTAAAATATTTTTCAGTTTTCCCCTCCAGTAAATTATGCTTATAGAGATGTAGTTAGTGACAAAGACAAGATAATAGTAATGACGCTACTAATTATATTGCTGTACATAAAAAGTGACATCGATATTATCAAGTGCCGTTAATAGCCGCAAATGGTGTCAGATGCAGCAACCTTTGATTTGAACACAGCTTGTAAATCTTGTGAGACCTTCTTCTCCCCTACCAATTTTCAATCTTTCCTTGGCTCTATAGTTAATTGTTATTTAAAGAGAAATAGAACCGCTTAGGAGAGCCAGCATACCCCCTTTGTAGCAGTGGCTTTGGGGACAGAGTTGACACCTGCTTCCTAGATGGCCCCAGGGAGGTGACCTTTTTGTCTGGCGTGCTAAGGACAAAGCAGTCTCGTGCCCCCGTCCTTCATATAAAGGAGAATACCACCGACCGTCATGATGACCACAAAGTTGGCAGCAGTCTTTCCTTTTGCAATTTTTTGGTAGAAGCCGATGAGCGACGATGGTGTCTCCGGCTTCTAGGTGGCTGCCGTGCGTGTTCTGCATCGCTTCCTGTGTAGAACTGACTTTGAGACCCAGCACCCAGCGTGTATCGTTGTATCCCCCGTGTTTCCACTTTGTTGTTTCGCTGACACTTAAGTAATGTTTGAGGGCTTGCGTCGTATTCTCCATGGAAATTATTTTCCCCTTTGTTTCTGAGGGAAAGAATCCCTTGGATGGGTATCTTCCCATGGTTCCAATCATATCATCAGTAATACGACAGATTCCGAAGACCCGTGCCTCAAGTTTCCCTTTTCTGCAGGCCGGGGATATTTAGAGTGTTGGAAGAAACAATGTTGGGTTTGTGTGACGCGGCTTTATGTTTGCTGCGGTCACGTGCAAAAAGATAATTAACATTTAGCAGTGATTGGGTCCCGGTAGTTGTATTTATTGAGCAGCTAGTAAGTGCAAGGGGCTGTGAGAAATAAACATGTGGTCAAGACATTGACTTTGCCCTCGAGGCATTTAAGGTATTGTTGGGGAGATGATACATGCCCACCAACACCTTGAAGAGTAGACAGGGTTAGGAACTAAGAGAGAGCCTGATGCGAATTCACAGGAAGGGCTGCTCCCTTCCCACGGCGAGGGGTAAAGCGTGGCCTTCAGATTGGCTTTGTACGTGAGGAGATGAGAAAGAACAGTCTAGGTGGAGGATACAGGGGGGAAAAGGCAGAAAATAAAGAAAAAGCAGGCCAGGGAACAGACTGTGGATTCTTTGGGCTGGTTGCATGCCAGGGAATAAGAGTGGGAAGGCCCGGGCCAGCCGAGCAGGAGGGGTGTCTGCCGCGTGGCCGGGGGCCACAGGACGTGCCGCCTGCAACTTCAGCTGTTGGGGCAGGGAGCTGCAGACGCTGGGGAGCCACCGTACCCTAGGACGGTTTAGTTGGTGTCCTGAGAGGTCGGAGGGATTGGTCGGCCAAGGAGTCCAGCTAGGAGGCTTGTTGAAAAAAAACAAAATAGGTAATGGTTTTGCAACCGGTGTACTTATAACACAGGCATCTGTAACATCTTTGTGGTTTTGGAACAAGGAATTTCTCCTCTGTGCGTATTTTTATTTGAAGATAGTAGTTTGAAAATGCTCTTATATTGCCACATAGATCGAGTAAGAGAAAGGATCTGGAATAGGGGTCTGTGTGTGTGCTTGGGATCCCTCCTCAGCGCGTGGATCTCGAACCCTAGTATGCCCGAGGGTCACCCCTGGAACTCTTGTTAGGATTTTAGATTCCGTACATGCAGGCTGTGGCCCAGAAAGCACCACCTATGCTAAAGAGTCCAGGGCCCCGGGTGGCTCAGTTGGTGGAGCATCTGACTTCGGCTCAGGTCACGATCTCATGGTTCGTGGGTTTGAGACCCGCATCAGGCTCTGTGCTGACCGCTCAGAGCCTGCTTGGGATTCCCTGTCTCTCTCTCTCTGCCCCTCCCGCACCTGCGTTCTCCCTCCGTCTCTCTCTTGTTCTCTCTCTCTCTCGAAAATAAAGAAACATTTTAAAAAAGAGTCCAGGGTGATTCTGATGCAGGCGGTCTCTGTCCTTTCCAGGGGTAAAAAGGCAGGAGTCTTTGCCCACAAGTGGCCTGCCTGTCGCGGGCCAGTGACTGTGGTGGGTACCCTGTGTGCCTTCCCTCATTTTGCCCTCAGCATTTCTCTGTGGGAGGGAATTGCTTCATTTTCACCTTTGGGGGAGGCCTGTGAATCTTTCTCAGGAGCAGAGGTTCCAACACGCTTCAGTAGGGTGTTGAGATTGTGTGATGGCACAACAAATTGAGTTGCCATGAATGTGGTCTGGTCCCAAGGCCCCTCTAGAATTCAGAGGCTCTCAAGGGAGAAGCGTCGACTTCCCAAACACCCGGTTTAATCAAAACCGAAGGAAAAAGCCCTTCCTTGAAGACACAGGTTGAGCTGGAGGTGTACCCTTCTCTTTTGTGCTCCCTGTCTGCCCGCGTGTGTGCCAAGATCAAGGTCACGTCTCCTCTTCATGCTACACCTGTCACTCTCCATCGCTCTCCTTGCCAGGCTCTCGTCATTGGACACTTTCACTGCGGGAAGTTGACTGAGATCATTTCGTTCAGCTCTTGCCACCCAAGGCCATTGAACGCTGCCCTGTGTCCTGTGGGTTTCCCGGACAGAGACCCTGTGCCGGGGAGACTGGCACAGTGTTGCATCTCCAGCCGCTGCCTTCCCCGCAACTGAGATGTCCATCCACGTCTTAGGATGTGGCTGCATGAAGCAGCCATTTCTTATTTACTTCATTTTGATTTTCTTAAAGTGTTTCTTTATTCATTTTGAGACAGAGAGAGAACACGCGCAAGCGGGAGAAGGGCAGAGAGACAGGGAGAGGGAGAATCCCAAACAGACTCCTCACTGCCCCTGCAGACTCCCATGTGGGGCTCGAGCTCACCAATTATGAGATCGTGACCTAGGCAGAAATCAAGAGTCGGACGCTTAACCGACCGAGCCACCGAGGCACCCCCTATTTACTTTTAAAACGCAATGTTCCAATCTTACGACGTAGACAAGTCCATAGGGCGGGAATCCCTCTAATAGAATGGATTCTGGCCAATTAGTTCATGGAATCAAGAATGTGCATGGGCTGCCTACCTCCTTTATCATTTTTAAGACTTCAAGTATGATCTCTCATGAAAATAACTCTGCACTGGTATAAAGTTCTTGGTTTTTATGATGTTTTTATTTGTTTTACCTGTAAATAGTGGAAACTCAACAAATACTCATCAAATTACTGAATGAGTCTTTACTAGAAACGCATTTAATTGGCCAGCTAGTAAGTTCTGAACACATATTTGTGGACTGGACGCCCTCATGAAGGAATGGCCAGAGACGCCACTAGGAAATTTTCCGCTACAGCTCAGGTGATTTCCTCACGTTGCAGGTAAAATCGTTTCTCCTTATTGACTTTGCGGAGTGTGAGTGAGTTCCCTTGGCCATTCACCATCCCCTCTATGTTTGAATGAAGTTCAGAATTCTTCCCTTAGTCCCGTCTTCCTCCAGCTGGATAATCACAGCCTCATTTGCCTTTCCTCAGAGTTTTGTCTTCCAAGGCCTCCAGGAGTCTCTGTGGCTCTCTGATCCTCTCTCTGTTGTGGATCCCAGGCCTGGAGGTGCCCAGTCGAGGTTCACAGAGGATTAGCGAGCATTTTGTACCTAAACCTGGATGATGGCAATCACAGACTTCGTTAGTGGATAGCGAAGGTCATCAGACAGTGGAGGTTTCCTTAGATTTGTGACGAGGTTTTCAAAATCTGGTTTGACCACTCTTTGCTCTTCCTCCTCCCAGCCGCTATTTCTAGAACTCACAACTGTGATTAGACAACATCGGGAGAGGAGGCTCCTGCGTTTCCCTCTTGGTGATTGACAACGATATGCTTAATAGTTTATTAAGCATGTTCAAATAGCTTCCTCCAAGAGCTGGAGCAAGATCCCAACTATTCCTTTAGCTGGAAAATATTGATTTGCTATTGGGTGGCCCCCAATGGATTGCTTCTTATCTCCAAGACTGGATTTTTGTTAGAATGAGAGCTGACAGAATTCAGATTTAGTCAAGAGAAGTATGCCAGGGTCGGCAAAATGTTAAACACTGAGAACAAATGGGGTATTAACTCGGGAAATTTTGTGTGACTTTCGTGCAGTGAAATTCTGTCAGGAATCAGGACCTTTGTGGCGGACGTTTGTAGAAGATAATTATTTAAATGTCCCAGCCTCCTTGCGGACAGAGGGGATGGATTTCCATGGATCTGTTTATACAGGTTAGATCATAAAGCAAGACTAAAATGGGAAACAGTCCATGTTTTCAACAGGAAGAGAAGACTTGAATCAAGTTTGGTACATCCATACGTACAGTATTTCTTCTTTGTGCTTTTTAAAAATGGCCGGTTTTGTGTTACGATGGCCCTGTGTTGCCTTCTGGTCATTCATTCTACCTGAGCTCGGTCCTGGGCGCCCTGGTGCTCCTAATGCACGTTCTGTATCTCACAGAGAGTGATGGGGGAAGGTGAGGGGTGAATTGTGGTGTGGAGACCCCCCCCCCAGCTTTACCCCTGGCAATGTGCTCTGGCTCCGAGTGGCCGCAAGGCCTGAACTCGCCGTGTGGCCCTGTTGCGGGCGGAGGCTTCACAGGCGAGATGCGCGTGGGAGCCGGGGTGGGCTGCACTGTGACCTTGGGGCTGTCTCCACCTGGGGAGGCTCATGGTCGGTCCCCCCTTCCCTTGGAGCCAGATGCGTGGAGTCTGACACGGGGGTACGTTTGCCTTTAATTGCATTTGGTTCCCACCGGGTTCTGAGCGATGTTCCCGAATGCCCCGCCACACTCCTTGGTCTGTTCATGGGGCTGCTTTTGTTTTTGACCAGAAGGACCAACTTTAATATTACAAGGCGAGTCTTGGCTTCACAGCACAGATACCTTGGCATGAATGAAAAAGTCAAATCGGGAAGAAAGCAAGGCTTTAATGGTTTTCGATTTTTCTCTAACGTGTTTTGTTCAAAGTCTGTTTACCTCTAGATATGGAAATCAGGGACATCCCTCACTTACTGCCTCTGTAGTGACAGTTCCTAAGTCAGTCAGGGCCCAGCTCCTTTCTGAGCAGTGGTTGGTCTGTGGGAGAAAAAAGCAAATAGGAAATGAGAGGCTTCTTCTCCCTACTAGTTTGGTCTTGGTGGTGAGACACCAGATATCTGACATCTAGTGGGGTTTTAAAAACTCTCAGGGTGGTTCTCCCTTTTATGTCCGAACACATTCTTTGCGGGTGACAAAAGAGGAGACTCTTTCTTCTGTGGCCTTCTGTCTCGCGTGTGTGTCATTTTTTGTAACGGAACTGTAACTAAGAGACGACGGGCACAGATCTTCGGTGTTCAGTTCCACAAGTTTTGACAGTTGCACCCGCCCAGGTAACTGCCACACAAAGGAAGATACAGATGGGTTTTGCTCATTAGCAATTGTACGCCAGCCACAGACAATGTATAATTTGCTGGTAGCCACACTAGGAAAAGTAAAAGGAAACAGTGACACAATTTTAATACATACCGTATTTGAACCCAGTGTATTTAAAAAAAATTTTTTTTAATGTTTATTTATTTTTGAGAGAGAGAGAGAGAGAGACAGAGTGAGAGCGGGGGAGGCGCAGGGAGAGAGGGAGACACAGAATTGGAAGCAGGCTCCAGGCTCTGAGCTGTCAGCACACAGCCCGACGCAGGGCTTGAACCCACGAACTATGAGACATCATGACCTGAGCTGAAGTCGGACGCTTAACTGACTGAGCTACCCAGGTGCCCCTAACCCAGTGCATTTAAACTGTGGCAATTCACCGCAAAATTAATATAGAAATTAGACCAAGAAACGTTACACATTTTTGATAATCAGTCTTTGAAACTTGGTGTATATGTGTGTGTGCATATGTATATGATAACACCTCAATTTGGATGCTAACTTTTTAAAAATCATTACAGTGAAATCCACATAACATACAACGTGCCATGGCTTTCTCTGAAAGGGTTTTGAAAAAGTGCTTGAAATGAATGAGCAGGGGCTGCATGAACAGAGCGCTCTGCCTCGGTTTCCACTTCCCAGTGACACAAAATTCTGAATCCCTGTGGACAGAAGGCAGACATGTCTTTCTGTGACATCATCTGAAGACCCGAACCATACCTGAGCCTCAGGCTGTGCCCTCGATCCGTTCCTTGTTGTTTGCTCCTCTTCTTCCCATCCCTGCCCTCTGACTTCCTTCTGCTTATATCACTGAGTGCTTACCGAGGGCAGGGCATCTACAGAGTTGTGGGTGAGGGAAAGGCAGGGACATCGCCCTGGTCCCGGAGCAGCTCAGAACGCAGTGTAAGATCCTTCCCCCCACCCTTGTGGAGAAGTATGACACAGCCCTTGGATTAGACGAAAAATTAGGCTCTGAAAAACCTGTTGTGATGATTGGGTCATGCCCTCATTCCTTCATTCGGCAAGTGCTTTAAAACCCTTACCACGTGCCAGGTGCCGGGCTGGTTGCTGGGAGGGTTGTAGCACAGCGTGTATCCTCCCAAAGCTGGATGTCCGTCTGAGGAGTTTAATCTACAGTAGCTGTTTTATCAAGAAGAGAGGAAGGCTTGGTAAAGCTCACGACGCCACCGGGGAGGGGCAAGAGGTTTAAATCAGGTGGACGCGCGCCTAGGGAGGGGTTCGTGGAGGGAGGTAAGACCGGGGGTTAGAACGGGGGCCTGCCTCACAGTCTCACCCCTGCTGCAAACATTTTGAGAATTTTCTTCAGGGTTGGCCAATATTCGGGATTACTCATGTGTTTAACTAAAACCAGAATGGACTGTTCTGTGGTGGGGACAACAGGAAACCCTTGGGTTTCCCTTGCGCTTGCCACGTGTTCCCATCCGCATTTCACACTGCAATGAGGGACCGCGCTGCATGCGAAGAGTTCACTCGATTCCTATGCAAGGTCCTTTCGGAGCGCTCCCCAGACTTAGGTTTTCATTGACGTCACTGGATGCAGAGCCCCTGGCACGAGATCTGGCCCATGATGTTTGCTCCATAGATATGGGCTGAGAAGCCAAATGGGCAGATGGGTGGGCCGGTCCCTGTGATCGTCCGGGCTGCTCTGCCGAGTCCAGCCTTGCAGAGGAGAGGCACCTTGCTGCTCGATGAAAGGAGCGCTGGCCTAGAAGTTAGGGTAGCTGGACTGTGGCCCCATCTCTGTCGTTTATTTGCTTTGTGACCTGGGGCAAGTCACTTAACTCCTCTGGGACTGTTGCCCGTCCCGCAAAAGGATGAGTTTCAACTCCATGACCTCTAGGATCTCGTTTCACCTTCCGTGATCATCCGGCTCCCAGGGTTTATTTCTTCCGAGTCCCTGGCCCCGACCGAACTCCCACCAGTTGAAAACGGAGCACATTGGGGCGCCTGGGTGGCTCAGTCGGTTGAGCATCTGACTCTTGATTTCGCCTCAAGTCACGACCTCACGGTTTGTAGGATCGAGCCCGGAGTTGGGCTGAGCGCCGACGGCATGGAGCCTGCTTGGGATTCTCTCTGTCCCCCTCTCTCTGCCCCTCCCTCACTCAAAATAAATAAATAAACTTGAAAAAAGAAAAAAGAAAACGGAGCACATTGAGAAGAGTTTTGGGGGAGATGTCTCATTCCCTTGTTTCTGCCAAGGGGAGTGAAAGGGCAGCGAGAGGTCTCTGTTGGGACCTGTGTTTGGTTCTTCGTCTCGTCATTATCCACAGGCTGAGTACTCGATCATCGCTGTGCATTACGAAGAGGAAGGGCTATGCATCATCTGACGCGTATTTCAAAGCACATGTTAGTATTGTGCTCGAGTGAGTCTGAGCCCTGCCCTCATAAGGCAGTTTCTATCTCAACCTTTTCAATCCTTAATATGTTCCACCTCCTGATTTGGGCACCAGACCTGGATTTGTGAAGACATGTCTGGCAGCAAGATTGGCGTTTCTTTTTGTAGTTGGTTACTGTGTGAGCTTCCAGCACCTGGGAGACGAGCCAGCGAACAGTTAGAAAGATGAAGACAGCCAGTGACTGTAGGTGTTGCCACATACACGCAGCCCATTCCGTCCTCCCGTACAAAAGTAAAATCACCATCGACATCTTTCCGCGTATGTAAGAGTCTGCATTTGCAGCCTTGGAATATTCGTTCAATTTTTACGCATCAAATTATGCACATGCCAATAACCCTGTAATTTATGGATGCTTGCTATTAGGTTTGGTTTAAATGAGTTGCTTCCGAAAAGGAGCCGGCTTCTGTTCTGAAGAAATAAATAAATTGCATGAGGTGAGCTCTCCTACAACTGATTTTCAGCGTGGAGTTTTCAGGGTATAATTTAGAAGTAGCGGTGGAGGTTTATGACCAGAGAAAGTGTGGGTATGTAGGTGGGAGGCTACATGGATGTGCTTGTAAATGACTGGAAGCCAGAGGGCAGAGGGAGAGATCTGGTGGTGCGGATTTCAGCTCAGTTTCACATCTCTACCCTAAGGCATTAGATGCTGCTAATTCCTCAAAAGCCAAAGATTTGTTTTACAGAAGAAATTCTGATTTGATTAAGATATTGCTTCCAGACCTAATGTTCCTTTAGCAAATCATGCCTACATCCATGATTGGAAATAAACTGCATGTTATCTAAGCATAAAGAAGCCACATGATTTGGAACTATTCTACAGGGTCTGGATTTAGTGTAATTACAGTACATTTAGATTAATTATAGTGCTGGTTCCAGGCGCCACCATAGTTAAGGTCGTATCAGCATTTGCGTTATTAACCCTGTGCGGAGGAAGTTTGTCCTCTGGCTGTATATGTTTTCCTCTGGAAACTACTTGCATTCTCTATATGGCTGGAGGACCATTGAACGGCCTTTCTACTTTCAAGGTAACTTTGAAAAGATACAATTATAGAGGAATGATTCTTGTTCAGATGGTTGTTTCTGTGTAGAATCTCAAAATCGGCAGAGATTAATTTTCCAAAAGTGAAAGTGGTCCAAATGTTTAGTTAGGAAATGGACTCGCTAGCAAATGCTCGCGCCTCCCTTTTGGAGGCTTCGTAACATTGACCACAAAATACAAAGTGGCTGATACTTAACCACCGTGTCCAGGATTTACCTATCCAACTTGGGTTGGGCTTCATTCAAAATGACCTCCTCGGGAGGCACCACCTCAGTCCCACAAAGCTGCCAAACAAGGTTGGTGACAGTGTGCGGTTTCATTCTTTCTGAATATCATCATAAGCCTCAGATTTTCATCTGTTGATAGCATCGGTGATTTTTTTTCCTGAAACAACCAAAAGTAATCTGGAGCCAGATTTGGCAAGTAAGGAGGCTGATAAGGTCGAATACACATTTTACTAAAAAATGAGCTGTGGCTCTAAAATAATGAGCTTCATTTTCATGCACGGTTCATAACTAGAGCTGAAGGTAATTCCCTCAGAGGAATTCTAAACTTTGTTGAACAGTGCGTGTCTCCTGGAAGACCGCGTATAGTTTCCTTTTTGCGTTGCTTCGAAGGTCCGGGTCTTCGTTTGAATGTCAAATGTCTGCTAGTTTGTTATGTGAAGAGTCTCATTATTTGATGGTCCTATGTCATATGAGTAAAAGGTTTCTTCACAAGTCTAAGTGATCGACTTTAATGGCACTAAAAAGTGTTCTGACCTGTTATACATGTTAAAAAATTTCCCCAAATCTATCTTTCTGTAAATGAATATAAATATTCTTCAAAATTTTTGTCATAATAGCTAGCATCTTACTGCTGAATGCTTATCATGAATCAAGGAGTGTGTTTTCTATGCTTTAACTCATTCACCTGTGATTTTTAAAAAGGTTTTATTTTATTTACAGTTTATTTATGAGATAGAGTGTGCCAGCATGCGAGTGGGGGAGGGCCAGTGAGAGAGAGAGAGAGAGAGAGAGAGAGAGAATCCTAAGCAGTCCCCGTGCTGTCAGCTCAGAACCTGACGCAGGGCTCAATCTCATGAACCGTGAGATCGTGACCTGAGCTGAAATCAAGAGTTGGACACTTAAATGACTGAGCCACCCAGGCTCCCCTAAAAGATTTTATTTTTTAAACTAATCACTACACACAACATGGGGCTTGAACCCATAATCCCAAGAGTCATACACTCTGTTGACTGAGCCAGTCAGGTGTCCCACCCTTGATTTTTTTTTTTTTTTTTTTTTTTAAAGATCTTTAGGCAGCGGTCTTTTCAAATGGTGCCAATTACATTTACAGGGTGATTAAGTCACTTGCCCAAGCAAGAATCAGGGCAAAAGCAGTGGATTTTTGAAGTCCTGACTTGGTTTGATTTTTCTTTTCCCCTTCTGTTTTGCCCTGCTAGCTTCTCTTTCACCTTTTCCTGGTAGGGGCATGCAGGGGAGAAGCTCTTATCAGGAACGAATGATGCCACAAATCCGGACTGAGATCAGTGAGGTTCCGAGCTCTGAGACAGGGCTCTCCCTGCTTACCACGCTGCGTGTTTGAAGCCAGAAGCCAGAGGCTTGGGTGTTGTTCCCCACACAGCTCTCATTTACAGACCTATATATAGCTCCTCTGTCACCAAGCTGGGTTCCCAATACCCATCTTCCCCTTTTCGACGGGGGGAATATTTAGAAGAAATAATAGAGAGCACATATGTTCTCATGGCTGTCTCCAAACATGTAAGAAAAGAAATGGAAAAAGATGTGCCAAACAAAACCACCTCTCGGTAATAACACTGTAATGTAAAAATTACAGCCTGGAATTCTTGGAAGTGGCTCCATGCACCCCCCGCCCCCCCCCACCACCTCGGAGAGACTGGCACTGGCTCTTTAGTTTTACTCAGCTGAGGGGAACTTATTTACCAGCGCCAAATGCATTAATTTAGTCCAAGGGAGGAGAATAGCAATGGACGCCATTCAGCTTTCTGATGACTGGGTGTGGCCATTTTCTGAAGTACTGACTTCATTTAGAGGAAACCCATTAACGGACACCAGGGATCCCAGGTACTCGTGGGCCAGGGAGCCGCCCCTTGAATGCCGTGGGCTTCTGTTCTCGGTTCTTGGCACCTTTGGTGTGCTACAGAAGGCCAAGTGGGAGTGACCGCCGACGTTTCCACTCCAAGAAGACAGGTTCAGCCCTGTCATTTTTTCGGTAATGTGGGGGAAGCCGGTTTGGCAGTTTGAGTTGGTCTTTTCTAGTTGAGTGTGTGGAACAATTCTCTACTCCCTCGTCACATAGATTGCTTGGCCCAGGGAAGGGCCAACCAAGCCTGCGGTGCGGCACGTGAGGTACTCAGCCCAGCACGGCGCTTAGGTGGCACCAAAGACTGAGCGATGGAGGTAAATAATAGTGAATGTGGCATTTGTGAAAAATCAAAAATGAATGTAACAGAATCCATGATGGATTAAAAGATCTAATTAAAAAAATTTTTTTTAATGTCTATTCATTTTTGAGGCAAGAGAGACAGGATGTGAAGGGAGGGGAGAGAGAGAGAGAAGGAGACACAGAATCCGAAGCAGGCTCCAGGCTCCGAGCTGTCAGCCCAGAGCCCGATGTGGGGCTCGAGCCCACGAACCGCGAGATCATGACCTGAGCCGAAGTCGGCTGCTTAACTGGCTGAGCCACCCAGGCGCCCTAGAAAGATCTAACTTGAAAATAAAGCCAGGATCAGTGACAGTGCTGTTCTGAGCAACGTTGGAGCCCAGGGTGAAAGGGAAAAAGCATCTTGCATTCATTTTAATTAAAAAAAAAAAAAAACAGTGCCCTACAATTGCATTTATCTTGATGACTGAGTCTTTTGCACACCCGCTGCTCCCCTGAAAGCCCAACTCTACTGCCATGTCTCTGGAGTTTTCACTGATTTCTCTGTCTCCCCCTCCACTGGCTTCTGTGTCAGAAAGTACAGACCTCCTGACAGCATTTGGCACGGTGGCCTCCAGTTATTTGTCTGGGGTTTCTGCCCACTTCAGAATAGAATGGCTTCCTTGAGGATAAAGACCACGATGCCGGCCAGACATTGAGTAGGTCCACAGAAAAATATTCGCTGGTTGTTAGAAACCAGAAATGAGTGAACGGATGTGTCACGTGAATAAGGGAAAATAACGTCTTGAGGCTTTTAGTGCTTTATTAGTGGGGTTGCCATTTCCCAGTCATTCCTAATGATAACCTTGGCCCGATCGGGACCCTCTCTTGGGGAGACCCAAGCACCATGGAGAGAACCCTCCTTCACGAGGATCGCTCAGGGGGAGGGGTGTGTGAGGCGGGAAATAGTCGAGTCGGCCGCTTGAACTGGTCCCGGCACCGATCTCCTTGATCTCCTTTCAAGGCCCGCCCTCGGACAAGGCGACCAGGAGTCAGTGCGGGCTCAGCAAAGCCTCAGAGCCAAGGGGTTCGCCAAATCGCCAAATCCAATCGGTGCTTTGGTGCTTCGGGAAGCGCCCCCACCCTAACCCCCGTGGCTTTCTTCTGGGGCCTGGTCCCTCAGCCTGGCTCTGCCTCAGGGTAGGGGCGGGGGTGCCTGGGCCCCGCCTTGGCCCCACAGAACCGAACCGGCAACTCGGCTGCTGCCAGAGGGTGGGGGGGGCGGTGCCCGTGCAATATACACAGATGACACTTAGGAACACAGCCCCGGGCCTCTGTGCAGACGACCTATGTGGCCCTATGTGGCCCACTGCGCTCCTTTCTTTGAATTGCCCTTAACCGAAACCATTTACCTTAGGGCAGCCTACTAAAAGAAACAAACAATCAAAAAGGAAACCCTGAGAGGGAGGCAAGTTATACAATATTCATGATCGCTTCAAATCAGAGACGCAGACGCCAGTATTGACATGGCCCCTTGCATGTGGAGCCCCTGTAGGACGTTGGGAAATGATTGGACCTCCTTATGGGGACAATGGTAACGAAAGCGAGGGGTTCCCCAGCCCCTGCCATCGTTACTGTCGTAGCAATAGAAGACGACAGAGTGGTGCCGGCGCGTGGCCACGTGGCTGTTCCTACCCGATGTCGAATGACCGGTCTGTCTGATTTCCTTTTGAACCACACTGAATCACTTCGCAGTTTGCTCTGGCATCATGGAGACGCAGCCTGTGCTGTCCTGGGAGCTGTGTATTGATGTAGTGTTAAGAAGCCATGGCCGAAGGGTGAGTAAGTCATGCGACGCTAGAGTATGCACCCACCCACGGCGGAACAGAGACTGCCGCTCAGGGTCTTGCCAACATGCTCGGGAGAGCGGCACCTTCCGCGTCTCCTCTTGGCCCCCTGTGTCCTGTGAGCAATCTCAGAAAGATCCCAAACCTCACTCACCTCCAGAGCCCTGTCCCGTCGTGTAAGGTGTCGGGAAAACAGTGGCTCTGGCTGTGCCTCCCTCCCTGCCCCAAGCCCTACAGCGACTCAGGCTATAGACAGACCTAGGCCGACTCAACCACTGAAGGAAAACAAACCTGATATTCCCGAGACTAGCAGATGTCTCTCTTCTTCCCGCCCTTCCATTCCCTCTTTCTCCTCTTTTCCTCCCTCCTGTCCCCACCTCTCGTGAGGGGCTGAATGCCAGGCCCTGAGCCAGGCGCCAAGGGGAGGAGACTCGGTGCCTGTTTTCATGGCGAGAATGTTCTAGTCCGAGCGGGCAGATGTGCAGAAATGAGCACAGACGGAAAGGGTCTCATGTGCGATGGCAGTGAGTGATTTGAAGAATGAGAACAGGACGATGTGACGCAGCCAGGGAAGTGGACGAGCCCGACTTGAGCCTGGGTGGTCTGAGAAGGGCCTGTCTCAGCAGCCGCCTGAGTGAGGAGGGGAAGTGAGTGTCTCCGGGAAGCTTCTCCAGGAGGTAGCCACGCAATTACAAAAGGCCCCGAGGCAGGGACATGCTTGGCTCGTTCGAGGAACAAAACGCGCCTTGTCAAGGATGGTAACCTCACAGTGGATGGGGTCAGGGAGGTAGGCAACAACCAGATCAGTGGGTGTTTCAAAGGCTGAGATAAGCGATTTGAATTTTATTCTACCTGCAGTGGGAAGGCATGGCGGGGGTGGGGAGGTGGAGGCAGGAGGGACCGTGTGATCTGACTCATGGGTTAAAAGGGCGCACTGGCTGCTGGGCAGTGGCCACGCGGTGCGGAGGGGAGCAAGGAGGCAGGGGAGGCCGGCCGTAGAGGCGGGCGAGAGGCGATGGTGGGAGGGGGTGAGAGGGGAACGGTTGCAGGTCGGATGTGTACGTGGGGGTGAAGGCTGATGAAAGGGAGGAATCGGGCAGGCCCTCCCAAGTTTAGTATCCAGTGCCAGCCGGATGGTGGCTCCTTCATTTATTATGCGTTGTGTTCGTGTCACTAGAGGGTTTGCGGAGATGGTTTTTCCAAATCAAAGGGCTAGTCTTTGCCTAAGAACCACTGAGGTTGTATCTTTGGATGGACAAGAGTAAAATAAGACGGAACTGTTTGCGGCCCACAGAGGGTCACCTTTTCCTTCCCATCGCACATACTCTTTCGTGGGCTCTCGGGCATCTTGGGACCGAGTTTCAGCCTGGGCTGTTTTCCCGACGAGACAGTGAGCCAAGTGAGGGTAGACAAGGCACTCTTTCCTCCAGCTGCTTCCGGTGTCGGTGCGAATGTCTGGCGCGTGGCAGGGGTTTGGTAAATGCTTGGTGAAAGGAAGGAACGAACGACGACTGCCCCTGTCTTTAGAACTTGTCTACCTTTCGTTTGCAGGGGTGATCGTGGACATGAAGGGGAGACGCACAGGGTAAGGGAATCTCTGCAGAGTGGGAAGGAAATGTCAGTATGCCCAGAAGGGGACCATGTGGTCGAAAACAACAAACACGCTGTACATAATTTCTCCCTCACCGTGGAAGGATTCGATAAATCTACGGTGGCACTTGCTTGTGTGACAATATCATGATGCTTGAGAGTAAATTTCAACTCTAGTTGATCATTTGAATTCAGTCGCAGGTACATTTTAAATGTATATTTTGTTCATGTCTGAGACCCTTAGGATGACAGATCTATGACCACAAGACCATATTCAGTGACTGATAATTGCTAAGAAAGGGAAGTCCGTTGATGCGACAGAGGCAATGGACTTTTTGGAAGAAAACTATTTTTCTCCAAAGCATTTGGTAGTTCCTTCTTGATTAAAGAGAAGAGCATCGACATTACTCAACACGCTCTTATGGAGGCATGTTGGTGCGGTCTCACCCGCCTTTTCTCGCCCAACTTCTACTCTGCCATTTGATACGGTTTTCGAATTCTTAATTACTTATTCTTCTTTCCTCCACTCCTCTTCCGTGCCTTTCCTCTTGCTCTTCCAATGCTCAGGAACACTGCTCCCTCGCCCTCTCTACCTCCACTAACCCAGTTATCCTTCAGTGTTCAGCTGAAGTACAACCTCCTCCAAGCAGCCTTCCTGGATTTCCCGAGGCCGAGTGTACACTCTTCCCGGGTGTTTCCTCTGGCTTACGTTATGTTTTTTTGTTTTTTGTTTGTTTGTTTGTTTGTTTGTGGCTGCCTCACAGAACTACACCATATCTATCTTCCACAGTCCCTGGAGAGTGCATTCCACAAAGTAAGGTTCGATAGAGACTATTGAATGGCTAAGTGGAATTGCAAGAAAATCATGATCGTTTTTCTCATCCTCTTCTTCTGTATCGGAAGGAGGATATGTGAAGACTTGGCTGCTCTGTGCTGTGCTGTGCTGTGCTGTTTACAGCAGGTCAGAACAGTTGCAGGATCTGATACATACCATGTAATTGAAGTGACGAGGAAAGAGCATGGATGTTTGTCATCGGTAGAATCATGGACATGCGGGGGAAAATTATTTCTTGGTGCTCGGACGAGCATTGTGTAATTCATCTCTAGTTTATATATATATGAGAAGAACAGATTCTGTATCCCCTGTATTTTATTTCCTTAGGTTGTAAAAACTGGCTTCTTTCAACCGCTTGATTCAATCTTCCCCCAAGGGCATCGGCAGCAAAAATTTATGAATATTTTTTATTAGTGATGATTTGGTTTTTATTCGTAGGAAACAGAGCTAGAAAAATTTTAAGGTCATTAGCCATAAGAATTTTAAATACATAGTCGTTTGAGTACGTTAGTTTTAGCTTTTAGGTTCTCTGCTATCTTTAGCTTTTTCCATTTAAAGTTAATAACGATAAAAATAAATCTCATATTTATTAGCTTTTTTCATCCTAAGGTGTTTAACAAACCTTAGGAGTGCAAATATAATGTAGTAAATCCATATGCTTGCTCCTAGGTTTATGGCCCTGAGTGCACTTGATTACAATTAGTTCTATTTCATTAAAATGGCCCACAGTGCACAGAAGAATTGAGTCCAAAGTTACTGGAAAAGTGTTTGCAGAAACCCTTGTCAACCCATTTAACATGTCTCTCAAGATAGCATGTTAACACAGAACCTCCATATTTTTAAACTCCAAAATATTTATCTTTAGTCCTCTTCTCCCTTATTTCACAACCATTTGTCGCGTAACAACGGTGTTGGATTCCGAACTCAACCCTGGGGACAGAAAGGTCAACAAGGCTGTCTGAACTATGTGTAAGTAGATATGGATGTGTATAGATAGCAATAAGGTAGGTCGTATGTATATAGTAATAAGGTGGTAGGTATACACACATACGTATATGGGTATAAAGTATGTCTAAAAGCATATGTCAGAAGTACATTGCCAGGTGTGTGCATACCCTACGCCTCCGTTTCCAGAAAGTTTACTGTCTGCTCTAAGCACCGTGACCAATGGTTCATACACAGTATCTCATTTAACATTTGCCGCAACTCCCCGAACTATTATCCCCATTTCATGGATAAGAAACCCAAGACTCAGAAGTACGATGCCGATTTGCCCAAGTTTACCTCCTAAAGGTGGTGTGGTCGGGGTTCAGACCCAACGTGTCTAACTTCCAAGCTCCTGTTCTTTGCTAGTATATATTTGAAGTGTCTCTTGTTTAACCTTATACTAACTTTGTCTGCGACATTAAGATTCAGGGTCAAAGAGAAAAGAATGCAAAGTATGAAATTGGTCGCGTGAGTATGGATACCGAGGATCTGTTTGTTTACTCGATACATGCTTTGGGAGTAAAAAGTCAGCCTTCAGACTCGGGCGCCTGGTCCGTACTTGATTCAGAGCATGAAACACAGCATTTCAGTGACAGCTGCAGTCCCTCTCTTCTAGCTGAAGACCACCTTCTTGAATTACTTTAGGGTGCGGCCGTTTAGCTATCATGGTGGCAGAGAAGGAGCTTCCAGACTCACGATGTGTTCAAATGCCAGATGTGCCACCAAGGTAGTCTGTGAGGCCCCCATCCTTAAGAATGTCCACGTGGTGAAAACCATCTGTCCCGAAGAGCTGAGCCATTGACCTTGTCTCAAGATCTCAGACAGCGTTATGATTTTGCAAAACACGCACAAGTCTCAAGTTAATTTCACCTGAGGCCAGACCCTACCTTGGAGCTCTTTAGAAAAAAGGTGTTGGGGCACCACGGTGGCTTAGTCGGTTGAGCGTCCGACTTTAGCTCGGGTCATGATCTTGTGGTTTCTGAGTTCAAGCCCTGCGTTGGGCTCTGTGCTGACGGCTCAGAGCCTGGAGCTTGCTTTGGACTCTGTCTCCCTCTCTCTCTGCCCCTCCCCCACTTATGCGCGCACGCTCTCTCTCTCTCCCCGTCTCTCTGTCAAAAATAAGTAAAACATTAAAAAAAATTCAGAAGCAAGGTGTCTCTGCAGCCCCTTACTCTACCTTCTGCTCCCTCTCAGGCACTCAGTAGTTTGGGCCTCGTAGCATTTCTTACGATTGCAGTTCATTTTGTGCGTGTCGTCGTTTGTTTACTGCCTGTCTCCCTGCTAGATCATGAACTCCAGGGGAACAGGGACCGGGTCGGTCGCTCAGTGCTGCACCTTACCTGCAATGCTTAACACCCTGTGGCTGGCAAATAGTTAGCACCCGATTAATATTTATCGAGGCACGAATAAATGACTGGAATCTGATAGAAGACCAGACACCTGCAGCCACGTGGTGGATTTAGTCTTGATTGATGCCACAGAGATTCCCCTTCTTAGTTTTTAAGCACAGCCCGAGTTCCATACCTCTTCCACGGCCTAACAACTCTGGGGGTTTGATGTGACGGAGGGCAAGTCTGTTTGCTTGGTGATTACAAGAGACAGATACAATATTTACTAGCCTTAGCAACTCCTGAGCAAATGTGGTCCCTGGAGAAGGACACACCATAATAAAGCAGGGAAACCCAGCCGTTATCTCGAAGCGGAGCTACCCAGGCATCAAGGCCGTGACTCACGATCCTGTGGTCAGGAGCCCTGGAGTCTTCAAGGATAATTTATGGCGACACTGATGAGACACAGTTCCTTTAAATACTGTACCTGCCGAAGTACTGTGGAGTGGAGAAGTCAGCTCGTGGCTGGGCAGAGACCGCGTTGACCCCTTGTCACTCTCCGACACACCGTCGTCTCAGGTGTTTGCTCTATAGTGCCCGAGTCCTAAAGTGACCCAGGAGAGATGAGCTGATCACGGCTGCTTCACGCGCAGAGGATTTGGTTTCTGCAAGCAGAGCACACATTCATCTTTACCCAGCCCATTGTTCTTTGATTGGTTAAATGATGCTCTAAATGGAGGACTGTGATAGCACAAAATAAATGTTTTATACAGTGCTAGAAAAAGCTTTAGGCGAAAATTTTAGCGAAAGAACAGATTCTTTCTTGTTTCTATAGAAACCAGTAGCGATCAGGAGGAGAGAGGTGTTCTTTCAAGTGTACACGGTAGTAAGGCCAGCTTGGCAGTCCCCTGCACACTGCAGGGCTGCTGTGAAAGACCCACTAGCTGGGGAGCGCCTCTGTGTGTGTCCCTTTGATCTCATGGGGAGTGGGGGACATCTTGCCGGAAACCCCCGCTCCGTCACGGGCCGAGAAGGGCTGCAGTCCACAGTCGCCCGGCATCGTAGAACCAGAAAGCCTCGTAACAGGAATCTCTTGTTGAAAGAGGAAGAAAAAGATAAACATAAGGAAAGCCCTAATATCAGCTGTCAACAGGCCTTTGAACTGCTGCTTACCATGGAGCAGAAAATGTCCTGGTCACGTCCTGACTAGATCAGTCATAAACTGGCCCAGGCAAGCATGTGAGCCATGGGATGGTGGGACAGTCTGCGGCCCTTCCAACTTGTCTGCTTCCGTGCAATCTCTTTCTTAATGAAATTAGAAGTAAATGTGTCCCTTTTAGTGGCATTTGTAAAGCTGTTACATTCTTGGTAAGTGAATGTTGGGTGAGACTTAAATCAAATTCCAAGGCAAACACTTTTCTAAAGCCTAATCAATACTACAGCTTTAAAATGAAGTTTAGGTCAAATGTAATGAAAGGATGAAACAGGCGCGTTTTGCTTCAGTCTGACGTGTCCCAGAAGGTAAGAGGAATATCTAGTAACTGACAAAAGGATTTTCCCTTTGCCTGACATTTACTTTGTATGTAAACAATCCAGTATATTGGCCTGTCAATGTATTAGTTGGTGGTCCAAAACATGATGCGAATTTAGAGAATATGCCTTTCTGCTCACAAAACACACTCTTGATCAACAGGAGAGCATTTATTGCAGTCTTGCCTTGCAGTTGGCAGAGCAGAATGAATCATTTTGAAATATAAACTTCCTCAGATCTAAAATATATCACGAGAAAACACAAGACACCAGGGGAGTGGATTACGGAATAAAAGGGACGTAGTTAGTAGTCCATAGGTTATGAACGTCGACGATCATTCGTAAAATATTGGGACAAATGTAGAAGGCTGCATTGAGTGAGTGTGGCTTAAAAGCCGTGCAACTTCCTTGAAGCTGTACTGTCGAGGCAGGGCGGAGGAAGTGACCTCGTGCTGGCTGTGTGGCCTCAGGGAAGTCACCCCGCCACTCTGAACTTCAGTTTCCTTGGCTGTAGAATGGTAGTAATATAGATAATGGTGATAGTGAGGAGGAGGAGGAGGAGGAAGAGGGGGGAGGTCTCTGTCGTTGGGTTGCTGGGTGGCTTAAAGGAGAGCATTCTAGAAAGCTCTGCACGTAAGAGGTGCACAATTGCGTCACGTTCCTTTCCCCCTTCCCTAAAATAACCATGTTAGTACCGACCGAGCATTTCTCTTTCACCAGACTTTCCACTGTCATCTGTCTGCTCTTAAAGGAGAACTCAAGTTTTGCTAAAAGATCCTTGGGCAGAACAGTAAACAAACTTCTCTAAGTCAGAAGCTTACATGGAATGAGAAATACCCCATATTTTCTAGACACGTTTTAGTTCAGCTCCCTTTCCCCTGGGAGTAAAGTCGAGGTGTAAAATCCATCAAATCCTTCTATGGATTGCAGATGACGAGACCTTGGGATTTGCTATGCCAGACCCGAAACAAAGCTCTTCTGGAGAATTGTGTGAATGTTTGACTTCTGGGGTTGGAGTCAGAGTATCAGCCTCATCTGACATTAGCATTCAGAAGCTCTTCCTGTTCTTGGATAAGTCTTAGTTGCGTAGCACACACATAGTAGGAGCTCAATAAATATTTGTGGAATGAATAAATGACGGTATTTTGAAATGAAAAGTGTAATGCTTACCAAACAGATCTCAATACATTTGTTTCAGCGATTTTTTTTCCCCTCCCGTACAGTCATGTGTCCTATTGGCCCATGTGCAATGTATGAAAAGGGGGTAGCTGTAGGTAAAAATGGGAAGAGCCCTGGTTTTCATTTCACTGGCCTTATTGATGTATATACCAGTGTCTCCTACCAATGTAATTGATTGTATTCGTGTCTGACTTAATTTTGACTGGATCAGGATGCAGGCTCAGTCTAACTTCTACCAACCCCAAATGACCAGCCTTTCTTTGTGGTGGTCTATAATCTCCAAACAGCCATTATCAAATAAAAAAGGTATGGTCTCCCACTTCTGGAGGCTAGAAGTTGGAAATCGAGATGCTGACATGGCCGTGCTTCTGCTCAAGGCACGAGGGAGACTTCTAGACGCATCACTCCAATCCTCTCTCACATGACCAACTTCTTCCTGTATCTTCACATGGGTTTCCCTCTGTGCCTGCCTCTCTGTGTCTAAATTTCTTCTTTTTGTGAGGACACCAGTCACACTGCATTACGGTCCACCCTGGTGATATCATCTTAACCTGACTGCCTCTGTAAAGGTCCTGTTTCCAAATAAGGTCACATTGTGAGATAGTGGGAGTTAGGACTCCAGCATATCTTTTTGGGGGAGACCCAGTGAACCCAGAAGGACCTGTCATCTCAAAAGCTTGCCATTTGCAGCTGTGCCTCTGACACTCACGGTCTAGATGGAGCCTTAGCCCCCGAAAGCAACTCCAATCTTTGGACCTGCTTGCTAGGCAAGCCTGTGGACTCTTTAATTGTTGACCAGGCCCCACTGTTAGACCCTAACTCTGTGGATCTTTAAGGATGGACATGACCACCATATCTGGTCAGTTACAGCAGCATTGCTTTCCAAATATTCTGGAACTCGAATTTGTCACTAATTCACCCTGGCCTGCCCTCCACCCCCCTCCTCCCACCCCACAGTTAGCCTAGGTTGGTAAGCTTAACTGGGCAAATTAAATTTAAATGGGAAGCCAGATGGCAAAGCTGTCTTGGATTATAAAGTAAAAGGTAGTATTGATTAAAGAGAGGATTTCTAAAAGTCTTGCAGCTACACTGTGCTCCAAGGGGTGAGGCTGCTAACTGAAATCCTCCGAGGTAAACAATGCCAGTTAAAAAAAGAAAAGGCATTGAATGCATTTGCTCAGAAGCAGGCATTCACAATGCAGCATTATCATTTTAAAACTACTTCATCTTTTTGGGACGTTTGAGAAGGTTCATTATCCTAAGGACAGATGGACGGACACCTGATAAAGTATTTATGTTCCAATCTAAGGATCAGCTCAGGATCAGAGGGCCAGTGGTGGTAGGACTAATATTTCTGGGTTCATCTACATGTAGGAAGCTCTTTCTAGAAATTATGAAAAAAATTATCCTGGGGCATTAGCAATTATTTTGATTAAAAATTGATAGGGACCTTCAAAGGACATTATCAAGAAATTGAAAAGACATCCCATAGAATGGGAGAAAATATTTGCAAATCATATATCTGATAAGGTACTAGTTTCTGGACTCGATCAAGAACTGATACAACTCAATAGTCAAAAGAGTAATGGCCCAATTAAAAATGAGCAAAAGCTCTGAGCAGACATTTTTCCAAGGAAGACACATAAAAGATCGACAAACACATGAAAAGATGTTCAACACCCTAAGCCATCAGGAAAATGAAATCAAAACCGCAATGAGATACCACTTTACGCCTTCTAGGATGGCTATGCTCAAAAAAATAGACAATGATGTTGGTAAGGATGTAGAGACATTGGAATCCTTATATTTTAATGGTGATGGAAGATGGGGCGGCCACTGTGGAGAACAGTTCGGTGGTTCCTCAAAAAGTTAAACATACAGGTACCATACGACTGAGCACTTCCGCTCCTAAGCGTATATCCAAGAGAACTGAACATACGCATCCACACAAAATGTATCCATAATAGCCCCCAAATGGAAACAACCCAAATGTCCATCGGCTGATGAATGGATATACGATGTACGGTCATCTGTACAGTGGGCTATTAGCCGCAACAAGGAATGAAGTAATGATACGTATGCTACAACTTGGATGAACCTTGAAAGTATTCTGCTCGGTGAGAGAGTGCAGCTCCAAAGGGTCATATATTATACAACTTCATTTGTATAAAATCAGCAGAATGGGTTAAATCCATAGAGTGGTTGCCAGGCACTGTGGGGCAGGGGACAGGATGGTATGTTTCTGTGAATATACAAGAACCACTGAGGTGTGTACTTTATTATTATTTTTTTTAATGTTTATTTTTGAGAGAGAGAGAGAGAGAGAGAGTGCGCACGAGTGCATAAGTGGGAGAGGGGCAGAGAGAGAGAGGGAGACACAGAATCCAAAGCAGGCGCCGGGCCCTGAGCTGTCAGCCCAGGGCCCGACTCGGGACTCGAACTTGTGAACTGTGAGATCATGACCTGAGCTGAAGTTAGATGCTTAACTGACTGAGCCACCCAGGGGCCCCACGAGGTGTATACTTTAAAACGGTGAATTGTATGTCTATGAATTATGTGTCAGGAAAGCTGTGACGAAAAAGTTGCGCTCACCAGCTTTAACATTCATTGATGATTCATTGGAACAGTGACTAGATCCACTGTTTACCACCTGGCCCGACAAAATGTCTATCGGGGAGGAGTATTTTATCACTGGCATTTAGAATTGCTGCTGTGTGGTGATAGTAAATAGCAGACAGCCTTAAAAAATGGTTAGGGAATTTACATCGGAATACATTAATTAGGTAAGGGTCACCAAGCTTCTGGAAACAAATACACAGAAAGCTTTCAGGGTTGGGCCAGGGAGCAGTGGCAGTCGATAGCCAGTGGTTTGCTGGCCTTCCAGTTGGAAGATCGGCCCATTTAGTGTCCTTCAAGCCACTGGGACCCTGATCCCCAGCACCTCCACTAGAGGGGGAGCAAGGCAGATGAGGGAGACCCACCATAAGCGCAGTGAGTTAACTGCCCCGGGGGAAAGTCTATAGGAACTGGAAAGTCCGGGCTAGCGTAGAGTTTCTTATGTGTGTCTGTGAACTGCAAGTCGATCGTAACCTGTGCTCTTTAAAATGGTGACAGAGACAAAAATTTTGTCCTCAGGAATAGCAGAGAAAAATTAAAGTTGGCAATAAACTTAGCATCCTTATCAGTTGAACATCGGGATTCTTTTGAATTGCATTAAAAAAACGCATGTGGGGAGGAAGGCTGATTTCGATGTGAACAGCCGTTAAAAACCAACAGCACATTTAAGGTTAACATCTCTCTTATTTCCACACATGGAGACCTTTAGTGTTTTCTTGCAGTCCTGGAAACAAGTTCAAGTCAAATAATACAGGGATTTGTAATTTTATCCTCTGGAAAGGGAAGCTAAAGGTTAGGAAAAGTGGAACACCCTGTATATTTGAGGCAAAAGAAAAATCATAATTTAGCAATAGAATTAGTATGAGCCGTTGCGTTCCGATCTGACAACTGAAACTAAGAATGTGTGGCGAATGTGCGTCTGTGAGACTCCAAACTGAAAAGCTTAGAGCTTTCTCACCCTTAGCGTTGTGTACTCTGCCTTGATAAGGAGGAGACAAAGAATAAGCCACCAGTGTTTTAAGAGAGTAAATATAGAGGTTATATCAGAGGGATGGTGGAGATGTAGCCCAATCTATATTTCTCACAGCAGCATCGGGGTTTATGATGACCTGAATCACCCAAAGAAAGAGTAAATAGTGTTCAGTAAGGATTCAGTTAACAACTGGATTTTATCATTGTCTGAGGCCTGAAAATTGGTAACCCGTGTCTGTAAGCGCACTGGTGGTTCCCGAAAATATTCAGTGATCCGCACTGGCTCGTTCATTCTCGACAACGTATCGTCAGGCCTCCCCAATATATGAGCTGATTTTCTGATATGGAGATTACTCGTGGCCCTCCTGCCCTGGTGACAAAGGGGAGGGTTGGGGCTTTGTGAAGGGATCTGACTGAACAGCCCTATAAGTGTTGGTGTTGACAAAGCCAAAGTTAGTGGATTCTTCATTATGATTCATGGCCCCTTGTAGGCAGCGGCACAACAGACTGAGCCATAACCACAGCTCTGGGTCTGGTTTGCTTTGATCCCAGTCAGTGACCTGGAAATCTCTCTTAATAATAGGAGCACACAGATTCGTTCTGTAGCGCGGCAACTTGTGTATTCTTGTTTGGGTCAAACTGCTCACGGATGGGGATGTGACTGACGACGTGCAGTGGGCTTCGGGGAGATGACTGATTAATCTGGTGCTTAGGTGGCTTCGGCGTTAGCCTTGTACCCGCTTGCTGATATGTCTAATAGGAACGACTACCGTTTACTGGTGCTGGACCATGCCTTTCATTTACCTCGTCGCCGCGTAATCCTCAGCCGACAGCTGAGAGGTGCCCATTATGATTTCCATTTTGGAGATGACAAAACTCAGAGTCTGAGGTGCGCTTGCAGCTGGTACCGCGACCTGCCCCCGTTGGGAGATTGTGCAAGTTCGTGAATATACGCGTAGTGCTGGTGAGCACGTGCGCGCGCCTGGTGGCTGAGCATGGTGCCTGGGACAGGAGAAGGACAGGAGAAGCCCTCAGTAAATGAAAGCCATCCTTCTTTTGTCTTGCACGGCACTGAGTATTTTGCCGGCGCCTAACAGGTTCGATAGATAGTAGTTCAATTGAATTAAAATCTTGCTAACTAGATTTTGCAAGTTGGCTTTCCTTCTGTAATTAGCTTTCTGACAATTTGGGTGGTAATTGGTTGATGGAAAGAATAATTAATAATAAAGGCTGTTTATTTGTGGGGTAAGCATTTATCATAGTTTTCACTGCTTTCCGTCAGCATTTAATTCACGAAAAGGCTCATAAGTTAACTGCAGAGAAATTATATTACTAAATATTGAATAGTAATTACAATATATGATATGTTTTCCCTTTAATTAGCAAATAGGCTGTTCATTATGTTTTAGATAATTGTGACATATCATTTGATTTTATTTCTTTATCGTTTGTGGCAGGTGATTACATTTCCACAGGGTATAATTTTTTATCACATTATTTTGAAATTTGATTGCAAGATTATGCAGTACAGAATTCAGTGTATTCAAATCACCCTGAATTCTCTCACATTCTCTGCTCCTGTAAAATCGGCACTTCTTTTTCCCTCCCTGCGTGAGCATGATACGTAAGAGTTCGTTATTAGCGAGCGCCTGTAATTGTGTAAATCTCTCTAAATGCCCCTGATCAGAGACCTCGGACCTCGAACTTGGGAACTTCTACTGGTTTCCCGTCACAACAGTCATCTCTTTGAAAATCTCTTTTGCTAATAAAGGCACATAACATATATATGTAAACAACAATATAAAATGACATATAATAATGCAATCGATAGGTAAGCATTGATGACATTATAATATCTAACAACATTATAATGAATAAAAATGAAAGTAAATGCAGATTTTATGTACGAGTGTCTCCGGGCCCTGAGGGAGCTCGGGAGCACGGTAGTGATGGCTGCTGGCTTTCCTCTCCCCTGTCTTTGAGTAATTGGGCTGATAATGCCCCTCATTGCCCTGCTCCCGGATTGACACTGCGAGTTTAGCTATGACAGGAAATCAGTAACGGTGTGTGTGTTGCCTGAATGCATTCAGACCTCCCTGCCTCTGCTTTGATAATGTTATTTATGATGAAGGCGAGATCACAGGCTGCACAAATTACGGTTATCGCGGTATTCAGGCATCAGCGGATAAGGCATCCAGACGCCTGGTCACAATTTGTCTTATTAACTTGATTGTCTGATTTCCTACAAGTTCTGCAATGTCTACATGGCAGCCTTCGCGGGGAAAGTTTCACAGAATTCGCACCGTTCCGCGCAAGGCAGCCGCCTCAGTTTAAAACAAGATCCCATCAGGGGAAGGGGGCAGGGGCCACAATGATATGGTCTTATGAAGATTGTTGAGATACTAGATGTGAAGCAAAACTCCTGCGTTCCCTCGTTTCGTTTTGTTCCAAGGTGTTTAAATAATACTGCTCAATGCCAGTATCAGGACGATGTCAGTACTTCAAGGGAATAACTTTCCTATTTAGATTTGGCCATGCAGTCTGTTTAACAGCTATTCCCTTTATAATGGCATGTTGCGGTTCCCAGCATTCCTTAGGGCATGCAGGGAGAATGGCATGGACCTCTTGAATAATTAATATGGTTTTCAGAGCAGTAGTCATGGAAACCCAAGCAGTGTCACATATTTGGATTATAAGAATTAGGCACATTTTGAATATTACATTGAACCCAAAGAGGTGGCCATTCCCCCAAAGACAAAAAGCGTTCTTCCCGATTCCCCTAGCTCAGTGAAATGAACACGGGTTTACTGATTTATTTATGTTCTAGGCCCCGCGTGAAACTAATCCACGCTTCGTAAGAAAATTATTTTTCTATCTTTTGCGTCTGAATTGCTTAATTGGCTTCCTCTGCTCTATATTTGGCGTCTCTGTTTAATTGAGATGTTTTCGCACGCCGGCTTCTGTTTTCATACTTTACCCGGTGCTGTTCATGGTCACAGGTTATTACTTTTTTATTAAAGACAAAATGTAGAACTTAATTTATAATAAAACAGCATAGACCGCTTGCTGTCTTGAGTATCTCTAAGGTGTCACATCCTATCTAATGCTACGAGGGTGGAGGATTTTCAAGAGGGTTCGATGGTTGCTCTAGACAGTGTTCCCAAGAAGTTCCTAGACCTGTTCTGTTAGACCAGTTGTATGGCTCTTTTATTTGTCTCAAAAAGTGTCTCTTCAGAATCAATATCGTCATTACCTTGGGGTGTGTGTGTGTGTGTGTGTGTGTGTGTGTGTGTGTAAGAAGTCAACCAGGCAATAGCAAAAAGCTATCATCCAGTCTTCAGGAAGAGTGTACGTGTAAAGAATAAGAATACGTGGAAGTTATTTATAGAGTGTAAACCCTCTGGTTTCATAAAGTGTGTTATGCTGTTATTTGCTCAGGTTTATTCCACAGACAACCGCACTAAGAGTCCCAAGCCTCCGCTTTCCTAGGGGTGACGAAGGAAGTGATTAGTAAGACCCTTACCAAAGATAAAGGAAAGCCAAGACCTCGTTTTATTCCTACTACTGGTTTTCTGCCGGCTGTTTCAAATTGACTTCCTCGCAGAGACGTGTCCCCTCATGGAAGCCCCCGCGGGTTTTGACCGCCTCACTGTGTGCTCCCCCTTGCCAAGTACCCCTGGGTGGTGGGGTCCTCCTTGGCAGCCCCAGATTGCCCCCTTGCCTGACGTGGATCCTTCCTCTAGGATGAACACGCTCGGTTCGTCCTTTCTTCCCCCAAATGTGGTTACCGCAGTGCCACAGTGATTCCCCGGCGTGAGGCCCCACCTACTTGTCACCTCTCAGCCCCTGCTACTTCTTTCGTTAGGATTCTGGCTGCGTGGCTGGCCGTCCATCTGGTGAGGAGTGGCAGCCCCCCCCCCGCTCTTCCCCCAGTGGGTGCGCTGTCCCACTGCGCTTTCTTTTAGTCCTATATGGCACGTACCGTGGCTCTCGGCCTTTAATTCTTTCCAGTGAACTGACCCAGTCAGAAAATTCCGAATGCCTGTGATTCGAGGTGCTCTTTCTTCTTGGAAGTTCGCAGCCTGTGTTTATGAAGTCTGCCTGCCTGCAAGGGCCTGTTGACTTCCTCCCTGCCTGTGCTTCACCCCCAGGGCTGTCTCTTTGACGTTCCCCCAACTCCTTTCCTCCCTTCTTTGTTTCATTGGGACCGGCTTTTTCCGCCCCCCCCCCCCCCCCCCCCCCATCGCTTTTTCTAGCCTGTTCCTACTGGTCTTTCAAGGTTCAACTTCCTGGTCATCTCTTGCCCCCTTCATGGTCCCCGGGCCCTCCCACACTGAAGCAGACGTGCTGGGTGTAGACAGGCTTGCCTCCACCCCCCTGAAACTGCAAGGGGCTCCGGGGCGAGCAGCCCGTCTTCTTTATTTTTCCAGCTTCTGCCCTATGGACAGTGTCCAGCACGTAGGAGGTGCCCAATAAGCGTCCCTGGCAATGTTGGGGTCCGTTTCAAACTCTGTGAAGATAGTCAGGTTGCTTTGTTTTGTTGCCTCACGTGAGATTTGCTACCTCTACTTGTGCCCCAACACGCCACGGGACACTCCAGGACGCCTCGTCACCCAGCTAGCGCCCCGCGGGGCAAAGATAGTTGAATGTGGACTGTGAAACATGCTGATTTCAAAAATTAAATCGCTTTGCAATTTCTCATGTAAGTGCGCACGTCTGGTGGAGGAAAAAGAAACGTGGAGCGTGTCCCGTGACATCGGGTCTGGCCTCTTAGGCAAATGTTTTAGAACGGTACCCTCCGCCCACGGCCCAGAAGCACCGCCGTCACCTTAATTAATTACAGACACAGAGATCTCCCCCGGACAGGGGCTTTGGGAGTTCCACGGGGAAGGACACCATGCCCCAGAGGCTCTGCGGTTGGCGTTACCGCAGTTGCGGATTTCGTTTCCGGGCCGGAGTCAGCTACACTTGAGCCGTGCCTGTGTTCGCTAAGCTGTTTTGAAGCGGGAGGCACCAGGGCTCTTGTGTCTGTGATCAGGAATGCAGCAGGCAAAATCAAATAGTAATTTGAAATAGAAATGTTCTGTTGTGACAATTAAGCACCATTGTTAGCCTCCATATGCTGAACTGAAAACCCAAGTAGGTCTGTAATTGATGGCTGAAATGGCTGAATATAGCCTCCGTATTTGTTACCAGATTGCCTCCAATATATTTTGTCTGTAAATAACGTTGGGGTAGTACACACAGCTATATGGAGCGAAATTTTACCTGAGATGCACGCTCACAGTTTTCCCTGAGTTCAGTGCAAGGCCAAGCACAATTTAGTTCGGTGAATAACAGGCTTTTAACAGCAACATGTATATCATAGCCACACGTGTTCCGAAAAATAAACTGATTGTTGTCATTTGCCACAGTAAGGAGACAGTTGTCTGTAGTAATATATTTAAATGATGCTATTAGTCATTTATGCCCCCAATGTAAATGCTGTTTCCTGTTTGTTTTAGTAAATATAACAGTATAGCAAGAACCTCTTGATGCTCAGAGACCTAACTGGAACCCGGGCTAAATAAGATTAAAGAGCAATCCCTGCTCGCAGCGCGCGGCCACCAAGTTAAAATCGTCTTCTGTTTTGCGACGGCCTGGAACGCCGGTCACGGACCTGCCGGCTGGGCTTTACGGCGCTCAGTCTGCAAGGTGGGCAAATGGACGTGAGGACACAGAAATCTTCTTCGAGGGTAAACGATCGCGAGGTGCGGGGAGTGGCGAGGAGAGGTGGCAGAATGTGGCGCTGGCGAGGGGAGGATGGGCAGGGGTTCCTTTGCGACACGCAGAACCACTTTCCTTTGGGTCCTGCGTCTCTCGCAGAGATTTTTAGGGGGAACGTGTGGCTTTGTATGTTTTCCATTGCCGAGGGAGGTCGTTGCCGTGTCCTCTGCCGCCACGTTGGCCTTTGCTCAGAGGCATCTCTGTGCCCCGTGCCTCCTATTTGCCAGATGGCCGTTGCCAGGTCTGAGTCGGTGAGGCTGGTGCTTATCAAATTCAACTCAGCTTCGAGGAGTCTCCGCTTCTAAGGGGCTTATCCTTGGAGGCAGCCCATCCACCTTGTGTAAAAGAATCCCCAGGTACAAAATCCAGGTCGTGGCATATTTCTTTTGAGGTAAAAGTAGTTAAAATCAAAAGTAATTTTGTCCCATTCTTTACAATACTGGCGTAAGTCAAACAGACTTGCATGAAGGGCCCCCAATTTTTTTTTTCCAAAGGCAACTATTGGAAGTTAGACACTTTGTAGAATGAATAAGCTCTATTAAAAAAAAAAAAAAACCCTCAAAATTAAACAACTTTCTTTTTTTGTTTGTTTGTTTTAAAGTTATTTATTTATTTTGAGAGAGAGAATATGCAGGACAGGCAGAGAGAGAGAGAGAGAGGGAGAGAGAGAGAGAGAGAGAGAAATCTTAAGCAGTCTCCACGCTCAGCATGGGGCTTGATCTCAGGACACTGGGATCATGACCTGAGGCGAAATCAAGAGTCGGATGCTTAACCGACCGAGCCACCCAGTCGCCCCCAACTTCACTTCTTAACATAAATAAGAAAAAACAAGTTTATACTGCCATTAAAACTTTTTCTTTTTAAGTTTAATTTTTATATGTTTTCGACGTACAAAGAAGTTGCAAGAATCGTGCAAAGAATGCCCATATACGTGTGACCCAGATTCCCCCAATGTTATCATTTTACCACATTTGCTTTTTTCTTCTTTGCCTGTATAACTATCTATGTATCTATGTACTTTTTTTCTGAATTATTTGAAAGTATAGACATGCTACTCCTCTTATCCCTAAATAGTTGAATGTATATTTGCTAAAAACAGTCTCTTACATAAGCGCGGCACGTTATTCACACTCAGGAAGTTGACCTTGGTGTGACACCATATCTAATCTGGAGATATCCAGATTTTGCCAGTTGTCCCAATAATGTCCTTTATGGCAATGGAGGTTCAGCATTCAGCCTTTAGTCTCCTTTAATCTGGAAAATTTTCTCAGTCTGTCTTTGTTATTTCATGACCTTGATATTTTTGAAGATTATAGGCCATTTATTTTGCAGTGCATCCTTCATGTTGGGTTTGTCTGATGTTTTCCTGTGAGTAGATTCAGATTACATGCTATTGGCATCTCGATGCATCATATCAGAGAGCACATGCTGTTGATTTGTCCAATTATTGGTGATGTTCTTTGATCACTAGGTGAAGGTAGTATCTGTCACCTTCCTTCCCTGTAAACTTAGTATTTTTCCTCTTTGTAATTAGTAAGTATCTCATGGGGAGATACTTTGAGACTGTGTAAATTAGCTTGCTCCTCATCAGAGTTTCACCCGCAGCCCAAATGACAAATGGGCAAGAGCATGTGAGTAGACATTTCATCAGAGGGTTTTACAAATGAAAAGATGGTTAGCATCATTAGCCGTCAGGGAAGTACACATTAAAACCACAATGAGATCGTACGTCACACCCACTGAGGTGACTGTAATCAAAAAGACACACGATACCAAGTGTTGATGAGGAGGTAGAGAGGTTGGAAACCTCGCACGTTGCTAGGTGGTAATTCAAGATGGCGGAGCTGCTGTGAAAAAATGTTTGGAAGTTCCTCAAACAGTTAAACATAGAGTTACCATAGAGTACGACCCAAGAATTTCACTCCCAGGTATATATTCAAGAGAATTGAAAACACAGATCCACACAGACACTTGTACATGAGTGTTCACAGCAGCATCATTTATTTATTTAAAACAATTTTTAAATTTTTAAATTGGACCATCAACACAGACCCCGACTTGGGGCTCAAACTCACGAACTGCGAGATCATGGCCCGAGCCGAGATCAAGAGTCGGACGCGTAACCAACTGTGCCACCCGGGAGCCCTGCAGCATCATTTATAATAGCCCCAAAGTGAAAACCAAAGTATCTTTCAACTGATGAATGGATAAAGAAAATATGATATATGTCCATACCATGGAGTATTATTTACCCCTACAGAGAAATGGAATTCTAACCTATGTTAAACATGGCTGAACCTTGAGAACATCATACCGAGTGGAAGAAGCCAGTCACAAAAGACCACATACTGTATGATTCCATTTACGTGAAATGTCCAGAATAGACAGATCTGTAAGAGACAGAAAATACGTTTGTGCTTGTCAGGGGCTGAGGGACGGGGAAATGGGGAGCAACTGCTTGATGGGTACAGGGTTTCCTTTGGGGTGATAAAAAGCATTCTGCAGCTGGTGGTGGTCGTACAACCTTGCGAATAGACTAAAAGCCACTGCATTAGCATTTGTTGATGATTCATTGGTGACTCCATCGAACCAGTTATTATGGCGGATGCTAAGTGGTGATTTTTAAAATTCCATCATTCCTGTGACATTTCTGTTGGCTTTCCACAATGAAGCCAGACTTTCCTCTCTTCCTCTTTCTTCCCTCCTTTTTCTGTCTTTCCGTGTGGATTCTTATGTTTTTCAATGGGCTGTGATCCTCCACTATCATTATGGTTCTGATGCTCAAATTGTTCCCAGTTTGACCAGGGAGAGCCCCATAATGGTGGTTTGGGTGTCTGTTTTTGTCACGTGCCTGCCATTCTTTAAGTCCGTTCTCACTTTATCCATTAAAACAAAAATTATCCCGGTTCATCTTGTACTTTGTCTGTTCCAGCCCTGGAACCGGCTGTTTTCCAAGGAATACTGTCAGTGGAAATGACGTTTGAAAACCAAGAGCTGGGAACTACGTGTGCTTATTACTGCTGGGATGCGATTGAATCTGAGCCCTCTTAGCAGACAGTGCTAGAAAATGGAGGTGCATTCTAGAGAAACCTGGATCCCTTCAGTCACTGTATGTTAACTTAGTTGCTCCATTCTAGAATACGCAGAAAATTTTGGAATTGTCTTTAGCCTAAAGGTATATGGTTGAAAGCTACCTGGTTTCAAAAGCTACCTGGGTTCCTTCTCCATCGCGCACCTCCCCCCACACACCTGCCCTGAGTGTACTTACATTATTGATTTGAAAGATAGATCCGCTCATTTGTTTCTTCGGGGGGGGGGGGGGTGTTGTTTCCTGATCTTTAGTATTTGTTTCCCTTCTTTTGAAATCATTGTGAAACATTAACATGGTTTCAAATGTTAGAGCTTTTTCACTTAAAAATATGTCCATGTCAGTTCATAGAGCTCTTCTGCATTTTAAAGCGTATTTTAATTAACCGAATCTCTAGTAAAGAAATGTCAAATAACTTCTTGCTAGTAAAGAAATGTCAAATAACTTCTTGCTTCTTTACAAAACACGTCACTTAATCTTTTATTTTGAAACTTATTTTCAAATGCCGGGACTTTTTAAAATGATGGCAGAGAATGTTAAGGAATCATTAGCAATCCAAGAGAGAGAGCTAGGAAAATGGCTGATGTAATAATTGAATAATCAAGGAAGAGACTGAAAAACTAAACTTTATTATGTCTGCTTACCAGCTGTTAAAGTGGGTCACCGAGGTCAGCTTGACCTAGTTATGTGTCCCTGGGGATAAATCAAATCACCCCCCCCCCTTTTTTTAACTGAGTATCTACTTTGTGCCAAGTGCCATTTGGACATAGAAGAAACATAAGATGCAATCCCTGACCTTAAAGAGCTTCAGATCTCATTGGAGGCAGAAGGCAAACATGGATAAACGGAAAATCCAACCTTGCGGAACAAGGCGCTGCTCCAGGGTAATAGATAATTATTTAACAAATGGATTGTTCCAGCTTCCAAGAAGATCGTGACTGCTCCAAGAGTTCAGAGGTGAAGAGCTCTGAGCACTGGCCTGGCCCAGTCCCGGGATGTCTCAAAGCCGGGATTTGAGATGGTTTGGGAGGGCACATGGGTAGGTGCAGGGAACGGGGAAGAGCTGGTGGGTACAGACAGAGGCAGTGCACCCCAGTGGTTCTGAGGACAGCACCGGAGCCAGGACGCCCGGATTTCACTATTGGCTCTACTGGGGTCAGGTCACTTATCCTTCCAGGTGTCGGCTACCTTCGTCTATAACGTAGAGCAATAATGGTATCTGTCATGTGAAGATCTTGTGAAGCTTAAACAAGGTAACCCATGCAGCATTTAGCACAGAGTCTGGCACGCTCTCAATAGATATTTGCTATTTTTGTGTGAAAGCACAATGGTAGGAAAGCAGGAGATGTAATAATTTAAGAAGAGTGAGTAAAAGGGGCGCCTGGGTGGCTCAGCTGGTTGAGCGTCCGACTTCGGCTCAGGTCATGATCTCACGGTTTGTGAGTTCAAGCCCCGCGTCGGACTCTGTGCCGACAGCTCAGAGCCTGGAGCCTGCTTCGGATTCTGTGTCTCCCTCTCTCTCTCTGCCCCTCCCTCGCTCATGCTCTGCCTCTCTCTCTCAAAAATATATAAACACTAAAAAAAAAATTAAAAAAAAAAGAAGAGTGAATAAAGGGGCACCTGGGTGGCTCAGTCGGCTAAGCATCCAGCTTTGGCCGAGGTCATCATCTTGAGCCCCGCATCGGGCTCTCTGCTGTCCGCACAGGGCCCGCTTTGTATCCTCTCTCCCCCCTTCTCTCTGCACCTCCCCCACTCAAGTGCTTTCTCTCTCTCTCTTTCTGTCTGTCTCTCTCAAAAATAATAAAGAAAACAATTTTTAAAAGGAAGAAGAGTGAATAAAGCAGTCTGATTGGATTGGAGTGTTCAAGAGGGGGGCAGTGGGAAGTATATGTTGAGAGTCTTATGGAACGAGCAGCCATGGTAGCTGATATTTCTGTGTATCAATCCGTTTACTCCTCTCACCAACCTTATGAGTTAGGGATTACTAGTGTCCCCAGTTTATAGCTGAGGGCAAATCGAGGCACAGAGATGTTAAGTGACTTGCCCAAGTTCACAATGCTGTGGAGTGGAGGGTCCGAGGTGTCAGACCAAGGAGTTTGAGTTTTGTTCTGTAGGCAATGGGGAGCCATTGGGAGTCTTTAATTGTGTGTCTGTAGGTGTGAGGGAGGTTACTCACATGAACTTGTTTGAGTTAAGGAATTGTTCAACCTGCCTGTCATACTGGATGAAGACAGAGAGAAGGGCAGAGAGAAAGGGAAGGAGGGAAGAAGAGAGGGAAGCAGGGAGGGAGAGAGAGAGAGATACCTAGGGCTCAGCAAATGAATGAATAATGATACTTCCTCACTCTGGGCTGCCTCTTGTAGCGTGTATAATGGTGTGTAATGGAGAAAGCATCTCATTGGCACAGTTACAACTATGTGCACACTGAGAACTGAATTTTAATAGGTGTGCATCCAGATGAAGTGTATGGTCTTATGTTTTGTTTTCAAACTTGAGAAAATATGATTTTCTTTTAAAAGGTTTCTAAATGTATTCACTGTAGATTCACGAATACTGAATGTGAAGTTGCACAAATTCTCTTGTAGGCTGTAATACAAAGTACTAGCTCAGCAGACACACAGCATTAACTAGCCTTGAGTTACAGGGTTTGTGGCTACTAGGAGAAATGTCATTACGCCCCTTCCGGGAGCTGTTAACCTTGGAAATGGGGGAGTTAGTTGTGGCAGGTGCTTTCGTTGGTAGAAGATAATCTCAGCCACACTTTGATGGAAATAGTTTTTAGGCTTTTAGAGTTTCAAGAGGTTAATATTCCACACGTGTTCCTTTTAGGTGACACTAGCTTCCTTTCCTCTCCTGAGTATACATTATTACAGGAGGATAATACTCGAATTGTTGAACTAGAGTAGTGACAAGTGTTTTAGTAAATCTGTGGAAACGCTTTGGAATCTGAGCCCTGTCAGTCTACAAATTAAGCAAATATATGCCCAGTTCATCTTTTCAGTGCAGTTTAAATATTTGAAACAAAGAATTCTCCAGCGTTTGGAGAATGGGACAGATATTGGGCTAATAAGGGGTGCCCTTCTGAATACTTTTACATATTTCATTGGCGACAAGAGAGTACTTTTTAAATTACCTACATTACCATTGACATCAGTGGGCAGTTTAACTCATAGAATCGTAGACTTTTACAGTTGGCAGGAATTTTAGACATTATCTGATCTGCCCTCTTCATTTGACCCAATAGAGGGTATGGCTTAGAGGCTCAATTACTTGTCCAAGGTCACATACCTAGCAGAGCGAGCCTGCCTGCCTTCCTTCCTTCCTTCCTTCCTTCCTTCCTTCCCTTTCCTTCCTTTATTCTTCCTCTGTTCCCTCTGTCTCTTCCCTTTTCCCTTTCTCCCTTCTCCTTCCCTGCTTCCTGATTTTCTCTGAACGAACATTTATGTACTGGGCACCTTCTAGGTGCCAGATACCAGTCTGGGCACTGGGGACCCAGCAGTGAACGAGGCAGCAAAGTTCCCTGCTCTCATAGTCCCAATTTAATGTACTCTTAAATGCCTTTCTTCCAGACTGGAGCTCATACCCTACTCTGTTACTCTGCTAGGGATTCACTGACCAAGACAATCTAGAGGGAGAGATAATTTCTGCCTTAAGCAAAAGCACGTGCAACATTATGCAGCCAGCCTTCTGCATAGTTTAGGGGATAGGTCCAGGAAGGGGCTATTCTGTTTACCTGATTCTGACAGTGTTTCCAAAGCCAGAAAGGCCGACCACTCCAAAATTGGATGACTGGTGGGAAATTACTTTCAAACATATTGCTCATGATGAAAAAACATTTTAGTGTATGAATATTTTATTGAGCAAAGTGCCTGTGAATAGCTCCAGAATTTTGTAATATGCAGCATGAGGTGTGTAATAAATTTCATAATTGAAAAAAGAAAGGTGATTACAAAAACATGGCTTTAAGGGGGCTAATAACTCCCAGAAAGAGCACACGCGTGCATGACCGCTTGAGCATTAGAGTGCTAGATCTTGCAAAAGGCCCTGCAGTGGAAGTTGGAGTTGAGTCCTTAAAAGGAAAGAGCACACTAAAGGTACCTTTATCTCTTTGCCACGGGAAGGAGGCCGCCTGAGGAAGAGTGGCTGAGCTCCACTGTGGAGCCTGGCTCTACGTCCCTTCGCAAATGGGACAGATAGGATCCAGGCTTATACTGGCTCCCGTTGGAAAAGCAGGCATATAGATCTAGAAATGTATTAGTTTTTCATGCATGCTTAGAGATCCGCTGTTTGCTTAGGTGTCAGTCCAACCTTTTGTTTATGCCACACTTTCCTGCTTACCCGACATGCACTTTGCACATAGGAGATGTCCCGAGCTTGTTGTTGATGTCCAGCTTTCCAGGGTTCCTGCCTCCCCCAAAAAGCAGTCCCCTTGAGGTCCTCTTCGGAGAGCATCAGTGTGCTTTAGCTGTGATGGCCTCACTAGTCCGGAGAATGGCTCTTTTGACACTGTGGGTGGACTTGGAAAGGCTGGAAGATGGCCCGCTCTGGTACTCTGTCCCGCACAGGCTCTCGGGCAGCCGCGTGCACCTGCCCGGGCATGTGCACGGCATGGCTTTCCACATTAACGGAATGCAGCACGTTGATCCAGAAGCAGCAACATTTGCTCATATGGGTAAAACGGCGACATCTCTAATGCAGTGATGTGACCCGGCCAGAGTCACTCTGGGCAACAATGGAGTGGCAGTTGTGCTGTGGCTTTAAAGGCTTCATTCATGCGGTGGATGGTGGACAGGGGCCGCTGGGCAGGGGCCGTAGAGGTGCAAGTTTCACTGTTGTTGCCTCATCAGGCCTCCCCTTTGTTAGCCCTTCCGACTTTTGAATTTGCCACTTTGCACCCCAAGATCAAACTGGAGGGAAACTACTTGTGAAGGTCAGAGAGGGGAGGGACTTTGACTTCTGGGCTCCAGTAAAGAACATGTTAAGCCCGTGGGTTTGTTCAGTGAGTCACATTGCAGAAATTTTGTGAAATTTTTCCTCCAGACCAATTGTTCCCTGTTCACATTAAAAAAAAAAAAAAAATCAATATCTGAGTATAAGCTGATTAGAATGCTTTCTTTCCAGCGTGAAAAGTTGTGCTTTATTTCAATCAAGGCAGAAATACCAAAACATTACACAATTTACACTAGCTTACCGGTGCGAAGTCAGGTTTGTTTGGTCATCTGCACGCCACTGGCGTTTTGTTTTTTCTAATCATCTTGCCCCGGATTGTTGGAGAGAGCTGATAAGAGATGGTGCTTGATTAAAGTGAGTCGCAGGACCCCTGCTCTGTCTTTCAACAGAGTTTGTATGGACGTAGTGACATACTGGCCATGGAGATCAGAAGAGCCACTGTATGTCACTGATTAAATGAGACTGAAACCATGCCGTCCATGGATCTGCATGGCACGTGGCCAGTCGAGAGCTGAGCTAGGTTGGCATTCACGGCAGGGGAGTTGGAAAATTGCCCAGGTCACACCTAACCCAGCGGGTCTCTCACTGTGGTGACAAGACAATCAAGTTGACGGACTTCGAGAACTTTCGTCTTTCCACAGATGGGGGAGACACAGAGGCAGTGAGAGGCATTTCACCGCGCTGATGTGACTTTTTAAATCTACTGTCACTGGTGGCGTGGATGTTAATTCCGGCGGTGTTAATTATGAGGAATTAAAAAGCCACTCTGAGCAGACTGTACCTTTCGCACTCTGATACAAACTAGGCTCTGGCATGAGAATGTCTCTTCATGCGTATCCAACCCCAAAGGGCCACCGGATGCGGTGTTCTGAATGTGAATCCTGAACTTACGAGGGGCCAGGGAGACAGGATTCCAAAGGCGGGTGACTGTTTCAGGAAAATACTGCAGCCCCTGCCTGGAAATCACCCGGCCAGTGGCATCCGGAAAGGAGAATTTATTTATTTGCTTGTTGGTGCGTTACGACTTCTGAAATACAGTTTTTACTGCATTCTGTGTAGACCCCACTGCATCTGGGCTCTCGGCGTTGGCTGTGTGCGGCCGCTAACAGGTAGGTTTGCAGAAGCTCTGCAATTGTTTGCTGTTTAGTGCGTTGCCCGAGTGGCTCTAGGGTGTCCATTTCCTCTTCAGGAAAATTTCACCAGCTTCTTACAAATGAGGCACTTCTCCACCAGCCTCATGTACTATGCTCAATAGCAGTCTCGTTACCCCAAATATGTTGCAGAAAGTAAACTGTGAAAAAAGAAATACCAATATAAACAGTGCGGCTATAAGGCAGATGCTTAATTTATATTACAGTAACCTCCAAAGTCCATATTATGGAGGAAACCCACCTAGAAATGGAATAGGTAAAACTGTAAAATGCTACCTTTCAGCCAAACTGAAGCCCTATTGTTCAACGGATTAGGCATTGAGGCTGGTCACAGAACAGCAGCTCTCCGCGTCAAGAACACGAGTGTTTTAGTAAAGGCATCTGCTAATCGTTACCAGAAAACACACAGTTGGATAGACATTAAAATATACTACCTTCCATAGAGAGCAAAGCTGGCGGTGTGAACACAGAGCCGTTCTTGGATTTGCTGGCTGTCTGAGGAGCAAAGACAGCCATTGGCTATTAGGAAAAAGAAGGAAGCAAATCCATCAATATGTAATTGGCCCTTCCCTTTTGTCTAAAGATCATATTGCTCAAGGGGGCCTAGACAGGCACACCACTTTTGTTCTGTGTGTGTGCTCTCTTTTACACCTTTCCCTGTCTGCTGAGTGGGCACGTACCCGGGCCTCGCTTTTGGTGGTCCACTAAGAACTCTTTGCATATCCACACTCTGCATGCTTGTAGGTCTTTCTCTCACCCTCTGTCCCTCCCTCCCTTTTTTTTTTTTTTCTTTTCTTTCCTTCATCTCCGGAGCCCCCGAGACCTTGGTGATTCCCCCAGGAACGCATCCTCGCCGCCCTCAGATTCTCTAAGAAGTGCGGGCCAAGGCAGCATCGCCTCGTTCAAGGTCCTAGAGGGTCAGAGTGTGGGAATCCACTCTGTGGCATCTAGTGGCTCCAAAGAAATCTTCATGGACCCTTCCAGAAGAACCAGAGAGTCCTGAGGGCAAGGTGGAACAAAGCCCCGGGTTACTAATATCCAAAATAAGGAATTTCCACATTTATTCTATTTCTTACGTTCTATTGTTACATTTCTTAAATGTTCCCTACACCCAAGACTCAGTAAAATGGTTACTTTTCATTATGTTTTCAAAGAGGGGCACACGAAGACAGGGGAGTGGTCGTATGTGCAAAATGATTGGACGGAAACCGTATGTCTAGTCTTGCGACATTTCCATTCGGAAAGTACTTGTCTGTGCCAAAGCAGTGGGGGGTGCTTGGGGTGCAGGTTACCGTATATGCAACCCGTGTTCACGATTTCCCTTAAATGCACGAGCTGGTTGTTTCTCTTTGAATTGCTCTTGCCACCACCTGGGTGTTACAGACAGGCCAGCGTCAGTGATGAGCTTGTATGTTCATCGAAACGCCAGCAGTCGTCACCCAAATGTACGCTTGGTCTGAATTTTCTTCCTCTTGAGCTTACCGGTAGTGCCATCAAAAGAGAATCAGACATGAGGTCCATCCGCAGACCCGAGCCACGGGGAGCAGGGGGGACACAGGTCATCATAATTAGCTGACAGCGAAGTTCTCGGGCAGCGCTGGAATGGAAAGAACGCTGGATGTGTATGGAAGTTTGTCTGCAAGTCGGTCCAGTGGCTGCATTGTAGGGCAGAGAGTTCCAGAGCTCTGCAGGCAGAAGAGCTGGCCCGGCCCCACTACTGGGGGCTAAGTTAATTCACTTATGAGAGCTTCCATCTCTCTCTCTCTCTCTCTCTCTCTCTCTCTCTCTCTCTCTCTGGAATCGAGCTGATCATCATTTCTACCTTGCTTTTGTCGCTAAGGATCAAACAAAATACACAGCAAGCACTGTAAGTACCATAATAGTGCCACACACATGCCTCTTATTCTTGTGCGTTGCGTATTATTATCTGCATCCCTTATTTAATGGCTTCCAGCCTTGATCAGCTCTTTCAAGGCGTGGACTGGATTTCCTGCATCATTAGCGAAGAGACTTCCTTTTCTGAGAGGGCCAAGATTAGACTCTGTGTAATGTTGCCTTCCTTAGAAGTGACCACGTTCGAGTACTAATTTTACGTGCTCTTGAGCATTTGGCAAATGAAGTGGAACACTTTTGAAAAAACATCTTTCCATTCAGACAGTTGTCTCACAACACAGACCTAACGTTTCTGATCCGAGCCAGGCTACACACCGTTTTCAACGGGATTTCTTTCTTTCGTGAAAAATGCAGCTCACCCACGACTTGTTCCTGTCTCAGGAAAATGCTCACCGCCACATTTCCTCATTAGCTTCGCCTAAGACAGGCTCCTGTGTCACAGCTGATGGAGCCTTTATGAGCCTTTTAGCCAAATGACTGATGTTTGCCTCGTTATGTCAGATCTGGGGGCACTCCTGGCATCTCTCTTTATTCCCTGTCGAACACCATCAATCGAGCAGCTGCCGGCACCCGTGATCAGGCTGATTATGAAAATGTGCTCAGGAGCCTGACGACGCCGACTGGCTTTTACCTGAAGAGGCCGGTAGACGCTGCCTACAGCTTGCAGTTCTGTGAACGGCGGAGTTTGTCCCGGGACGGGCAGGTGACAGTCGCCTGAGTCCGTTGGAACTAGGGGTGGGCCATGCAAATTAACTTTGGCTCATTATGGAAGAAGTTCCTAGAAAGATGGCTCTTGTCCCTTTTAGCCACTTCTCCATTCACCCCTGAGAAGATCCTTTGGTCCTTTCATTTTGATTTCTTGTCCACTAGACAAGTTCATTACTCCCAGGGCTATGCGAAGAAAGATAAAGCCCGAGGCCTGCTCATAGAGAGTATGTTTCTCTAAATGCACTGCTGAGAAATGATGGCAAACACTTGTTTATGGCGAGCGTCAAGTTTCCCTGATTATGTGATGACGGCTTCCTTTGTTGCCGAAGAGCAAAATGATCTGTGAGGTTTTGTGATTGTGGGACTGCTCCTGGCCCGCCCGGCTGGTGGAGTGCTCTGCAAGTGATGGGGGTTTGGGCTTCCTGAGAAAACCCCCCTCCCATTCCCGAGCCAGCTGGAGGGGGTCAGGGGCTCTTGGCCTGTGGCCTCTGGATAGGGCGTGGCTAGGTGCCTTGTGTGGTGTCAGCTCTGTGACCTCGAGCTCATCAATGCCAGGTGCTCCCACCCAGGCTCGGGCAGGGTGACCTGTCCCTCATGGCTCTGAGGTTGTGACAGCCTTACAGCTTTGCCTCCTCCCAGCTTGCCGTTGACCCAAAAGTGTAGCCATATGGCATTTCTCTCTCTGTCCCCGGATCCAGCCTCGCTTTGTATCCTTTCTGGCTTAGAAAACCGGAAGCTGGTTTTTTAAATAATTTAGTTCAGAACCTCACGTTGCCCTAATGGTGTTTGAAATAGACCATTCTGCAGACCCTGTATGGGGGTCCAGGCTGATGGCCCAGAATCATGTCCCCATGTATTCAGGGAAAGCTGGAGAGACTGTCACTGGAACTTGACATGCTCATTTCTAGTCATTTCTGACCAGCTTTTAATTCTCTAAACCAGCCAGTCCCTGCGGTGGTCAAACAGTGGGTGGGTGGGGAGGAGTCTTTATATTTGTTTAACACTTTGTATAGATGGTATATCACGATTGCATTTCTCTGTAATGACAAGGAGTCTAGAGACATGGGTGTGAATAAGGGCCTGGTGGTATGTAAAATACGTAGTTCAAGACCACCTGGGACCTAAAGAGGAAGTTTGGTAAAAAGCATAGGTTTGCAACTCTGGCTTAGCGTCAGAATCGCCTGGGAAGCTTGGAAAACATACCCGTGTCCAGAATCCACACATGGCAGTTAAGTCCAAACCTCAAAGATCGGGCTTCTCAGTCTAGCATCTGGCCTTATTGGTGCTGTGAACTTAGAGAAATCATTTACTCTCTCGGAATCTCAGGATCCTTATCTGTAGAATGATAATCCGAGTAATGGCTACTGTGTATCAGTTGCTTCCTCTATACCAGCCATGCGCTGACTGCATTACCCATGCCGTCTTCCTTAACCTTCACAAAAATCTCAGAACGTTGGAGTACTATAGTTAACTCCATTGTACAGATGTGGAAACCGAGGCTCAGAGCGTTTGGAGAATTTGTCCGGGGTTACACAAAGGATGAACGTAGCACCAAGACTCTAACCCAAGTGGCGTTGGCCCCAGAGTCCAAACTCTTAACCATCATTCTAGGAAATAGGGATCACCACCGTCATGATAATTTCTTTGCCAAGTTTATATGTTTGAAAGCTCTTGAAACTGTATGTGGCTCTGCACGTGGAGATTGTTTACTGGTGGCAGTAATAGTAGTCAGAAGACTGGGTTGGGAATTTCAGTTTTTGAAACATAAATTCCAGCCAGGCTTTAGTAAGGTCTGGAATCAATTCAGAAATACATCTGGGACACCCTCCTCAGGACCTCTTTTTACCTAATGTTTATATCTGCTAAATTTCAGGTTCTTGCCCACTTTGCAGAGCTAGCTGTGTAACATCAGGAACGTAATTGGTGTTTAAAAGAAGAGAGGTGTAGTTGTCATGTGTGAATTAGCTGCTTGGACTTTTTTCAGTGCCGGGTTGATCACACACATCTAATTTCACTCCTTTCCAAAGCCACACCAAAACTACAGTGAAGGAGGTGTTTTTTTTTTTTTTTTCAAAGGGATAAACCCCAAAGGACTGGGACAGTGGAGTGGAAATAAAACTTGGGAGGCTGGAGAGCATTTGGAGAAATAGTAACCGATTTAGCAGATCTAGAAATCCAAGCCCTAAGCCGGCAGCTGGAAAAGCAGGGAATCCGTCCAATTCATGTCACAGAACCCTCAGAAAGCCCAGGAATTGCTGGTGCCAGATATCCTAGGAGCTGTGTAAGAAGACATTAGATCCCTAACTCCCCTCCCTTCCTCTTCCATTCTCCCACCTCTGCAGGAAATGGGGGGTTTATTCTCTGAGAGGGTGAAGCACAAGGTTGTCCTGGGGTACTTTCCTGGAAACAGGGACATGAAGCGAACACAACATACACCACCGACCAAATTCAGGGACTGCCAGTCTGCTTCCCCTCAAATGCTGGCAAACAGGATCCACCCTTATATTCCACAACGAAAGGAGATAGAGAGAAATGTCCATAAACTTCCTGTGGGAGGGAGGGAGAGACAGAGAGAAGGAGGAGGGGAGAGCGAGACAGAGAGAGAGAACAAGCAGGTATCATACAAAGGGACAGAAATAAGGATGGGTATGAACTTCTTAAGCAACGATGGAAGCCAGAAGACAATTCTCAAGGAAAATTACTTCCACCCGAAGATTTCTCCTAGCCAAATGATTGGTCAAGTGGGAGGGTAGAATGAGGACAATTTCAGACACTCAGGATCTCAAAACAATTTGTCTCCAACCAATCCTTTCTGAGCAAGCTGCCGGAGGACTTGTTTCTTCCCTAGAGCGAAGGAATATATCAAGCAAGAGGGTGGCGTCCATACAGGAAGGGGACACAGGAGGGCCAACACGGGAGACCTGCAAGGTGAAGCGGATCCCCCGTGTAGACGGGACCAGTCTGGGTTGGAGAAGGCCAGAAGGCTCCGAAGGAAATTTATCACATTTACTGACGATCAAATGATGGTACTTCCACAGCTGGGAGAGAGTTTGGGTTTGTGTTAGTGATAAGGGCAGAGAAAAGTAAGCCAGGTAAGAATAAAAGCCAAAGATGAGCATTAACTGCAAAGAACTGTGCAGGAAAGGAAAACCATAGTCTAGACAACTTAGTGTTGACCAGCATGTATAATCCTGAGAATGTAAAAGTAAGTTTCGATGTCCCCAAAGTTTTGATAAAATGTGTTAGGAAGGTGGAGGGATGGGAAGACTTGAGTATGTGGTTGGGTCGGGGGAGAGTAAGAAGGCTAAGTGGTCGCCTTCCATTGAAGGAAGTGATCGAAAATGTCTGAAACTGGAAAATCAAGAGCTAGCCATACGATTGTGTTATGTAGAGAAATGGGGAGCAAGAGTGCAAAGGACAAAGTCAAGAAAAGTTACAGTTGCCTCTTGAGGGGAGGGAAGGAGATGCGGGTCGAGTGCAGGGCTGGAGACTGTCATCACAAATCGTTTGCTAAGCAGGTGATGGTCACAAAAGAAGAACGAAGTCCATCAGCAGAGAAGCAAAGCCTTCCTCGGAGGTTAATTGTGGAGGAGAAACAATCTAACACCGAGGAAATGAGCTCTGTGCATCCGGGGAACAAGAGCCTGCCCCCAACGTTCATGGCCCCTTGCGAATTGGCGTGACTGCCTGGCCAAGGGGCCAGGAAAGCAGCACAAAGACCCCTTCATCTAGCCAGGTCTCTTCTCTCGTCGCTTGCAAATCCAGTGGCACTGACCCAAATCCAGTGGGCACTTGCGAGGTAGCCTCTGAACAGAGTATAAAGTGGGACTGCTATGTTCCACCTCCTTCGTCTAGCAATTGGGATTTTCCCTGACTTGGGCGTTGGCATTGGCATCGCTCTTTAGTATTTCAGCTCTCTGAACTAGGCCGAAGAGCGACACGCTGAACCCTGGGACAAATCCTAAATGCCAGTTAGCAAGGTTTAACGAAATCCAAGAGCTCAGCGCACGGGAAAATCATATTAACAGATATTTGTAGGCATTTACATAATTGATGCGACTCAGTAGTTTAACCAGGAGAATATGGGAAATAGTTGTTACTGTTTTCACCTCCTTTTGTCTTTCTGCATAATAAAGACGTGGCGATGGCGGTATGTATTGACTGACTCCTCGCGGAACGCGATCTGTCTTGCCACAATAAAAACTCGCTGATAAACTCTCAGCGTTACTAATGAATGACTCAGTAATGATGCTATGTCACCACTTCCTGTCTGTCACCAGGTAGCAAGCAGGAGTCGGGGGGAGGTATTGTAGCTGGACTCTCCAGGGAAAGGGCTAGCAACATCACATGGGGCAGAGGAGGAGGAGGGGGTCCTAACTACCCTGTTTTCTGGGGTGAGGCTCCGGTTACTTAATTTGAAACAGGTAGCACCTCGGTGCGGTTTTCCAGGACCCTCTGCTTGCAGGGCTTTGCAACAAAGAGGGGAGCTTTCGAGCTGGAAAATGCTTAAGAGCGTTTAAAATCTCCAGCCCTGCTGCTTTTGTGCGTTGCCCTAAGAAAGGCCCTAGAAGGGAGTGGGGAGGCAGAGGTGGGCCAAGAAGCGAGTGCGGTAATCTCAAAGAGCGTGGTGGGCCGGCCAGGGACTTTTCTTTCTGTGCACCAGGTAAAATCCACACAGGAACCCTTAATCGCATGTTGTTCTATGGTATTATTAAGTGAATACATTTTTCATGGCCCACCTGCTAGTGTAACTAATTAACAGCCATTCTCATTAATTACATTGATCAGGATCATAAAATAATTTCAAATTGCTGAACATGATCAGCAGGAGTAAAATGGTTTCACTTTAATCCCTTAATGATTTTTTCATGATTAATCAAACAAAATATATGTAGTTATTTGATCCACTTTTTTCATCTTGGAACTGCAACTCAGGGCAATTATAGTAGACATAAAGTTGATGCAAACAGAACTACATTTCATGCAGTAGCTAATTAAGCAATAAGGCACAATGGGGTGGGGGGATATGATTATCATGAGATAATCACCCCCCTGAGGAGTCACAAAGCAAAAGGAACAGTTGAGTACCTCTGCTCCCACAGGGCTGTGATTACCTTCGGATAACCACATATCCCGCCGGCGCCTTACTGCTAATCGGAAACTCTTTCTGTTTTACGCAGAAATAAATTGAGGAAAAATGACTTTGATCATAGGAAATGGTTCATTACCGTATAAAGGTTTCATCTATTAATAGTGACACCATGAATGCGTGCTTTAGAAGGTTAACTAATCAATCATACTGTGATGTCATCCACGGGTGTTGGAGCTATTTTAAATTTATTGTTTACACTTTGAGGAAAAGCATACGTTTGGTGGTTTGGGTGTGTAAAACGTCGTCTCCAAATGCTCATCCGTCTACTAATTTTTGATCGAATTGGAAAGTTCTTGCATTTAAGGTACTAAGTGTTTCTTGAACAGAATCCTAAAAGAATAGCAGGGTAACTTATTACACAGTCTAAGAAAGAACAAAATAAATCTGTTAGATTTCGGCCATGATCTCCCACATCGCTTCCAGCTCCGAAACGTTCACTGTGTTGTGTAGCCAGCTGCAGACCTGACGGTGGGAATGCACGACCATTTCAGCGGGGAAGATGATTCGGGCTCTTTCTAGAACATGGCTCCTCTCCCTTTCTTCCAAAGGGAAAAGGGATGAAAAAAATCACACGCACGCAAAGAACAAGGTGAAGCGACCAGTATCCTTCCTGTGCCCAGGGCCAACTGGAAGCATAGAAGGTCCTGCTCTCCTGGATGCCGCCGTCTGTGGCCTCAGTTTCTCCGTCCTCACCTGTGCACCCTGTGGGGTGTGAATTAAGTTCACCCCAGCCACCAGACCGAGTTATTTCTTCTTTTAGGAGCAATAATGGGGTTAGAGCGGGGTCACACGAAAGAAGAACAAAACCAAACCAAAACCCCACCAGTCTCACCAACGGCTTCTAAGCAACAGAGTGGAGACTAACACCTAATGGTGGACAGCATTCTTGCTAACTGTTGAGAGATACCTCGTAAACTTTATTTTGACCAACGAAGCTTCCCTTTTTGTTATTAAAAATCACTATAATGGAGGTGTACCTAAAGCGATCAGATTTATTTCATTTCATAACCCCCCGCCCCCTCTTGGCTGAAGTATTTAGGGCATTTGCAAAAGTGGTTCTTTGTTCGTTTCTGTTTTAACTGTAGAACGATAGCAAACAACTTAAATAGTTGTTGATCGTTGAAGATGTTCATCCAAATTGGCCCAGGTTTCTTTCAAAATGAGGATGGCTGGTTTGGCATCTGTGGGCTTCCTGGAGGAAATGTAGCCGTGTACTTATTGTGACCCTGTGACCTGAAGATAAATCGTGTCGTGTGCAGGATACGTTACTGCCTTTATGACGTATAGAAATCAGCAGTTGAGTGCGTCCCTTCCACAAAAGCAGCCTTCCATTGCTTATATTGTGTTTTTAATGTAACTTTGTTAACAGTGTGATGCATTGAAAAACATGAAGGTAAAACAGTTGGACATCAGACTCAGTGTTTTTCCTTCAAGTGTCGAGTAAGTGCTAGTTTTGAAAAGAACAGGCTACCTTAACCCTGCGAAACATTCAATTCAAGCCACACTGCTTGATCAGGTCAAACCATTTGGCTCTATGCGGCTCTGCTTGGCATGGGGCTCTCTACCATTAGAAGCACATTCTGGTCAGGGTTAAGAGTGAGCAACATTTTATTGAAAAACAAAATAGGCACAAGAGATAGGCAATCAGTATGATCTTGAAACACTGGCTTCATACTGAGTGTACTGGTCCCGAGGCTTATCTCAGGTTCACAGCACTACTCAGGCTTACATTCCGCATTACGAAGAGGAAATGTCAGTTATTAACTTAAGTAGCATAGGTAGGAATTGTAAAAGGGCTTTTAAAGTGCCAAACGCTGAAAAAGGAAATTAAATGTAGTTATTTATGATAGAGCTTTGGAAATACTTAGATTTGTTCTTGGGAGGCCTGGCATTTAGATTTTAAATTATGTGCACTCTTCAAACTTGCACAACTCATGTAAAAATAATAATAAAGGCATCTTCCCCTATAATCATCCACGTGTGCATTATGTGTGTTGGGCTGTGAATATCCCCCCCCCCCCCCCAAAAAAACCAGGCGACCATCCCCACTTCCAGTCTTCTCTCAAATGTGAAACAACATTGTCGCCCAGGAGTTAAAATGATGACAGATGAAGCTTCACGGATGAATGAAGGTCATCTGAAAAACTCTTATCAGTCGGAATTCCTTAATTTTTTGGTTTTAATTCCTGTGACTCCTCAACATTTGGTGGAGACCGAATAGAGGAATCTGCACCTGTAAACACTGCAGGTGTTTTGATCTTTCCAGGCTTACACAGACCCCGATAAAGTCTTGTGTGGAATTTAACGGCACAATAGGTCTTTAGCTAGATAGCCCACATGATATCAATGAAGTGCCATTTAGGAATTGCTCATTGGCCCAAACGAGTGGGGGGCCAGCTTGGCGAGACAGATGGAAAGGGCTGCTTTAAGAAGGGATCAGAAAAGGCATTGCTCCTCCGCTGGCCTAAATCCACTAATCTGATGTTATTATTAGCGATAAGGAGCAGTGGCCAGAAGAAAATCTCATTCTCTGCAAATGTCATTTAAATAGGACTCTGATATTTTCCGGTCAAGTCGACAGGCTTTAGTCAAATAGTGAGCACTTGATTTGTAAATGCGGGGTTGGGGGGCGGGAGAAAAGCTTCAGTCCAGCAGTTCTTAGGATGTCGGCTTACCGGTATTGATTAATTGTTCAGCAGTGGCAGCTGCTTCCTTATTAAATGTGCAGCTCGCCATACAGAGGAGATCAGGTGTAGGAAACGTTTGTTGACGATTCACCTTTTCTCCCAGTGTGGCAGACCGGACCCTTCCGTGTTTCTCGACTGCCGTTCCTGGGAATTTACCTCCTTCCCTCTCCACCTGCTGCCCCCCCAAGAGTGGGTTACGAGGGTGAGCCTCCCCCGGATTGTGGCTGCACAAGTTAAAGAATCTTGGGACATATTTTATCTTTCTTCTCCTTCTTCGCTTTGGGTCGTCGTTAGGCTCCGAGGGAAGATCTTCCCACTTAAGTACTAGCTGTACTTCCAGAGGTAGCACGTACATTGCCTCAGAACCTTGCTTGGAGAATGAGGCCTCTCAAGAAGCTGAAAGCACTCTGTGGGACCACTGGGGGTACTGTTTAACAAGGTATCTGCTCTGTACCCCAGTGAGGGCAGAGCCTTTCCGGTTTCCTAAAACATCTCCCAGGCAGAGTGGAATGTACACTTTAGAAGAATCTGGCATATCTGTAAATCCTCAGTTGGTTTACTACCCCAAATGCGCCTTTAAGAAACACAAATCCAATGGGGGGGGGGGGGGGGAAAAAAGCTCTCTAGCCTTTCCTCATTTCTTCAAGAGCAATTTTCAATTCATCTACCTTTAGGATTCCCCAGCCCTTTGAGCTCCCTTGGCATTTAACTTCTGTGGCCCTCACTTGGCATCTGGCATAACTTACATGTGCACGTATTACACACACCTTTTCTTCCCCTTCCAGCTGGAGGGCTGGAGCTTCGTGGGGCGATGCCTTTGTTACTGGAAATCCGTATATCGTGAATTTTCAAGAATTAGTTCATTTTAAAAGATTTTATCTGGGTCCCATAAATCATCAGAACGCCTTAGAAATGTCAATATCTCAGCATCCTAACGACCACCTCTGGAAGCCTCTTTGGGCAGGGAGCGTAAAAATGTTTGGTTATACCCTGTGTCCTCATTATTGATACACAAAAGATGGCCAGTGTACCGATTATTCTTTCCTCATTCAGTAAATTTGTATTGAGTGGCTACGATGTGCTACACATTCTAGCTACTTGAGGATACAGCAAACAGTGAGACGAAGCAGAAGGTGATGCCTGCCATGAATGAAATAGCGTTGGCTCACGTCATAGGGAGGGGTCGGGTGACATGGCGGAGTGGAGCACTTCCTGGACTGGGGTGCTCAGGAAAGGTCTTTCGGAAGAGGTAATGTTTGAGCGGAGACCTGAAGGAAGATCCAGGAGGAGAGGGTCGTGTGCTAATTGCATAGCGCATACAAAGGCCCTGAGGCGTGAGGGAGAGAAAGGAGGCCGGTATTGACATGAAGACTGTGCAGTGGGAAGCGGCTGGAGAATTGAAGTCGGGCAGTGACAAGCTTTGGTTTATGTTTTATTAATGAGAAGTTGCTCTGGCTCCTGTGTGGAGAACGGATTGGAGGGGAGTGATGGGGGAAGCAGGGACGTTCTTATGGCAGTTGTCCCAAGTGGGAGTTGGTTCTGGCTGAGACCAGAGTCACGGGCTTATTATATAGATGGAGAGCAAGGGACTGTGTTTTGGAAGCACGCAGATGAACCTCGCTCAGGGTGTTCAGCGAACATGTGGAATCAAGGATGTCTTGAGGGTGGCTGTTGGGGCCGTACGAACGAGAGGATGAACGGAGAGGTAGGCAATATAGAGTTGTAGTCAGGAGCTCACGCTTTGGAATGGAGCGGCGTTGCTTGTGATCCTTGGGCAAGTTGGCTTACTTCTGTAGGTCTGACTTTCCTCATCTATAGAAAGTGGGTAATAGGAGGTACTTCCTAGATTTTTCTTAATGGAACATGTAAGAACTAATGCCGGTAAAGGCTTATTGGCACAGTACATCATAAGCACTCAAAAGATAGTTACGGGAGTGTTAATTGATAAACAACTCTGGAACTTTGTGTAAGTTTGTATTAAATAACTGAAGAGGGATGCCCCCCCCCCCAAAGGTGAGGTTGGGGTGGGTGGAGATTAAAAAGTCAAGTCAGAAATGCCACTCAGCTGAGGGCGACGTCAGTAGCGTAGCTGGCTCTCCCGAAAGGTTCCCCTCGCCACACGAACCGTAAGAAATAACAGCATTGGAAACGGAAACTCTACACAAAGCCTAATGCTCAGCATAATGTGAAAAAACCGTGAGTAAAAAGGGAAAAATGACCACATCCCAGCGCCGTGACCTTACTCTTCCGCTTGCCTCCCTGCTCTGATGTAACAGCCAGATCCAAATTCTCGTGACTTTCTTTCATTGAATTTTGTTTGTTTGTTTTTAAATGCTACTCCATTGTTTCTTTGGTTTTGTAAACTCGTGTGTGTGCCTTCCTTTCTTGCCTTTGTAAGTTATTTGATGCTGTTGGTCAGGTGGTCTGGAGAGCTTTGTCTGTATCTTTCAAATCGAATGGTTTTACCACCATCTGGCTTGGAGTGGATCATTCTGGATAATTTTCCTAGGTATGCAGTGATCCTCTTTCAATGAGTTTATTCAGGTCTTGTTTTTTATTTGGGATCATTTTCTTGTATTACAATTTTACACATTAATTGTACCAGTGTTTTGTTTTTCTTTTCCAGGGACTCTGGTAATATGGATACTATTTCTGACGTTTTTTACTTTTGTTTCTGTGTCATTTTTCTTCTCTCTTGGTTGTTTTCTTTTAATGTCTCTTCTTAAATTTTCATTTGACTATCTTTTCCCTTGTGATTTGTTCTTTATTTTCCAGATAGTTTTTTCTTCTCCATTTCATTCCTGTATTTCATCAACCCACTTCTCATTCCTTTCTGTTTTTCTTCTACATTAAAAAAAAAAATGTTTATTTATATATTTTGAAAGACAGCAAGAGGCAGAGGGAGAATCCCAGGCAGGTTCCACGGTCTGCGTGGAGCCAGACGTGGGGCTTGATTTCACGACCGTGAGATCATGACCTGAGCTGAAATCAAGACTAGGACGCTTAACCAACTGAGCCACCCAGGTGCCCCTCTTGTACACTTTAAATTTTAGTTTTTGCATTTCTGATTCAAGGTAGTTTTTCATATCTTCAAATAACTTTTTGAGAATGTTCTTTTTGAGTGTATTCCTCTTTATTGCGTTAGCTTAGCACTTTTCTTGTGCTTCATAATTGTTCCGTGGAAAGGGGACTTCTGCAGTTGATGAGTATAAATTTTCAGTTCCTAGCTATTGACATGGCCACAAAGAGTGATCACGTAGTAGGTCACAAAGCAACCATCAATACTTTTCCCAAAGTAGAAATAGTGAAGATAACACTCCGCGGCCACAATGTAATGAAACCAGAAAGCACTAACAAAATAAAAACTAGAGTGTCACTTTTGTCTAGAAATTTTAAAAGCTCCAATTAATTCCTTCTAGAAGGAGGAAATACAAACTAAAATTATAGATTAAGAGATAGAAATGAAAATACCACACAGAAGAATCTGTGGAATGCATTTCAAACAACAGAGGAAAATTCATGACAACGCACACTTTTACCAATAAAAACGAAAGACCAGAAATACACGGGGAAACACCCAGATCAAAAAAACTGCCAAAAGGACAACGAAATACACCAAGAGAAAACACAAGAAGGGAAATAATAAAGATAAAAAAGAAAAAAGGAAAATAATGAGCTAGGGAACAGGAAAAAAGAGTAGATCTAATCAATAAATCTAAATCCTGTGTCTTAGAAAATGACTGAAATAGAGAAACCACTAACTTACTAAAGAAAAAGAGAAGGCACTTTGCCAATAAGAGATGAGAAGGAGGAGATATCCATTTGAAAAAAAAAGAAATAAAAACAGAATCCCAAGAGACTACTTTTCAGACATCCATGGAGATTGGAAACTTCAAGAAAATTGATAATTTCTCAGAAAGATGTGGACTACCAGAATTTAGATGGTCTGATTTCGAAAGCTTAAACGTATCAACACCTATGAAAGCAATAGAGAAAGCTCCCAAGGAGCTACCTCACAAGACCCAGATGGTTTCATGGTTCTGAAACTAGGTATGTGTTATGGTTGATCAAACTTGTGACTATTTTGTAGATAATGAATGTAGGTTTCTCACTGTTGGAAGGAGTTACAAATAAGCAAAGGGAGAAGGGTAGAATGAAACTGGTGGTGTTGGATTACAACTGGAGGTGTCAAATGGACTCCTGTATTTTAGATAAGTAAGCGGTAAGTGTGTGCATCCATGTGCATGCTTCCTGGCTGGACCTGCTGTGAGAGCCTGAAAGGAATAACGCCCTCATAGCAATGAGCATACCAAGCACCCGGATTTTGTTTTTTATTTTTTATTTTTAAAATTTTTTTTCAACGTTTTTATTTATTTTTGGGAC
>NW_024420310.1:3064155-3141939 GCF_014898765.1 Herpailurus yagouaroundi
ACCAGGACGGGAAAAGAATAAAATAAGTCTGAAATACCTTCTGTCAGAAGTAAGGAAGTGCAAAAAGTTGTCAAGGCATGTCCAAGGGACACGGGAGCCGACATGAAAAAGCACACGCGGGTCAAATCTCAGAGAATGGGAACAATAAAATAATGATGTAAGGCAGTATAACTCACAGGATAAAATAAATATCCATTAGCTCTTACTGCTATGCCAATGGATCATAAAATCTGTTGACGAAAGGTTGAGGAGAAACAAGATGTTAGCATGGTCTCAAAATATCTCCCCCAAATTTTGATCAGTGGCAAAGGAAAAAAACTTAAAAAATTACTTTAGCAATGTAGCAGACATCTCTCCAACTAAGTGATGAAATTTCCCCTCGCCAGTAGTAAGATATATGGACCTCACGGACTTCCTGAAGTGAGGCACTGAGAACAACAAGGTGACTTTAAAAAAAGGTTTTTTTTTTTTTTTTAATGTTTATTTACTTTTGAGAGAGACAGAGACAGAGTGCAAGCGGGAGAGGGGCAGAGAGAGAGGGAGACACAGAATCGGAAGCAGGCTCCCTGCTCCGAGCAGTCAGCACAGAGCCCGACGCGGGGCTCAAATCCACAAACCGCGAGATCATGATCAGACACCCAACCGACTGAGCCACCCAAGCGCCCCAAGAATAAGATGACTTTAATGCCACTTTTGTAGAATTCTTGCCCATGTGCATAACCTACATACGACCATGATAAAACATCTGACATACCCAAATTGGGAGACCTTTTACAAAGCAGTTGACCAGTATTCATCAAAAGTGTCGAGACCCTGAAACTTTGACCTTGAGACACAAGATGTGGAATCGTCACAAGTCGGAGGAGACCAAGGGGACACAACCGATTCCTGAATGGGATCCTGTAACAGAGAAAAGGACATTAGGGGAAAACCTGATGAGGTTTAGTGTTTCATTAATGTCAATTCCATTTTTAATAATTGGATTGCAGTTACGTAGGTTAATAATATGGGAAGGCTGGGCAGAGGATGTACATGAATTCTTTGTACTATGCTTGCAACTTTTCTATAAAGTCTAAATGTCTTTCAAAATAAAAAATTAAGTCATCTTTGCAGATAGATTTATAACACTTTCTAATGCCAGCCTACTTTTTAGCAGCCTTTACATTTTTTACTGTGTAGAGCCTTTAAATGCCTAAGCCTTTTAAACGCCATAGTAAGGGCACCTGGGTGGCTCAGAGGTTGAGTATCCAACTCCTGGTTTTGGCTCAGGTCGTGACCTCGTGGTTCATGGGTTCGAGTTCTGCATTGGGCTCTGTGCTGGTGGCGTGGAGCTTGCTTGGGATTCTCTCTCTCCCTCTCTGCCCCTCCCCCCCCAATAAATAAATAAATAAAAACCAAAAAAGAAAAAAATCTTCAAAAAATGCCACAGTATGTTGTTATGAATGGAATGCTTGGATCACCCATAAAGACCGAATGTTGAAACCCTCCGTCCCAATGTGGTGGTATTTGGAGGTGGGGCCTTTGGGAAGGAGTTAGGATTAGATGAGGTCCTAAGGAACTGAGCATCACGAATGGGATTAGTGCCCTTGTAAGAGTCAGGAGAGAGTTCGCATCCCCTCTCTGCCCTGGCCATGTGAACATTTGGTGAGAAGGCAGCCGTCCGCGGCCCTGACGAGGGCCCTCATCAGAACACAACTGCGCTGGCACCCTGTTCTTGGCCCCCCTGCTTCCAGAACCGTGAGAGGGAAATGTCTGCTGTCTGAACCGCCGAGCTGCGGTGTCCTGTGATAGCGGTCCCGGCAGTCTAAGCTACATGCGAAGGCTGTAGCGGTACAGGTTTCAGGAGCCATACCGTCCACGGGTCACCAGTTTTCATTCACTTAATACTAAAACTATACTGGATGTGAAATGCTTGCGGATTTTGCATAACCTCTGAATCATGCTTGTGAACGTCTAGTTATCATTGTGCAACATAAGAGACACACACAGAAGAGCCAGTTAACGGAGATTTCTGGTTGATACGATGCCATGTAAAGGAGTTGTTTCCCCGACTTAGATCCGAGTTAACATGGGTGGAATAAATAACTTGTCCTCTCTCTCTCTTTTTTTTTTTATCGTTTTTAACTTTTTAAAAATGTATTTATTTTGAGAGAGAGAAAGAGAGAGTGTGCACCAGGTGTCAGTACTCAACGCGTAGTAGGACCTCAGTGTTCTAATTTGTGTCTTGATGCCCAAGACCCTAACTACGGTGCTTGACACACGAAGCCCAATTTTTATCATGGCCTTAGAGCAAGAGAAGTGCGTGGAAACAAGGTCAACTCTGCTCTCAGAGGTAATGCTTTAAAAAAAGAGAGAGGGGGAGCCCAGGTGGCTCAGTCGGGTAAGCGTCGGTTGGGGTTAGAGTTAGGGCTGCGGCTGGGCTAGGGGCTAGAGGGGGTGGTAGGGGCACTCCAGGCCTGTGGTTTTGAGGTAAGCTGCCCCGTGATTAAGACTCCAGGCCTGGGGGCGCCTGGGTGGCTCAGTCGGTTAAGCGGCCGACTTCGGCTCAGGTCACGATCTCATAGTCCGTGAGTTCGAGCCCCGTGTCGGGCTCTGTGCTGACTGCTCAGAGCCTGGAGCCTGTTTCAGATTCTGTGTCTCCCTCTCTCTGACCCTCCCCCTTTCATGCTCTGTCTCTGTCTCAAAAATAAATAAACGTTAAAAAAAAATTAAAAAAAAAAAAAAAAAAAAAGACTCCAGGCCTGAGTGCTCTAGGATGGACCGGCTGTAGATGTTTCAGAGGTCACGGGTGATGCTCAGGGCTCTGTGGTCAGAGGTGGGCTTGGGGTCAGCGGGTCCCCTGCATTGCCCCTCCCGCACAGTGCGCAGCTTTTCTGTGTCTGTAACCCCAGCGACTGGCTGGGGCCTGTGCCATGGTAGGCACTAAGGATACGTCAAAAATAGAATATTAGAAGCAGTCCATCTCAGGGGAAGGGATCGGGTTCAGCGGCTGGAAACCCCCAAGACTCTGACGCTTGGAGGGGCCCAGAGACCGTGTTTGTGGGTGAGGCGTGCACCTTCTCTCCCAGCCCCTTTTATCCCTCTCTGGCCCGCCTCTCAGAAGTCTTCGCGGGAGGGCCCCCCTGTAGGTAACCTCTGATGTGTCTGATGACCTGAGTGTCTCCGGGAGCACATACTTGGGCAAGGGCTTCCCCATCAGGACTCTGACCCTAAACCATGAGATGCATGTGCAAACTTGGAACACCCCTCTCCGGGACAGCCACCTCAGCCAGGACTGAGAGAAGGAGCCCCCCTGGCATGGAGGCAGGTGCTTGGTCCTTGTGCCCTCAGAACAGGGCCTTTCTCATGTGCGAGGGAGGCACTCGTTGTGCTGTGTCCCTCGCCTCCCTGCCGTCCGGTCCCTGCCTCTCCCCATGGAGGCCCCTGCAGGAAAAGCTCCTTGGCGTTCATCCCTTTCAATTTCCCTCTTCCTTCACTCATTGAGGAAGGTTCTGAAGCACATTCTCTCTTTCCCTCGTAAAGCCGTTGTCTCCGAGTGGGAAACCTCACTAGGAGACACCTGAGCCCAGCATTGTCTTTGCTGGTACTTGATCGGAGGAGCTCAGAAGAAAAGCAGGACCACTGAGGGTCCCGCCACTGTCCCCACTGGGGATGAATCCCATCAGGGCACCGGGGCTCATTGACTTCAGGGCAACCCTGCCCTCCATACCGGTGCTCCTCCTACCTCTCCCCTGTTATGGGGTTTTAGTTAGTTGGTGTGTGTGGTGTGAGATAGGGGTCTGGTGTTCTGCTTGGGGCTGTCCAGTTTTCCCAGCGCCAATCATTGAGGAGACTTTCCTTCCACCATTGCGTATTCTTGGCTCCTTTATTGAGAGTTGTCCACATACGTGTGGATTTGCTGCCGGGCTCTCCATTCTGCTCCATTGGTCTTTCTGCCTCTTAGCCCATAGCATCCTCTTTTGGTTACTTTAGCTTTGTAATATAGTTTCAGATCAGGGAATGTGATGCCTCCTGGTTTGTCCTTCTTTGTACAGATTCTTTTTCTCTTCATGGTTAGACACCTTTCAGGATTTTTCTACTTCTGTGCCAAATGGTACTAGGATGTTGATTGGGAGGGATGACATTGAATCTGTGTATCCCTCTTTGGTAAAATGGATAATTGTATAATATTCATTTTCAGAATCCATGAGCACATGATATCTTTCCATTTATTTGTGTCTTTTTCAGTTTCCTCACCAATGTCCTATCGTTTTGAGGATACAGGTTTTCCATGTCTGTGGTAAAGTTTCTTCCCAATTGTTTTCTTATTTTCTCCTTGTGATGGTTCAGTATGAGTTTGAGCAATGCGATAATTTTTGTATCTTGACTTTGTATCCTGCAACTTCACTGAATTTGTTTATTTGTTTTAACCTTTTTTCCTTTCTTTTTTTTTTTTCTTAATTTTCTTTTTTTCTACCATTTCCACAGCACAGTGGCCACTAATGTAATTCTACCACAGTGTCCTTTAGTAATATGTTGCATCTTGTGAACTGTGTCCACGTTGGGTTTGGCCTCCATCATGAAGTTGGATGTGTTCTGCACTTTTCTGGTAGTTACTAATATAGTTGTTTTCAGAAGTAACGTAGTTTCCATGAATTTCCAACATACAGCAAGTCTGCAATAGCAGCAGAAATACTCTTTATCTCTACACTCAGCTTCACCAGCTGTCGTTTTACACAGTTGCCACTTCATACGACATACTTGTTTATTTTTCGCTCAAAACAGGACGCCTTCCACGGGAACTGTCATAGAACTCCCAAACAGGGAAATCATTATGGTTTCCTCATTATAATCCAATCCAGAGGCCGCTTTAACTGTCATCACCTGCCCAAACTCTGTGACAATGACTTCTCCTGTTGTGACCCACTTTACTGTTCCTGAGACTCTCCCTCAATCTGAACAGCCTTTTCTGTGTGGCTCCTATAGTTAGTATGTTTTTAATCTTCGTTCATGTCGTGACATGTTTTAGTACTTCAGTCATGACTTTAATTGTGGTTCAGTTTACAAACCATAATAGTGACCACTTAAAAGATTAAAAAAAATTTTTTTAACGTTTATTTTTGAGAGAGAGAGAGAGAGAGAGCGAGCGAGCATGAACAGGGGAGGGGCAGAGAGAGGGAGACAGAATCCAAATCAGGTTCCCAGCTCTGAGCTATCCGCACAGAGCCCGACATGGGGTTCGCACCCATGAACCGTGAGATCACGACCTGAGCCGACGTCGGACACTTAACCTTCAGAGCTACCCAGGCGCCCCTAAAGGATTTTAAGTCTACAGTTGTATGCCACTAAATATATTCCCATTGTGCACAAATCACCACCTTCCATCTTGAGAATGTCTAAATTTTGGCCTACTGAAAATCTGTGTATATTACACATTAACTCCCCATTCCCTTTCCCCTCTGCCTGGCAACCATATTTTACTTTTTGTTGGTGAATTTGATTATTTTGGATATCTTAAACAAGTAGAATCTTACAATATTTTTTTTCTTTGATTGGATTATCACCCTTGCATAGTGAATTGAAGGTTCATCCATATTGTGACATGAATCAGTACTTTAGTCCTTTGCATGACTGGGCAACATTCCGTTGTCTGTACTTCACCCATTCATCCTTCAGTGGACACTTTTGTCGGCTTAGCCTTCTGACTCTTGTGCATGGTGGTGCTATGAATTTGGGGGAAGAAATACAGAGTGAGTCCACGCTTTCAAATATTTGGGGTATATACCCTGAGGTCTATTAATTTTATTTTTAAGATTTTGAGGAGCTCCCATTCAGTTTTCCTCTGCAGCTGCACAAATTTATTTCATTTCTTGCTACGTTGGAAGAGTATTTCAGTTTATGGATCTACCCCATGTTATATATTCATTTACCCTTTGTGGTATATTTGCATATTTAGTGCCATTTTCCAGTTGTGAATAGTATTGCTATGAGTATTTATGTTGGCTTTGGTTTTGATTATGGTTCTGGTTCAGGATGTGTGCATCATGGCTGTGGTTTGTTCCTATGACTTACGGTATCTAGTTAGAGCTCATGGTGTGTGGTTGATAGATTATGGCTTTAGGATTCTGCTGTTTAATGGTGTATGGTTTGGGGTTTATGGCATATGACTTTTTGGTTACATGCCCTTATGATTTGGGTGTTTTAGCGTGAGGAGGTGGGAAGAAGAGGGAATGAGTGTTACTGGGTTTGAGATGAAATGTTTTTGGGGGTGAGTGGAGGAGGGGGTGAGCTGGTGTGTGTTTGTGGCCGGAGGGTATAGGAGGTTCATGGGGTGGTCTGTGGGGAGCCGGTGGGCTCAGAATTTGGAGGGTGATGGTTTAAGGTGAGTGAGGGAGGGGGTTTGATAGGGTGATTGTTTAGGTGGTGAGTTGACAGTTTGGGGTATGTGTTTATAAGGTTATGGGGATGATTGCTTATTTGTTGAGAGATTAGAGGGATCAGGTGATAATGGTTTAGGGAATGAGGGTTTAGAGATGAGGATAGGAGTTAGGGTGAGCCTTGAGTCATTGGAGATAATGGTTAATGTGTTTAGGCTGGGGCGGTGGAATTCCGATGCAAAGAGAACCCGGTTGTCCAGAGGACTCATGAGGGAGAGCACTCGACCAAATAACTGGAGTTTGTGGGTTCCAACTTACAGGTAGAAGACCGTGAGAGAACTAGGGGTTAGGATCAGGGTACATTCTGCATACAGATCCTTTTGTCAGATACATGATTTACAAATATTTTCTCCCAGTTTGTGGCTTGTCTTTTGGTTCTTTGAGCAAGGTTTATCAGGGTAGAAGTTTTAATTTTATAAAGTCCATGTTGTCAATTTTTCTCTTTTTTGAACTGGTCTTTGTGTTTGTGTTTTATTTTTTTAAATATTTATTTACTTTGAGACATCGGTGCTGTCTGCACAGAGCCCAATGTGGGGCCGATCTCACCAATTGTGAGATCATGACCTGAGCGGAAATCAAGAGTCAGATGCTTTACCTACTAAGCCACCCAGGCGCCCCTCGTGTTTGCACTGTATTGTGTTGTATTGTATTGTATTGTATTGTATTGTATTGTATTGTATTGTATGTATTCATTCATTCATTTATTTTTTTTTTTGGTGCAAAAAGGTGATTTTATTAAAGCACGGGGACAGGACCTGTGGACAGGAAGAGCTGCCAGGGACCATGATGGAGTCTGGGGAGGTGGAGTCCAGGGGAAGTTTCCAGTGAGATTTTCATATGCTAAAGAAGACTCACAGGATATTAGAGGCCTAGCTTTTGTCAAGCTAAGGTTGGTTTTCCCCCTAGCAAAACATTAGCATTAAGACAGTAGGGAGTTCCTAGAGAAAACTCTACCTGTCAATGGGCTGCAGGTAATAAGGACCTTTAATTTTATCTGCCATTTTCTTCTGCCTTTGTTTCTCACATCATTCCCCCCTGAACAATTTTGACCCTTAAAATCTTTGAGGCTGCTGAAGGTGGAAGGTCTCATCTTCTGTAACTTTTCCTGCTGAATAGGGGCGTGGAGATGTCCCTACCTATGGGTCAACATTGGTCAGTTGGGGAAGCTATTTATATAGAAGAGTTACTACAGGCAGAGGCAGCCAATCCAAGGTAAACACATATATGAACCTCCTTGAGTAGAAAGGACCATCTGTCTTCTAGAAGTTGTGGCTGTGAAGGAGTCTTGGCACCAGGCAGGGAGACACCGGAAAAGACAACAAAATAAGGTTCATATGATGAGAAAGAGAAGCCTAAGTATATTTAAAAAAACAAAAACAAAAACTTTTGTTCATTACTGACATTTGAAGAGAGATTCGAGGCCTTCCACTGGTTCACGGGAATAAGAAGGCGTGTCAGCTTGCATAGTAGATTCCTGTGAGGAAGGTACAAGTTTCATTCTTGATACATGAGTCCATGAAGAATGGCCTTCGAATTTTTACTGTAGTGGGAGTACAGAGTACAACCAGGTAAGGGGCCCTTTAGTTTTGGAGTTAAATCCGCTGTTGTATGAGACTTCCAGTGCTTTAAATACATCATGTCTCCTGGGTTTATATGGGGTGGGTTTCTAGTAACTGTCAGATCAGGTTCGGGGAGGCTATGACTTGCATATTCATTTAGAGATGCATGAATTAACCCGGCCTCAAGCGAATAAGTAAATAAAGCACTATAGTCTATCTATTGATAGGTCTACAGTGAAGAAAGACCTTCCATATGCAATTATTGGGGGAGCCCATCCCATCTTTAGGTGTTTAAACAACCCTCTGCCCATGGGGTCCTGTTACTATCTGCACAGAATAACAAGCAAGGAGATTGTCCATACCTGTGCTATTGTGACAATTGTTTTCCAAATTTATCTCAAGTTGTCCAGCTTAGGCTGGAATAGCCTTTTCCACCCAAATCTTCCAGATGCCAAAACCGCAGGTTCCTTGCATCATCCCAGGTTGTCTCTAGAACAGGGGCACACAATCATTTGAGGATATGTGACCTAATACAAACTGTTTCTTTCGTCACCTGAAAATTTGTACCAGTGAGTTTAGGGCATAAAAGCTTTCGTTTGTGTTGAATCGCAAGGGAACACGTCTCTTTGAAATGTTTCCAAAACTCTGGGTGTTTGCTTCTTATGTAAGTTATATGCTGTTAACGTGCTTCGTGGGCCTTTGCTATTTCCTCTGACCTGGGGGAAGATTTGGACTCAAGACGATTCTTACCTGTCACGTGCAGTTTGGCAATACAAATAATAAGGTGAGCCTTGTAAGAAGTCGTTGATGCCTCGCCATCTTTAGAACTTCTGCTCCCCGGGAGTATTTAATAAACCCTACAAAGAGGCAGTTGTATTCTGTGCACTGGAAGTTCAACATACAGCTATAATCCAGCCTTGTTGCCTTTACTGAGGTCGAGGAGACAGTGTGACCCCTGAGAGTAGGGTCCTCTGTCTGCACTGACCTCTCTCTCTGTCTGCTATTTGATTAGAGGAGTTGACCACAAAGCTGTGGTCGGTTATTGGATTATCTAGTCTGGCAAGGCTTATTCCAGGATCCACAGCCCTGGGCCTGACATGCCCCAGGGTGTCAATGAATTTGTCCAGATGGTGTGATAAAGCTATCAAAGGGCTGTCCATGTAAAACTAATTTTAACTAGATTTTCAAAAAAATAAATATAAACCATGCAGTACTTCTCTATGAAGAACTGGGACGGGTATCATGATATCCGAGGAATACAGGTGGCAAATTGCACCTTCAGAATCAGTGGGAAATTCTGGAAGTTGCCTGGCTCTGGAGGAGGCCAAGGTTTTTGTTTGTTTGGCAGAGGAGTTGGTAAAATCTTTCAAGCTGCTCTGTGGACATCTCCAGAGTCTGCATTTAACATTCTTGTCCTGAAATTCAATTTTACTTTGTAATGGCATATATGTGTAAAGGTGCTTTTAACAACAGGAACGTTGAGTGCAGTGTGGAAAGTCTTTGAGCCAAACCCTGTCTTCGATGTGCACTCAAGTTTCCATTAAAGGGGAGTTGCAACTGAGCTCGCAGAGCTGAGGGTAAAATTTGAATTCTGCTGGAGGAAATCAGAGTATTAGAAGCTGGGATATAGAATTTCACTTTTCCCCATGCTGACATTGACTTTCCTCTGGAGCATCACCAACTAGTGAGATCTCGTTCAGTTGCATGATTTTTTTTTTTTTTATTTTTCTCCACTAACCCAAATCCAGAGATACAAATCCGGAGCTTAGGGGGGTCTCATATAGATTTGCGATATTCCTGAGGGTGTGTGAGATCTTAATCACTTTCATATTTTATTTATAAAGCAAATGTTTCATGACATTGAAACATTAAATGGATTTTACTCAGCCATGTGCAATGTATAATTTTCTAAAATCTCTGATTAATTTAATATGGGTGATTTTCATTCTTTGATACGTGGCCTTACTGTAATTTACAACAAGCTATAAATACTTGAAATGCCGTGGAAATATGGTTGGGGGAATATTATTAACACCTGTCTTATATGCTAGTTAGGTTATATTAAGCTCTGAACGTATGCGGGTATGTTTCTGGGATACCATCTGAATTGTGTTCCATCTGAATTTGTGTATGTAATGACTGGCTGGATTATAAGGGGTTCTCACTATTTTCTTAGCTTTTGATCCAAAACCAAGCCTAAATTTGGGGAGTTTTATGGAAGCATTCCTTCTTTTATGCACTTTTCAATTTTTGTCGAAGCAGAACTGCCAAATCTGATCCTTCTCTGCTTCTGTGCAAGGGCAGGTGGAAAGGCAGCCTGCAGCCCAGGAGAGGAGACTTTTCTCTGAGATCCTTGGCCTGCCCTCTGCCCCTCCCACATCCAGCTGGGCCACACCCTGTGACAGCTCTGGCTTGTCCCTAAGCACTTGCCCAGCTCTGCTGCTGAGGAATCTGAACCTCACTGAACCTCGATTCCTGTATCTGTAAACTAGGATTGTTTTAAAAATTAGGTATTACACACACACACACACACACACACACACACACGCACACGTGCACACACACGTGCACACACACATACACAACACCAGGGGAGGAGGACGGGCGAGGGTCCGGTACATAGTATGGGTGCACCATTATTGCCACTGTTGTTCATTTTCTGCTGTTAATAATCCTGATTGCAAATGACTTGGTATTGAGTCACAGGTATTGGCCGTTTGGTGATGTGTTAATGGCCCACCCACGAACACAATCTGGGATGCCTGACTCGCCGTTGCGGGTTTACCCCGCTTGGCCATGATTTCTGTGCCTGTCGATATTCCTTGTCACATGACGTCTATGTTTTTGTGCATTTCCTTTCCAAACAATAGCAGTGAAACAAAACAGAAAACAAAGGTTGTCGCGAATTATTAATGTGTGGCGAGGGCAGAGCAAGACATTGTCCTCTTTTCTGTTTTTCCCCCTTCATTTCGACGGAGCCATAGCAGTGGTGTAGCTGCCTCTTTCTTATTCTACAAGATTAGTGATTTGTAGAGTCAGCTGGGGATCTGTTCCCCCAAGTGCATTTCTGACATTCCAACTGCATTTCTGGTGGGGTAACGTGTCTGGGGAGTCTCGTGGTCCAATGCGGCCGATGTGTTGCTACAACCTGCCTTCTGGGAAGTGCCATCGGGGTATCTCCACACAGAGCGACACCGACGTCAACTGGTCCTGTCAGCCTTTGGAAAGTCCACTGTGTTAAGAGTTAGAATAAAATCTATTTTTTTCATAAATTTCATTTCTCCATATAAATAAGAAATTCCCCTGAAAAGGTAATTCAGGGACCTTATCAAATGGTAAATACAGCTAAGGAGGAAACAACACTTGGAAAGAATTGTATTAGCAAACACCGAAAGCAGCAGCTTATTAAAATAATGTTTTGCAAATTCTTGGTACTCAGTCCGTGTTTTTCGGACAATACTCTGTCTTCCTAACGGGCCCAGTGTGAACATAGGAAACAGGCCTGTTTACGAACTATACAAGGTGACTTAGGCAGAAAGCTGGAGCTTGGACATGCAGGGTCAAGTGCTGGCAGGTAAGGAAGTCTCTTGGTGAGTAGTTGTCGTGTTACCCCGCGGAGTATTTCCCATGGTGCATTCTTTTAAGTTTAATTCCATACAGTTAGCATAGTGTTATATCAGTGTCAGGTGTACTGTGTAGTGATTCACCACTTCCCTACATCACCCTGTGCTCATCCCGCCAAGTGCGCTCCTTAATCCCTTTCACCTATTTCCCTCCTCCCCCACCCGCCTCCCCTCTGGTAACCGTCACTGTGTTCTCTAGAGTTAAGTATCTGTTTCTTGGTTTGCCTCTCTTTTTTGCCCCCTGTGCTTGTCTGTTTTATTTCTTAAATTCCACAGATGAGTGAAATCATACGGTATTTGTCTTCCTCTGACTGATTTATTTCGGTTAGCGTAATACCCTCTCGTTCCATCTATGTTGTTACAAATGGCCAGGTTTTATTCTTTTTTATGGCTGAATAATATTTCATTGACTATATAAACCCCAACTTCTTTAAAAATTTTTTTTAACGTTTATTTATTTTTGAGACAGAGAGAGACACAGCATGAACAGGGGAGGGGCAGAGAGAGAGGGAGACACAGAATCTGAAACGGGCTTCAGGCTCTGAGCTGTCAGCACAGAGCCTGACGTGGGGCTCGAACTCACGGACCGTGAGATCATGACCTGAGCCGAAGTTGGACGCTTAACCGACTGAGCCACCCAGGCGCCCCAACCCCAACTTCTTTATCCATTCATCAGCTGATGGACACTTGGGCTGCTTCCATAACTTGGCTATTGTTGATAATGCTGCTATAAACATAGGGGTGTGCATATCCCTTTGAATTAGTGTTTATATTCTTTGGGTAAATACCCAGCAGTGCCATGGCTGGATTGTAGTGTAGTTCTGTTTTTAACTGTTTTTTTTTAAAGTTTATGCATTTATTTTGAGAGAGAGAGAGAGAGAGAGAGAGAGAGCATGAGCAAGGGAGGGGCAGAGAGAGAGGGAGAGACCGAATCCCAAGCAGGCTCTACGCTATCAGTGCAGAGCCTGACGCGGGGCTCGATCTCACAGACCTGTGAGATCACGACCTGAGCTGAGATCAAGAGTAGGATGCTTTAGGGGCGCCTGGGTGGCGCAGTCGGTTAAGCGTCCGACTTCAGCCAGGTCACGATCTCGCGGTCCGTGAGTTCGAGCCCCGCGTCAGGCTCTGGGCTGATGGCTCAGAGCCTGGAGCCTGTTTCCGTTTCTGTGTCTCCCTCTCTCTCTGCCCCTCCCCCGTTCATGCTCTGTCTCTCTCTGTCCCCAAAATAAATAAACTTTGAAAAAAAAAATTAAAAAAAAAAAGAGTAGGATGCTTTAACTGACTGAGCCACCCAGGTGCCCCTATTTCTAACTTTTTGAGGAACCTCCATACTGTTTTCCAGAGTGGCTGCACCAGTTTGCCTTCCCACCGACAGTGCAAGAGGGTTCCCCTTCCTCACCAACACCTGTTGATTCTTGTGTTGGCGAGTTTAGCCATTCTCACAGGTGTGCGATGTTCTCTCATTGTGGTTTTGATTTGCATTTCCCTGATGATCAGTGATGTTGAACATCTTTTAATGGGTCTGTTGACCACCTGAATGTCTTTGGAGAAATAGCTGTTCATGTCTTCTGTCCATTTTCCAATTGGATTATTTGGGCGTTTTGGTTTTGTTTGTTTGTTTGTTTGGTGTGTGTTGTGTAAGTTCTTCATATATTTTGGATACTAACCCTGGATCAGATACGTGATTGGCAAATGTCTTCTTCCATTCAGTAGGTTGTCATTTAGTTTTGCTGATTGTTTCCTTCGCTGTTCAGAAGCCTTTTATTTTGATGCAGATCCAATAGTTTAATTTTACTTTTGTTTCTCTTGCCTAAGGAGACATATCTAGAAAAATATGGCTGATGTCAAAGAAATTGCTGCCTAGGATTTTTTTTCTAGGATTTCTGTGGTTTCAGGTCTTGAGTCCATTTTGAGTTTCTTTTGTGTGTGGTGTAAAAAAGTGGTCCGATTTCATTCTTTGGCATGTAGCTGTCCAGTTTTCCAAACACCATTCGTTGAAGAGACTATCTTTTTCTCATTGGATATTCTTGCCTCCTTTGTCGAAGATTAATTGACCATATAATAGTGGGTTTATTTCTGAGCTCCCTATTTGGCTCTATTGATCTATGTGTCTATTTTTGTGCCTTCCATGGTGCATTCTTATGATGTAGCTTTCTAATTTACTGAAATTGACAACACCTAATTCTCTGAGATGTGTGATTTTGAGAATGCCATAGTTTGGATGGTGACTTTTAGAAGGCAGTCTCTTAGGAGAAGCTGGCTTGTTGCCTCCTGCTTCTGGATGGTTCTCAAGGTCTTGCTGTCTTGTCTACAATTTGTTGAAATTAAATACAAAATTCAGGGAAGATGGTCTAGTGGTTAGCATAAGTCTGTGAAAATGAGCAATATGTTTGTGTATACATATGCAGTATTAGTTTTCTATGGCTGCTGTAACAAATCACCCTACACTTAGTGGCTTAAAACAACACACATTTATTCTCTTACAGTTCTGGAGGTCAAAAATCTGAAATGGGTCGATAGAGCTGTTCTCCTTCTGGACGCTCTCAGGGAGAATCCCTTTTCTTGTCTTTTCCAGTTCCCAGAGACTGCCTGCATTTCTTGGCCATTGGTTCTCCATCATTCTGACCTGTGCTTCTTTGTCCCCACCCTGTTCTCCTTCTCTGATTCTGCCTCCCTCTTACCGGGACCCCTGTGATAACATGGGGCCCCCTCACATAGCTCAGGATAATTTTCCCACATCAATATCCGTAAGTCAATCACCTCTGCAAAGTCTGTTTTGCCAAATAAGATAACATAATCGTAGGGCCCAGGGATTAGGATGTGGACATCTTTGGGGGATGCTATTCCTGTAACCACACATGATTAACCTTGTGCCTCAGTTTCCTCATTTGTGAAGGACTGGCTAAAACCTCCCCCTTCCCCACTAACCCTTCCACTCTTTGAAATTTAGTGAAATATTTTCCCCAAAGTGCTTTAAGTGCCTTTGGGGATTAGTTCCTATGAGTGACAAAGTGGTTAAGGATGATATGCCAGTTGAAATCTGAAACATGAAACTCAGAATTTTCTTACCTCGCCTTAGGTTCTCACCTGCCCTTCCACCTGTGACTCGGGATCTCCCACCACGTCTCCACTGACCAAATGCGACTGCAATTTTCTCCTGCTTGCAGTCAGTCCCCACTTAGTCCATTTTACATCTTTGTCCCAGCGTAGCCGAAAGCATCCCTTGGCAGAAATCACGTCTTCCCTGAGCTATTTGATGGAGCCTGAACTTGTCGGCCTGCACCCATACCTTCCACGGTGCCCCAAACTACTTTGCCATACTCATCTTCCCTAAGTGTCCTTCCTCTTTCTGCAGACAGACTCGGACACTCAGTGTCCCCTGAGGCGGCTGCGTGTGCTCCTAGCCCCGAACTTCATGTCCCCCCCACCCCGTTCCCTAGACTTCCTTGGGGATCTTCCCCATCTGGCAAGGTTCCGGTGTCAACTCATCCGTGAAACCTGCTTGCCCACTCCAGCCTTCGAGGGTTTTCGTTTCTGCGAACCCTCTGGTAGTTATAACCCATACCACTCATTTTGGCGATTGTTCAGGAGTGTCTGATTTCGTTAATTATCTTTACGTGTCCATAGGTCGTATTTCTTCAAATAATTATCATCTCGAGATCAAGGGCCATACATTTCACATTGGCGAGCTCTCCACTCAGCATTTAGCACCCAGTAAGCCTTAAATACATATTTCTTGATAACAGTGTGTCTGTGAATAGGGATTAGCTTTGCAGACCTTTTGTTCTGGGATTTATTTTCCTACGCTATTAATCAGGCACTTGATGCTATTTAAATATATGGACATTTAATTCCTTAGCTCGCACTCTGTCTGCTATGGAAAATTATGTACTGGCTCATTTTTCTGACTATGAAACTATATGGAAGTTCATGTAATTGTGCGGTGAGCAGCGCAGACAACCTTTCGTAGTTCCGACGATAGGGACTCTTTTTTGAGCTTTGGTCCATATATCTGACCAGGTCTGTGTGAAGAGATTTCTCATCTACGGGTATTTTCCCCCTACTTAATGTGTCTGAGACCTTTATGAACAAAGCCCTGCCTCCTTGTGCTCTGTATTCGTAAGGCCTATCTTTGGCATTTCCTCCAAGGATGCCCCCACTGTGAGGCGGCAAACTCTCTCGGAAAGCCGTTGAATATACACTGCTTTCCCGATACTGTCGCTTCCACCTGCCGCCGCCCCTGTTGTTGCCAAACTGAAAACTATACGCAGCCATATTAGCAAACGAAGACAGACGCTGCGTGTGCAGGAAAACTATTTCTAGGGGCTTTCGAAGGGATAAGAAGACATGATCGTTAGACCTGTCCTGGGTTCGGGGGATCCTTAAGAGCTGGATTTGTGAGCCGGCCGACTGGCTTCTGGCCGACTGGCAACAGGAGAAAGCTAGCACTGGACGCTTAGTGCAACACGATTTTCTGGGTAGTAAGAGGAGTTAACCCATGTACAAGTATTTATGAGCCTGTTGATGGAAATTCCAAGTGGTTTGAGGCCCCAGATAAATGTGGCCTTCATGATCCTTTTCTCTTCTTTTCTTTTCTTTTCTCTTCTTTTCTTTTCTTTTCTCTTCTTTTCTTTTCTTTTCTCTTCTTTTCTTTTCTTTTCTTTTCTTTTCTTTTCTTTTTTAAATTTGATCCTTTGAAAGGAGGGGGGAGGGAAAGAGGAGGGGGTTGATCTTCCGCCGATGTTACAAAGTAATCACCGTATTTGTGTCAAGGCTGTCTTTTGAGGCTATAATAATGATCACATGGCAAATTTTAAGACGGTCTTTTCACTCCAGTTTCTAAATTGGAGAGGCTCTTTCCAGGACACTCAGTGGTGACCATAAGGATCATTTTTAGCTTTCATTATTATGGCCTGCCTCCATTTTGCACCCCCTAATATATGAGGCCATAGAAATCAGAAGTGTGAATTCAGCCTTTCCTTTATCATTGCAGTTCCCTACTTAGCGTTAAATCCTTAATTTTGAAGGCTCAAGTGGCCTATTGTGCTGGCAATTAGCCAATTGCAGGTGCAAAATCTCGAAGGCATCGATAGGGAGGTCTTGGTGGGAATCGTCTTAAGAACTGATCTCTCCTTATGCGCTGGGTTGCAGGATTTGTGAAGGGTGGGTGTGAAGAATATTAAACGGAGACAGATGCCGTTCCAGGAAAGAATTGCCGAAGCCCGTGAAAATGAACATGAAATTGCTTGTCTGAGGGTTGACCTTTGCTAGGCAATAGGCAAAAGAGACCCTTCACCCTAAGCCCTTCACAATAGAAATAGGGTGCAGTGGAAACGGAGGCAGTGGGACGTGTACCACTGCCCTGCCATCTGCCTGTCAGACTTCAATAATGCTGCAGCCTTCCACCCCTCTCCACCCCACTCGAAATCAAGGGCAGATGTTCGAGCTCGGCATATAAACCCCAGCACGATTTGGCCCCCAGCTTTGTCTCCCATCGACCCCCACCCCCACCCTACCACTCCGAACCCTGTGCTCTAGTCTCCTGTTTTTCACCCAGGCTGTTCCCTCTTTCTGAAATGCCTTTCCCTGCTCTCTGTACACCTTAACTAATCTGCCAAGAACCACTTCAAACCCTCATGTCTTCTGAGAAACTTTTCCAGATCCTTCTAGCCAAAGGTAAAATCTTTGTCAGTCACATCCCTGCAGCACCTTGTAACTCTTGTTTTGGGTACTTAGGCCTGCATTAGAGTGATTTGTGTCTCATTCATCTGTGTATTCATCTGTAAAAACAACCATATAGCCAGCTTTGGAAAAACTTGGCATAAGAAACTCTGAGCACGTCTCTTTAAATAAGATATATGAAGAGTTGGCAGCTCATCAATGACTTAATGGACAGGCTGGGGGGGCCATCACAGATCAAGAGCTGAATTGTTAGGATAAACTATCAATTGGTGATCAATTGGAAATGGAGACAATCACTTTTAAAATGATAGTCGATGAGGAAGGGGAAATGGACTGATGGTAGTTTAACGTGCAAATTTGCACTCACTTTTGCGAGAACACGGTATCACACGGTCCTGTGACTCCTACAAGCTGTGTTTTGTTTTGTAGCCTTCTACGCCTTTCTGAAAAATCAGGCATTGCCGTCCAGTGAGGTGGGAGGCTGCATTGTCCTTTTGAGGGAGAGCAGCGTCTGTTAATGGCATTTGTGGACCTACTGGTAGGGGTCCGATTAAACAAATGAGATACAGTATTCCAGTTTGTAGCCACTCCGAGCTATGATCCCTGCTCGGCAGGGTGAACACTTTGGCCTCATCGTAGCCAGCAGGACTCAGGAAACCAGCTCAGCTGAATGCACATTTCTGTAGCAGACTCCCTCTCGCACATCTCTCTTCTGTGCTTTATCGATGTTCAGTCTTCCCTTTCTTTCTGGGCAGAGATAAAGGACTGATCATTTTTCCCGAGTGAATGATTCCGTGCAAGAGATCTCCCGCATTGTTTTCCCACCCTTGCTTTTTGTTGTTGTTGTTTTCATTCCCCAAATAAAAGGCCATCTCTGTGAGCCAGAGTCGGTTTTTGCTTGGCTCCAACAATCTTGTCGGCAGTTTTTGAATGTCCGCGGCAAGTTTATATGGCCTTCAACACCCTGCACAATTGGCGCCCGCCTCTTCCTCCTGTCATTTCCAGGCCGAGGGAGTTCAAGCCCGGTTTTGGTTAAGAGAGTAAACGGAGTCGTGAAATGCAAGAATGTTCTCAGCAGCCAAGGACAAACGCTCCTGAGCTCCTACACCATGGTGGAGGCTCTTTGCGACTGGCCGCCTTGTACACGGGAGGCGTGTGATCATTTGGGAAGAGTGATAACGGAACTGTACTTCGACGGTGTCATTCTGGGGCTTTTAGAGTTTAGACAGAGTTGTCAAACCATTATCGTGGCTCTCCATCATAATCCCTAAAAGAAAATTACTGTATGTGAAATTAAAATGAATCGTTCCTGATTTTCCCGTCTCTCTTCTATTTGTGCCTTTAGGGGGCCTTTAAGGACTAGAAGGCAGAATATTATGAAAGGAGATATATTTATTCTGCTCCTGAGAAGGCTCGATGCTCTTGGCCTCGCCGCCTGTGAATCATCCTGTCTTTCCTCCCTTGAAGGATAAATATGGCATTCATTCCAACCCATTTAGCCCATTATTCTTTTGTATATAAAATAGGCCCAATTAAGACATTCTTGTGTTAATTTCTGCATTCTATGTATGGCTAGAAAGAGTTTAAAAATATCCATCGCTACGAACGTCTCAAAATGCTTCGTGCATACTGAACATACAGCCGCGGCACCGCCCCGCCCCCCCCCCTCCCAACTGAAGGCAATAATTCACCCAATCACGGAAATTTGCGATTTTCTGTTTTCCACTTACCTACATTAAGGGTCTGTCTGTGCACAATCCAATATTTAGAGAAAAACACGTGTTTGTAAATATCTGGGGTTTGACTAAAAATTTCAATTTCCATCCAGATGTCTGGCATTGTAGAGACCCAGCCTAGGAGTCTACTCTCTCTGTGTGTTAACTCATTCGTGGCTACTCAAGTGCACATGCGGAAAGTGACGCACGGCCCTGGTTCTTCTCTCCCTCATCTGCCTCTGCCTCCCCTGCTCCTCCCCACCGATGACAGCGTGGGATCATTGCTTTCCGAAGTGTCTCGCTGAAATTCCATTTTGTGTCTGCCATTGCTTACGCCAAGACGTTAGACAGACCGCATTTGGCCAAGTCTGGACGCCTGGGCTCTCATCCTCCTCTTACCACTTACTGGCCATGTCATCTTTGGAAACTCATTGAACTTCTGTTGGGGCCTGGCTTCTTTAACATTGAAAACCGAAGGAACCCGGGGACGAGTTGGGACCCTGTAATTGCTAAAACTCTGTTGCAGCCCAGAGTCTGTGAATTCCCTGAGCTCCACCCTATGTATGAAAATTAACTGTTAAGGAATATTACTGTGTCAGTCTGCCTTTTGGTATCCCTCCTGGCTTTGAGGTTATTTTGGCACATTGTGGGTAAGTTGCTAGAGTATACAATAACTAAAAACATGGTTTTCGAAATTTTTTGGAAAAAGGACATTTTAAAAGACAATTCCACTTTCTTTATGTTGATGTGACCCCCAGTCACCTCACGTTCACTTCTTGTAAAATCTTTCTTGTATATACCTTTTTGAGAAACTCAGCGTGTAAGAACCTCATATGAAATATCTATCCCCAAGATGCCATCATATTTGGTTACTAGAAAGATTATCTTCCAGAAGAGATTCACCAAAGTTCCTCTGAATGATGTTATAAAGCTTTGAATTTCAAAATGTTGCTTTCTGTTAACAGGTATCTTATGGCAGGGAGAATATGATAAACCTTTAAACTGAAGTGGCATCTAGTGAGAAAATATAGAGTATATACAATGAACCTTCTTCCTCATTCATGCTCGCTTGTGCTCATCCTCTCCCTCCCATATATAAACTTTCCGTGTGTGTGTGTGTGTGTTTGTGTGTGTGTGTATGTATGTATGTATGTATGTGTATATATTATATATGGCTCTACATTATAATCCTTAAAAGAAAATTACTGTATGTGAGAGTGTGTGTGTGTGTATGTGTGTGTGTGTGTGTGTGTGTGTATATATATATATATATATAGAGAGAGAGAGAGAGAGAGAGAGGGAGAGAGATTATTGGAAGAAGCTGAAAATTATTTATAACCTGAATTCTATTCTTCCTGTAACTAACTCTTACTAAAAATTCTAAATATCTATTTGAGTCATTAAACAAAACTCATTTTCTTACCTAGGGGACAATTGAAGCTTATAACCTTTGAGATGGAATGAATCTAATTAAAAAAATCATACCCTTTCATTCCTTTATGAATCTTTCCCCATATGATGACATCAGCAGAAATTAGTACAAGGTAGATTTTACAAGAGGGCCTCATTTTAGCTGGGAGGGTTTCTTTAGGCACAGTTATAGTTTTCTTAATGAAGAAAACAAACGAACGAATTCTGCTCCTGGAAGACATGGCCAAGTCCTAAATAGGAAGAGGTTTCTAGCCAAAATGGATGCCTATTGAGCCAGTCACTTCCAGACAGTCCATCAGGATGAAAGAACCACCCATGCTATGAGTGAGGTTATGGCCCAGCTGTTCAGAGGCCAAAACATGTGTGGGAATACTCAAGGGCTCTGGGGGAATTGAGTTGAACATTGTTTTCTTCCGATTTCTTTAATTCCCCCAGAGTCCTTGAGTATTCCCGCACATGTTTTGGCCTCTGAGCAGCCTCACTCGCAGCATGAATTGTCCAGAAGTGACAAGGTAGATTTTACAAGAGGGCCTCCTTTTAGCTGGGGGCTTGGGAGGATTCCCCCAGTAGCCCTCCATACAGGCCCTTCTGGCTTTCAGAAAGACCCTGTCATTTGGCCTGCAGGAGTCCCTTCTGACCTCTCTGAACCTGGGGCTCTAGACTTCCTTGCAAATGGCTCGGGTGTAATGTCAGCAAAGCAGCGCCGGGAATGGTGGGCGCCCCGTCTGGGGTGCGGTCTTACCGTTGACGCAGAACCGGAACGAGGACTTTGGACCACATAGATGGCTGAGCCCTGAGCTTACCTTATAGCAGAGAAATCCTCCGACTGCCCCCTTCGACTTCTGTTCCCCGATAGCTCCGATGTGTTTGGTATGCCTGCTTTGTAGCCGAGCTGTTAGCAAACGTTGAGGAAAACGCGAGTTTCTTCTTTTATTCCTGCCACTGGTCTTCTAGGAGGTGGCAGGATGGCCAGAAGATGAGAGACCGGTGGACGAGGAGCTGTTGCGTCAACCTAAGATGTTTCTGTGTAGATCACGGCAGCCTATTCTCCATACGCCTTCTGTAGACAACCCTGGGGGGTGCTTTGTTGTAGTTTGTTTGTCTGGGCTCCGAGCTGCACCAGCTGCATGGAGAAGCCAAGGGGAAGATACGTGCCTACACATACAACGTTTGTCTTCTGTCGTCCTGCGTCTGTAGGTGACTTTCCCGGGGGGCCGTCTTGGTGACTGCTCTTTCACCCTTCGCTGTGTGGTGTTCTGGGTTCTGTGTTATCTACCGGCACATTTTTGTTCACTCTAGCAATTTTGCCGAGAAATTCTTAATTGGGATTATTGTCCTGACAAAGCATTTTCCTCAGTGTGATGAGAAGTTCATCATTTGGGAGAGTGACGGTAATTCCCACCTCGATGTAGGCCCCTTTGTGCTTGGCTGGGGAGGACTATGTCAAACCCTAGAATTAAGTCTGGCAGAGCTGTCACCAAGATGGGTGTCAAAGGCATTAGGCTTTCGTGGGGAGTAATGCCTTGGGCCATTGGTTGGGTAAGGCAAGGCTTGTCTCTCATTCCTACTCGGTGGGCTAGGATATCCACACACACGTGGTGGTTTGTGGCTAACAAACATGAAGGGAATGAGCCAGGCGACAGAAGAGTTGGGTTCATAATAAAGATTGTTTTCGTTTTTCCGAGAACAGCTCTTGGCCATGCCATTCTTGTTCACAAGCTATACGTTAGAACTTCCTCAAAATAGAAGGCCAGGGTCTTTGAAAGATCTATGTGAATCACTCAACATGACTTGGGCTCAATACAGAATACAGCCATATCCTCCTTCTATGGTGAGTGTTTTGGTTGTAACTTAGACTGGCCTTGCTCTGGGAAGACGTCCACATTGGCAGCGTTGGATTCTAGTCTCTCTGAGACTCCGATCGCGATTGGTGACTTGGAGCAAATTGGCTTATGCATCTCTACTGGGTCGTAACTTCTCGGCCCCTAGTGGGGCTCTTTTTTTTTTTTTTTTTTTTTTAACTCTCCCTAGGAGGTTTCAGGACTCTGGTGTCCCCAAAGGAAAGCAGTGCCTGTTTAGCCTCTAAATTTTAGCCAACTGTCATAACCACTCATTTCAGGAAAACCTTTGATCAGAAGTGCCAACTCATACCATAAAGGACTGATGGGCAATCTCAACTCTCCTTTTGCCTAGTCTGCCCTCTGTCGGTGATATCGATGAGTGTTCCCATACCTAATGACACTGTCAGAGAGCGAAATAATGATGGAAAGCACTCTCAAGGGAGAGCCGTCCAAGGCAGTAAAAGCTTCCAAACCAGACAAGTGTATGGATTCAGAAGAGGTGATTTCTGGGAGCTGTCCCGGTCTTGCAGCAACAGCAGAAGTGACGCCGAAACTAAGGGCATACCTTTTCCGAATTACGGTACTTGTATTAGAGTGGAAGCCTTCTTGGACAAGACTGGGAATGGTAGCTGGTTCGCTAATCAAAAAGTCAGCTAAAGCAGGGAATTATTGAAAAATTACAGCATATGAAACATTTTACTTTGACTTAACATGCCTAATATGTGTTTATTTACTAATTTTTGATGGTCTTTTTTGAAGCATTAGATATGATATATTGATGTAATATAGTATTATGACGATGTAATATAATATTAATGTAATATGATATTACAACATATAATATATGGAGTTGTAGGTCTCAGGAGATCTGCACTCTTTCTCCTTCTGGATGAATCACTGCCCCTCTCTGGCCCTTACTTTTCTCATATGTAAAATGAAGGGGCTGTGGCCAGTGATTTTAGTTGACTCTCATGCGGAAGACCGTGTATGGTCGTTAATATTGAAAGAATCACAGACTTGGTTTTCTAAGCATTTGAGAGGCTCAGAGCTTGAAAGAAGTTGTTTTTTGGGGCACCTGGCTGGCTCAGTCAGTACAGCCTGCGACTCTTGATCTCAGGGTCGTGAGTTTGAGCCCCATGTTGAGCGTGGAGCCTACTTAAAAAAAATTGTTTTTCTTGAGATCTGTATGAATGGGTGTACTTTGAAAAAATGAAAGGATGTCTTTGTATCCCTTTAGTCCATTGTTGCCTAGCTTAGTGCCTGACATGGGTGAAATGTTTCCAGAAAACATCTGGAGGAATACCAGAAGCATTGGAGGGTTTCTTTTAGTCCTTATGGTTTTTTTTAATGAGTTCATTTATTTTGAGAGGGAGAGAGTGTGTACATGAGTAGGGGAGGGGCAGAGAGAGAAGGAGACAGAGAATCCCAAGCAGGCTCCGTGCTGTCAGCACGGAGCCTGACCAGGGGCTCGGACCCAGGAACTGTGAGATCATGACCCGAGCCGAAATCAAGAGTCAGACATTTAACCAACTGAGCCACCCAGGCACCCCTAGTCTTTGTGTTTTATAGAAGTGTATTATCCCTTCTGTTAGGTGGTTCACATACATATGTCCTGCTCGAACATTGGAATAAAGATGTCCTTTTTCACTTGGTCTAGAATGAAAGATCGCATGTTTAAAGCCGCCTCAAATAATTGGAGGAACACGGGGAGTTGTAACTGGATAGGTAAGTAAAAGAATAGAAATAAACAGATGATCTCTGTAGGGAAGACCTGTGTAGGTGTTAGTCATTAATACAAAAAAGAAACGGCACGTTTCAGACTGTCTCGGGCTACGGGGGCCACACCAGCCCCCCAGTTCACAGTAGAAGCGGCCACTATCCCGGCCAGCTCCTCTGGAAACCCTGCTCTTTCCACAGGCGGTTTCATAATTCGGCCGGCACGTGTGCCCGTTAAAGCCTCCAGATCAGTGGAAGGTCTGCAGTTAGCTCACCCTTTTATATTCAGAGAGTGATTTTATAAGTGCAGTTTGACAAATGCCACACATTTAATTTAATTCTTGTTTCTAACCCGGCAGCTCTAGACATTGTAAGCCAATGGTAAATAACACAGCATAGGTTTTTGGTTTTTTTTTTAAAGGGCCAGATCTAAATAATGTCTGATTTATTGGGCAATTTTGAAGTGTTGAGAAATGCATCTTCTCAAGTTAAAATCTGCACAGGTTTTGCAGTCCACCGTCCCTCCCCGTCACCACCTCTAGACTTGTCACCCATCATTCTTTCTTTGGGATTTCTCTCCTTTGCTACTTACCTTTTCCAAAAAATCTTGGTGTACACAAAACTATAATGACCTAGCTCTAAATGCATGTGATTGCAGGGGCGCCTGAAGGGCTCAGTTGGTTAAGCGTCCAACTCTTCATTTCGGCTCAGGTCATGATCTCAGGGTTCCTGGGATGGAGCCCCATGTCGGGCTCTGCGCTGACAGTGCGGGAGCCTGTTTGGGATTCTCTCCCTGTGCCCCTCCCCCGCTCACTCGTAGCTCTCTCTCTGAAAATAAATAAACTGAAAAGTTTTTCCAACGTGGCATTTTTTTAAAAAAAGGCTTTTGCTTCCTGTTTTAGTGAATCAGCATTAAAGTTGCCTCTCACCTTTTAAAGTGACGTAGCCAGATTACCAGCATCATTTTACTTTCTATATACCTGCGTGAGCATACCTTTTATGTTGCCTGTGCAGTTCATATTCAAGTTGCTGATTGTAAAAGGATGAGTTTCAACTGATTTTTATGTTTTCCCCTTTATGTATATGTACACTTTTCATGGAACAATAATGACCAGAAGGAAAGTAAGACTAGCTCGTTGCAGATAAATGTACTCAGCATTCACGTCTTTTTACATTTCTTTTTGCTTAGCCATCAGTAGAATTTATAATGCCAAATACTATTCTCTGTCACTTGCAGTATAAGAAAAATTACTACAGCCCAAAGGCACATTCTAGGGCACCCGAAATCCAGGTGAAAACTGAAACGTCTGTGCCATATCCGACCCCATCTCCACCCTCCTCCATGATGACAATCCTTTTTCTATTTGGAGATTATCTCCATCTTTTAAAAAAAATTTTTTTAATGTTTTTATTTATTTTTGAGACAGAGAGAGACAGAGCATGAGCAGGGGAGGGGCAGAGAGAGGGGGGAGCCACAGAATCCGAAGCAGGCTCCAGGCTCTGAGCTGTCAGCACAGAGCCCGACGCGGGGCTCAAACCCACGAACTGTGAGATCGTGACCTGAGCCGAAGCCGGACGCTTAACCGACTCAGCCACCCAGGTGCCCCAAGAGATTATCTCCATCTTAAAACCGTATTCAGAAACATTGATGGCCTGGGAACGGAGTTCTAAGAACTGCCAGAGGACGCCTGAAATTTGGTTTGCACTCAGCTGATCGCACAATACAAACGGACAGGAGAAAACCACTGCTAACACTTTGAATCTCTGATGATGAGCTCTGCTTTCTACCTTGTTTTCTCCCTTTGCACGCTCATCGGGCAAGTGCCTCTTGTGGGGTATCCGTCTCGCGGCTTCTGAGCAGTTTCCTTGCCACTAGGAGGGACCTACCGCTCCTCACTGACTTGGTCCCAGTGATCGGCTTTCTGCGCAGACTTTGCTTCTCCACAGGGATGAGCTGCTTCAGAGGAGGGAGATCTAACTTGAGGCTCTCCGCCCAGCAGCCAGACCCGGTCATTAGCTGCGGATACGGACCTCCAGGCGCTGAGCTACAAGATTGATGTGTCTGTGGCTGATTGACCATGCTGGCCCATCCTGAGACCAGCGTCACTTGTGGAATTGTTATCTTGTCAGTGACAGATGTGCTTTGTGGTGGTGACTTTTGACCCCCTCCTCCCTCCCAAAAGGCCAAAGGAGCCAAAGGAAACTTCAAAGAACAGGAGTGTGGTCACCCGTTGCAGGCTGAAAGAACATGTACCGTAATCAACCTCATTATCAGTCACATTTCGCCTTGTGCTAATCGGAGTACATTTCGTTTAGTGGTCTAGTGCTGCCTGTCCCTTCCTCCTCTGGACTGGACATCAAAGGCTTCAGATGCTTTCATTTCCCTAGTCTTATTAACGTGCTGTAAAAAAAAAATATATATCACACTTTCCTTCCACCATCGAAGAAATGTCTTTGTTCCTAGAGATAGGGGATCCTTCGGCCGTTCTGACTTCGAAGGAGAAAGTAAAATGCATTAGTTCAGTTTGAGCACGAAAGACCGTTATCGCCAATGACCTGTTTCATCAGGGCATATCATGGGGATTAATGACAGACTCAGGGGAGCTGATGACCCACAGCAAAACCAAAGGGCCATGAACCCCCATCAGCCACTTAATTCCCAGGGAAAACCCATTCAGAGGTAATTATTGCTGTTATAACCTGAAAAAAAAAAAAAAAACCAGAGGTGCATGAATTACATTAATGAGCTCTGATCATTTTATTTTATAATGTTAGCCCCAGAAGAAGTAGATGGACTTAGAGATGTGAGTTTCCCTTTTTAATTTCTAAGAAAACACTTTCGGAATCCGTGGTGGTCCCGCGACGAGCCCGCAAGTTTGGTGGACTCCCTTCCCTGTTCTGTGTTCAGTTTCTAATCCCAGACAGCATGGACCAGAGAGACATTGACCTCAGGCTGTATTGTCCCAAGCCACCCAGGCACCCCCCGGTCGTTGATTTCATCTGGAGATCCTTGACTGATTGCATGTATACTGCCAAGATCCTGTGTCCAAATAAGGTCGCAGTCTCAGGTTCTGAGTGGACATATATTTTGGAGATCACGACCCAACGCACTACAGGGAGCAAATGCCAGGCATGGGCATTGGAGAGGACTTAATGGCGGAGGGAGGCTTAACGTTCAGACATGTCGAAGGGTCTTTCCGGGTGGGGGTGCCTGGGTGCAGAGACAGGACAATGGAGGGATTGGGGCAGAGTGGAGGTGGAAGATTGCCCGGGCACAGGATGTAGAGAACAGGGGTGAGGGACACGTTTGGGAAGACGGACCGGGGCCATGTTGTAGCCACTGGCCTGGGAAAGACTGAACAGGTAAGAGACTATGCAGGCACATCCAAGAGAAAGGGACCAGGGATTCGAGTCAGGGCAGTAGCAGTAGGAACTGATGAGGATTGGATCCTGAAGGTAAAATGACCTGGAAACTTGTGTATGTCACAGATGGAGGAAGCGGCCCCGGGCAAGAGCGTGTGAGGGGAAAGCAGCAGAGATGAGCCCCAGATGTGAAGCCTGCACGACTGGGAGTGTGTGTGTGTGTGTGTGTGTGTGTGTGTGTGTATTCTACTCTTTCTAGTCTGTGTTCTATCTATATAGATATAAGGGAATGGGAATTGGGAGAACGAAGCAAACTACTTTTAAAATAGTTGCCTGAGAGAACCATGATTAGAAAGGCCATGTAGTTGACCCCCAGTCGTCCTGCTTCCTTTGGCCATTTGGAAAACGTTTTTGCCTAGCGGGTTGCTTCCTCTGGTGCGTATCTGGGCTTGGCATTATAAAAAGATTCATGGGGCTGTGAATGCATGGCCTTCTTAGAGCCAAAGTAGTCACGTCCATGTTTAAACATCAGAGCAAGAGCAAGAGAAGGTACCATGACATATGCCTTTAGGAGCGCGGTCACGATGCTTATAGATAACGATATGCTAATTGCCATAAAGACACAGTGGCAGTTTCTTCGAGATTTTCCCGCCTTCTCTGGATGGATATAACAGCTGTGCTATAGTAGAAAACGAACTTGTGCCCTGGCAGATGAACTGTGGTCGTCTCTAGCAGGCACCTCTTGGAACGCTAAGCTGTTAGTTTTCTCTGCCCGTAGGAATGAGCCTTGGCACCAGGCATAAATGTAATTTTGATAACTGTCATCGTCCTGTTAGATAATTGAAATAAAATATGCATTTCCTAAAATATGTCCTGTTTTTAAACAATTATCCAAGGCCAATAGAAACCTCATAAAGAATGTTAACTTGTAGGGGCTCCTGGGTGGCTCCGTCGGTTAAGCGTCCAACTTCGGCTCAGGTCATGATCTCACAGTTTATGACTTCGAGCCCCGTATCTGGCTCTGTGCTGACAGTTAAGGGCCTGGAGCCTGTTTTGGATTCTGTGTCTCCCTTTCTATCTACCCTCCCTGGCTCATGCTCGATCTCTCTCTGTCTCTCAAAAATAAACAAACATTTAAAAAAAAAAAAAAAAAAGAATATTAACTTCTCTCGCATTCGTTACAAGTCCGTGGTGAGTGAGTGTGTGAGTGTGTGAGTGTGTGTGTGTGTGTGGCCGGTTTTCTCATCTGTCAGCGAAGGGACAGGACCAGATGACCTCTGAGAGTACTCTCAGTGTAAATATTATGTGCTCCTAATAGTGGGAATAGAACAGCAACAGACGTGCCTAAAAGTTTGAGATCAAGCTTTCAAGTGGCAAGTTCTTAGTTTCATGAATCAAAACTTTGAAAAGTCAAATGTTTGATTAATTGCACCATTAACCCATTCCTATTAGTCGATGGAAACAAATTGTTTATTAAATTAATTTCCAGTTGGTAATATGTAAACTTGTAATTGAATTAAAATCCCATTATGTATTCTCTTAAGACAAAAGGCACATTGATATATAGTTTGATGAGTGAAGCATAACAAATGCTAAGCCATCAGCTCAGCTGGAAGAATGATGATCTCTTACCGAGCTCTTTGCTGAGGGAGTACTGGGCCGAACGACAGTGGGAGAGCAAGCTCTCTATGGAACGTGAGCTCCATTGCACCCTGACCAGTGAGTGTGGCTCACGCTGGCCTCAGCGGATCTGACAAATCGGCATTTCGGAAGTGAGGAGGCGTTTCGAGATGATCAGGCTCCCTTCCGGTTGTTTGAATCAGCAGCTGCCAGTTTAACAGTCCTTCGACCCTGCTTGAGCCCCTCTGGCATCAGGGAGCTTGCGGGCTAAGCCAAGTTTGCTTCCCTTTGGATGGAGCCAAATCTTCTCCTGTGTCCCCTGGGGGCCCCTCAGGGGGCTGCCCCTTCTTTCCTGAGACTGTGCTTCAGAAATTGAAAACCGGAGCCCTATGTGCCTGGAGTCTTGCCTTTTGTTTTTTTTTTTAAGTTTATTTATTTATTTTGAGAGAGAGAGAGAGAGAGAGAGAGGGAGAGAGAGAGAGAGAGAGAGAGAGAATCCTAAGCAGACTCTGCACTGTCAGCACAGAGCCCGATGCGGGGCTCGATCCCATGAACCTTGAGATCATGACCTGAGCAGAGATCAAGAGTCAGATGCTTAACCTACTGAGCCACTCAGGCGCCCTCAGAGTCTTGTCTTTTTTAAAGTGAAACGTCCCAGCTCTTCAGGCCAGCGTTGAGAGCCCACTCTGTTTCACTTGTGAGAGCATTGCATTCTGCCTCGTTCCACTGAGCAGTGGGCCCACAGCGATGCTCCCTGTGGGGAGTCAGGGTGACCGATTCGACTTCTTTTCCTTAAGGGCCTTAGTGCAGGCCTGGGAGGCTCCTTGATGAGGGGGGAGGTGCAAAACCTGCAAAACCTCCCTAAGTAGGCATTTCCCAGCAGTTAGTCCCTCACTGGGCTTTGAAATGCACTGGGGACCCTATGGGGCAGTTTGGTTTCCATTTTGGGGGGAAAGACAAGTAACATTTGTAAGCCATTGCAACGGAATTGTGGGGCATTTGGGGAAGTATTTCTCTGTTGTCCTTGAAGACCTCTCTCATTCTTGCAGGTGGAAAACCCTGGAGGTCACCTGTGTGCACACTCCAAGCATATTTCCAAAGTGGCATAGCCTGGGCCCCCCACCCCGTGTAGGCCAAAGTATAGAAAGTGTAGAAGGTGTCTCTGGGGCTTCCATCTGCTTCCCCTGCCCCCATTTCTACCAGAGCCCGGGAGGGACCTTGCAGACATGTGACCTCTCCAGCCCCTCCGGTGACTGGTCCTGTCCCCAACCAGCTCCCTGCTCACCTTCGTGGGCCCCCTCTCCTCGCCGTCCAGCAGATCTCTGGTTCAGCCTGACATCTTCACAGCTGCCATTCCAAAAGCTTTCCTTTCTCTGTGAGCCTGGCCCTCCTGTCTTCCCCCTCCTCCGGCTCTCAGCAGTTGGACTCACCTTCTGTTTCTCCAAAGGAGGTCAAGGCCGTTGGGCTGCTTGGCACAGGTTTCCTCATCTTTCCACCCCTCCAGCTGTCATGGTGCCTCTCTAGCTCTTCTCACTTCCTGCCTCAGGAGAAGGATCCTGCCCCTTCCCACATTCACCCCTCAGTCTCAGAACTCTGGGGCTTTCTCTTCTCTTTATGTTTGTAGGGTTGAGGGTCCTAGAGGATTCTATTTGCCTGACGACTCACCACCATAGAAGCTGCACCCTGAATCTGAATAAATCGCCTCTCCGTCTAAGAATATGTAGTGAGATTACACTGATAAACTGTTTCTGCCTAAACCCGGGAAGGAAAGACGGCACAGATTCATGATTTGGCTAAGATTGCTTCAAGGAAGTTTGCAAAGAAAGGAAAACAGATCTATTTGGTTGTCAGGCGCCTGCAATTGAGATAAGGACGAGGCCAAAGCCTGACTGATGTGACTGGAAATGATACCTCAGCAGGACAGTTTCAGATTGAGGCAGTTGCACGCACACACAGACAGTACACAACAGAATGAGCCGGAGAGGCCAGGTCCCCTCCTCCGGGCGGCACACATAAAAAGGAGAACAGGGAAGGAAGAGGGGCTCATCCCCCCACCTTTGCTGAGGAGTTCCGGGGTGGGGGGTGGCCAGAACCCAGGAGTTGTTGAGAGGCTGTCGTGACCGTCTTGCGGGGGATATGGGGAGGCGGGTGGGAGAAGGCCTTGCAGCCTCTGGTGTTCAGGGAGGATCACAAGGCTTCCCGCCAAAACGCAGACTGGCTGTGGTTCAGGCCTCTGCCCTGTGCAAGGTCACCGGGACGCCATGACAGCACCATGACCATATGGCAGTAAAGGACCAGATAAAGCACAGATAATAATGTTGTGTCTTCGTGTCTGGTGTAAAGCCTGCCTGTGTGGGATGAGGGATTCCGCTGAAATGCAGCCATCATTTTGAGTTTCACTGGCCTATGAACCCAGTAGTGAGCGACCAAAAACTAATTTCTATTTAACTCGCATGCTAACTTAATAATCATATAAATACCTTCATGTTTAATGCTCAAGCAGAATTTCATTAAAATTTCTTTGACGTTAAGCCAAATTTTGAAGTGAATTGGAACTGGTTTGCGTTTCTTAAATTGGTCTTTTCTTTGGAAATAATGAAAAAGTGTTAGAGTCTTGGCCGAATTCCAGTGACTGTGACTCAACTTTGTGAAAGTTAGATTTTAATATTTACACATTACATAGTATAATATTTATACTAGGCAACAGATTGGGAGTGCGGAATTCAAACTAGGATACACTTTGACTTGGAACTCCGGGATGGCAATTGTCACGCCCAGAGAATCGGGTTATCTCATCCTGAGACTGGGGCAGCTTGAGCAAAGGAGTTTGAAATAGCAAAACTGCTAAGCGTGCACTCCTAGCTTCTACTCGTGTGTTGGGTTTCGGGGCAGCGTGTGCTTTGTGTACTGGCTGATCGTTGATCGTTGTCTCATTGAGATATTGAGGGGACGGCTGCCTCAGCACCACCCCATGGACCAGCTAGGCTGGGAGTGGCCTCAGGGAGGTGGCTGGTGACCTGTCCTGAGCATGCTGGCATCGGAGAAGACAGAGGAAGCTATCAAAAGGTGAATAATATCCTAGGAGGACGCTGGAAACGATCCACCACAAACTCTGTGTTTTACATGTGAGGAAACTGAGGCCTGAAGGAGTGAAATCATTTGCTTGAGGTCGCCAAGCTGGTTAGTGGTAGGTCTGCACTGGAAACCCAGGTCTCCAGGCTCCCGCCCAGATAGCTCTGCCGTTCCCAGAGGGAAACCCACACGCTCCTGCCTGATGTTTACATATTTGCTGCTGTAAAGGGCATTCAAGAGTCAGTTAGGGGTTGGAGGGCAACCAGATGATATATCCGTTCCTTTCACAGCCCCCCAAGTCAGGTTCCGGGGGTGCTGTGCACAAGTACATCAGGTCTGCAGCCAAGAGAGGAAGGATTCAACACAACGCCCTCTCTCCCCAGTCACAACCATGTACCAGTGGATCGTTGAGCCAACCTTTGAGGGTTCTTTTCTTACGGAGCGGAGGGCTGGACAGTGGAACCAGATGACTTCTGTGGTCTCTTCTCGTCTGAGATGCTCTGATATAAATCTGCCTCACCCAAGAAGCACCTGGGTGGCCCAATCGGTTAAGCGTCTGAATCTTGATTTTTGGCTCAGGTCATGATCTTCTGGTTTGTGAGATCGAGCCCTGCATTGGGCTCTGCGCTGATAGCACAGAGCCTGCTTGGGATTCTGTCTCTCCTCTTTCTGTACTTTTCCCCTGCTCCTGCTCTCTCTCTCTCTCTCTCTCTCTCTCACTCTCTCTCAAAATAAACATTAAAAAAATCCATCTGCCTCCCCCCTAAGTTGTGGGTGCGCACGTGTGCCTACACTCAGGGCCCGTTAACATTCACCGCAGCCTGCCCTTCGGCCGGACCACTGGGCTAAAGAGCATTAGGTTGTGCCCAGAGGACAACGTTGAGGCAGCCAGTTACAAAGAACACATTCTGTCACTCACTTGGCCGTTTGGTCGGCCCCTCCCTCTTTATTTAATAACTCTCTCTGCTTTGTGCCAAACCAGGGGCTTTCCTTGGAGGGCTTCCAGATTTCTTCTCTCCTAAAGTAAATCCCACACAGTCTGGAATATGACAGGCTTTTCACATGGAGTGGGTTGCTTGCAGACACCGAGGCCCGTGTAGTTTTTAGCGATTCACGAGCATTTGAAAGTAAATTTCCCAAACTCAATTTGTCCGTTTCGCCTCCTATTTACAAACCTCGGGAGTGAAGGGATGCCCCCTGCACTCCCTCTGTCGCCTGCCCTTTCTCTCCCCAAGCAGTGAGCCGGCAGCACTGCCCCGGGCTCAGGGAAGCTGAAAGGTGGCACAGGGCAAAGGGCACTGAGCGGAGAGTCGGGACCTGGGCGCCAGTCCAAGTCATGCCACTGACCAGGTGGATGGCATCTGCCGCCCCGGTTCCCCTCTCTATACTTGATCTTGATGCCCTCTAGAGACCCTTTGATTGGAGGTTGTTTTCGTGCTCAAGTTTCTCCCATGTTCACATTCCTGGCTTGAACTACATACAATCAAGCGTTTTGCAGGTGTGTGTGGCGCCTCTCAGGATCATTCTGCTCGTATTGGAAGATGTATTGTCATCTGTGTTGTTGTAATGTCAGGGAACCGTCTTATTAGTCAATAAAATTGATGCGTTAATATGCAGGGTTTGATAAATGAGTCACAACAGATCTCATACTGCCGTAATATGTAAACAGGGCGAACCCATCTTTGATTGTTGTGTTCACCTACAATGTGAGAGGGCGACTGTGGCCCCACTTATCTTGAGCAATTGAGCGTCTAGTTATTTGAGGTAATTTCAGTGTCTTCTGTCAATCTCTTAAGCTACTTGCATATGAATAGAAAGCATATTGTCAGGTCACTTTCAGATGGTTATTTTTATTTAGATTTACTGGGTAATAGTACCTTACATATCTGTAGAAGTGGGACTTCTTGCCTCTTATTTTTCTCTCCCAAAGGTCTAGTGTCTTCTCTTAGCGATAAGCAAGGATAATGTTATAACACAGATAAAGCAAGTTACCTTCACAGATGTTTTCCCATACATTATCTTATTTGAGGGTCACAGCAATTCCCAGAGACACTTACTGGTGAGAAAAGTCAAGCCTTGGAGGACTGAAGTGGCGTTAAATGACAGAGCAGGTGTTGAGGCCGTCGGGCTTTGCCCTGCCTCACCCATCGGGCACTCTTCATGCATGAGGCACTCTTCCGAAGAGACATCTGAAAGCTTTAATGAATCATCCTCATGCATTCATTCACCTCTGCTCATAATATTGAAGCCCCACTAATGTCATGTAACTGGGAGGACAAGAATGATTAAACCGTTGAACCTGTGGTAGGCAGAATAATATTCCCCTCAAAGATGCCCGTGTCCTAATCTGCCAAAGCCGTGAGTACTTTACCTACAAGGCGGGAGGGACTTTGCAGATGTGATTAAGATAAGGACCTGGAGAGGTGGAGAGGTGATCCCAGATTGAATGGGTGGGCCCTAAATGTGATCACAAGGGTCTTTCTAAGAGGGAGGCAGGGGGGTCAGAGTCAGAGAAGATGTGATAAGGGAAGCTGATGTAAGAGAGAGATTTGAAGATGCTACACTGCTGGCCTTGATGTTGCAGGAAGGGATCACGAGCCAAGGAATGGGGGTGACCCTTGGAAGCTGGAAAAGGCAAGAAAAGCCATCCGGGGGGCGGGCCCCCCCCGAGCCTTTAGAAGGAACACAGCCATAGACACCTTGATGTTAGCTCAGTGAGATTCATTTCAGACTTCTGACCTCCAGAACTGAGAGACTGCATGTGTGCTGTTTGAAGCCACCAAGTTGGTGGTAATTTGTTACAGCAGCCACAGGAGCGTCATACGGTGCTTAGCTCGGGGAAGTCACCATCCGTTTAGCAGCAGACAGTTCTAGTAGAGTGGAATAAGTGAGGTTGAGGAGGAGCTGTGGAGTGCTGGAGAGTGGAGACCAGGGGCTCTGCTCCTAGCCTGGATGGAAGGTGCAGTGTCAGGCGACAGGGAAGATGAGTCACAGACATCTGGGTCACTCCGGAGGGAAATGAGTAGCCTGTGAGGGTTCCATCTGTCCTGAGGGGCGGGGGACAGAGCGGTAGAGGACCCACTGTTCCCGAGGATTCTGTGTCCTGGCCCAGTCTTAGCAGAGTCACGCCATCTGCCTCCACGGAGGCACGCAAGCCCGCCAAGTGGCCATCGGTTGTAGATCTGTGTGACATCGACATACATGAAATACATATGAGTGTGCATATCTAGAACTCTCCGAAGATCCATCTCCTGCAACCCAGCAGATATACCGGCAGAATATTCTCCATCCATTAACTTAGGGACACGCTGCGGAATTTGAAACAGCTGACGCTTGAAGTTGATCATCTCCTTTCTTTCCAGTTTGCGTTAGAGCATACATTACAATGAATGGAAGCAATTACAGGCGGATTCAGTGACAGTGCCATCATTTATTGGAGTATAATTCCTCTAGCCAATCAGTGCTCCAAGTAACAATAAATCATATTAGACTTCCAAGTATTACTTGAGCATGTTGGGGGCTATGGATCAATGGGTATCTGATACTTGAAAAGCTTCAGCATTCAGTTCTTGTTGAATCTGTAATTAACAAATGAAACTAAACTAATCACAGCAAATTGTTCATTTGCCTACATTCTTGTTGTCGAGCATACTGTGTGCTGAGGAACAAGAGTGTGAAGTGCCGCGGAGTGTGGGCCTGTGCTCCTCGCGTGTTGTGCCCATCAGCAAATGAATGCATCTATCAGAGCATTCGAATGGTGTGTTAGTGCGATAAAACGCTTCATCCTTGCAGGCTGCTGATTCATCTGGCTTGAACAGTATGTGTTAATCAATGATTGTTTTATATTAAAAGGCACAGTTTAATTTTGCTACAGATTGGCTGGCAGCGTTCCAAGAAAATATCAGTAAACTGAGGAGTTCTAAGAGTAACGTGTGAAATGTATGTGAAACAGGTAGGAAGGAACTGCTGATGGCTTAGGCTAATCAAAATGCTTCCTAGCTGTGACACGCACTGGGGAAAGAAAACACGGAGTTTAGATTTAAAGACACAGTTATTGGTGGAGTGAGGCCCACGCTGTTATTTAGTCTCTTAGTTTCTATATCCAAAAAAAATGCCTTCCTCTTGTAGAATGAAATTCACATCAAGCCTGGGATAGTGCCTCGGCTCTTTTGGTATTTCAGAGAAGGGCGTGTGCTGCGTTTGAGACACTCATTAAAAACATTAGGGATCGCGATGTTCCAGCGACTACTTAGCATAATTTTGTTTTACTAGTTTACTAGGCACCAGTGATACTCAGTTGAGTCTTAGCGTTAATACGCTCGTAATACACAGTGCAGTGCCTCCGTATGGCGCATTGGGTAGAAGCATATTAAGCATACTACACAAACACAGTTCGACACCTCACCTAGTATTGATCGACAACGCCCCAGTTAGACAATATAGCGGTCACGAGAAGAAACATTGGCATATGTGCCCCAGGTCTAAATGAAAATGAGATTGAGGGGAGCAGGTGAGAATAGAGAAGGGGCCACGAGGTTAGACTGTTCCAGTGAACCCAAAGGCACAAAGCCTCTTACTGCCCTGAGGCAGCGCTCTGAAACCAGTATCGGTTAAGATGAGTGGGTTATTAAGTAGACCTAGAAAATCATTCTTTTTCAGGCCAGTGCTGCCCAGTACAAATCTAATGCGAACCCCAAGCACAAGCCACATACACGTGTTTAGATTTTCGAGTAGCCACATTGAGAAAGGTGAACAGAAGGAGCCACCACCACCTGCTGCCAGTCTACTTGGGTGTTTCGTCCCGGTGGGAACATTTGGGTCCCGGCCCCGCACGACATACTAGACGGGCAATCCGCACACGCGGACTTTGCAACGCCAGGCTGACTTGGTGACCGCAGGTGAGCAGAGCGCCCCCACCTGCACAGCGGAGCGCATCTGTACCGTTGCTGTTGCTTTGTCGCCACAGGTAACGTCCTTCATCACGAGTGTCAGGGGGTGTGTGGGCGCCCCGGGTCGTCCATCGGATCCACGCTAGACGCCTGCGATAGAGCCGCCTCTTGTGTTGACTGGCTTTTCACAAGATCTGGAAAGACAATGAAAGCTAGCGCTTTCTTTTTCAGATGAATTGGCGGGAATATTGGCTGTTAAGCCTTCTGTGACAGTATTCGCAGTAGAGAATTTTCTCTTTATTCGGTGAGTACGGCGGAGGGGAAGAAAAATCTGCCGCCAGACACTGTCATGGCACCTGAAGTGATGATAATGGTAATGATTATAGGGATGATAGATAGAGGAACTGCTGTTTGATCAATATAGTAAGTTATTTTTGTTTCGATACGAAATGTTGAAATACTAAACCGCAAGGCATTGTCCATTTTTATTCACTGCTCTTCAGAGAGCAAATGCAAAGTGACAGAAGGGTTTGAATAACAATAGCAAGCCAACCTATAGAATAAGCCTTGTGAACTGATGCCATTAACGTGTGTCATGTTTCAAAAGACGAACATGTTGTTTAATTTGCTCTTTTAAAACATCCACAACAAGCTCGCTGAGCGTTTAAATAAAACAGAAATCGTCCATCAGAACAGAAGGAAACTATCTGGATATATTGGTCACAACTTGCTTGCCAGCGTTTCTGACAGCAGCCCTCTGCTGAAGGGAAAATCGCACAAATTGCCAGTTATTATCATTTTTAATAAATAAGCCTTCTATCCTCTCCCTCCCTCCCTCCATCCCTCTGGCTTCTATGCGATTGTGCTCAACAAGCATATTTTCAGTGGGACCATTTCTATTACAGAGTGATTGAGCTCTGATTTACACATCAATTACCCACCTTCATGGAGGTTTTCGTGCTCCCCTCGCTGACATCAATGAAGCATAACTGCGTAAACGCTTTATTTCATACCAGTTTCGGATAACTGAGACTGATAACTAATCATATCAGGAGACAATGCGCTAGAACACAGGAAACAATAAATGCTTCCCTTTGAAATCGCATCATTCTTTATGAGCTCACCATTCACATGCTTATCTCAGCCATCCATTTCTTTGTGTATGGCGCTTCCTCTCACTGGGTATCACAAGTGCAATTAGGGTTTTACCCTTGAATACCAGCACCTGCAAATACCAAACTCTCCTCTTCCCGGCTCCCCCAAAGAGCAGAAAATCTCACCGTTCTCACGCCACTGCCGTAGACCAGTTTCGCCAGGCATGGGCCATCCGAGGGACTGGCTTGGCTGCAACTTGAATCCTCTGTTCACTCGTCCATGTTTGTCCCACGGGATCATCTTTGGTTAGCGTGTACTTGAACGGGCTGATGGGCAGGATGTCAACCCCCCCGTCGCTCGAGGACCAGCTGCAACGCACCCCACACCAACCTGAGAATGTTCCCACAGCACTTTGTTCCTATAGGCACGGCATATGTCACCCTATACTACGATTCTTTGGGAATGGATTTGCCTCCCCTTCTGGGCTGTGAATTTCTCAAAGAGTCGTACTGTGTCTTATTTTTTTCTAAGCACCAAACATGGTGCCTGATGTGACGTAGGCACCCGGTAAATGTTTCTTGATTAAATAGACAAGTTAATTAATATATTAATTAATATGTCTCTGTCAACATTTGTCACTGAACTTGGGCAGAAAAAATATGTTTGCCTGTCGTTTGTTCATTCAGTCAGTCAAAAAAAATATTTATCGAGAGCTGAACACTGAGCTTGGCACTTTTCCAGATAAACGGGAAGCAAAAAATGCGTCAATTCCTCTCTGGTGACAGTCTCACTGAACACCCACAGTTCACTGAGACAGAGCTGGAAAGGGGGGAAGGAGGAGTGCGGTGCCGGAGTAGAAGGGAGAGGAATAGGTGACAGTTCTGAGGTCTCGGTCATCTGCCCGCACCGGGAAGCGGCCTGGCGTTTTCATCGTGAACTGCCTCGGAGACGCGTTCTGAGGGTGTCTTAGTTTGCTAGGGCTGTCGTATCAAAGTACCACACACTGGCAGGTTTAAACAAGAGACAAGGATCATCTCACAGTCTGGAGGCTAGAAGTCGGAGATCCGCGTGTGGGCAGGGTGGGCTCCTTCGAAGGCCGTGACGGAAGAATCTGTTCCAGGCCTCTTCCCCGGCTTCCGGTGGTTCGCTGGCCATCTTTGGGGCTCCGTGGCTTGCAGCAGCGTCGCCCCCTCATCTGCCTCCATCTTCACGTAGCGTTCTTCCTGTGTGTCTTTGTGTTCAAATGTCCCCTTCTTCTAGGTCACCAGTCATATCGGAGTCCGGGCCCACCTTCCTCCATGATGACCTCACCTTAACTTAGCTAACGTCCTTCACGATGACTGCATTTCCAAGTAAGGTCACCTCCTGAGTTCCGGGGGTCAGGGCTTCACCCTACGAATTTTGAGGGGAACACACTTCAGCCTTTGTCAGACACCTCATCAAGGCAAGGGGGAGAAGTGGGACCCAGGAGAAAGTCAGTGTCAAGTCCACGTGATCCATGAGAAAACAAGCATGGTGTCATGACAATAAGTAGACGCCTGGACAAGCTGGCTGTGCCCCGCGGGTCTTTTCTGCAGTCCGAATGTCGTGTTCCTGGCTGTATGCTCAGGCCAGAACCCCGGTGGTGGCTGGGGGTGTGGGGGAGGTGACTGCGCCACAGAGAGGTGGGGGCCCAAAGGGTAAGCCTTTAGGGGGTAGAATTTGCCTGGGTAAAAATTAGTGAGTACACGAGGATCAAAGGGTTGGGTGAGACATGAAAATAGAGTCAGCCTAAAGCTGTCAATTATAAACTGCTGGTTAAGGGCATTAATTTCCTTAGTTTAAAGGTAATTAAGAATCTGATTTCTGAGAAAATATTGTTTTAAATTAAGCAGTTATTGAAATTGTCTTGCTTATAGCTAGCTGAAAATAAAACACCTTTTAAAAAGTGTCCTTTATGAGAAGCCAGGTTCTGTGAAGGCTTTGACTTGGACAAGAATTCCCCATATTTAATGGGCATGGAGAGGAAATACTTCAGGCAGCTTTTTCGTAATTCGAAAGACAGAGCTGCGCTGTGTAGGTCGGCTGCGGAGGTAACAGGTGTGGAGCTGGGGACGTGGCACACGGGACGGCGCCAGGACCCACTGGGGCTGGACAGGAGATCCAGCGAGAGCAGAGGGTGAAGCCAAGCCTTGGCCAGCCAAGCGGGGCCTGCCGCCTGCCACAGGGCACAATTCCAACCAACACTGAAGACCTTCGGAGCCATTGAGGACGCTCAAGGCTTGTCGCCGCCGTCTCACGTGTGGACCCGTGGATTCGTCTTTTTCTTTTTTTTCGTTTCCCACAGAATCATTTCTTTAAAAAATTTTTTTTAAATGTTTATTCATTTTTGAAAGAGAGAGACAGAGCGTGAGCAGGGGAGGGGCAGAGAAAGAAAGAGACACAGAATCCGAAGCAGGCTCCAGGCTCCCAGCTGCCAGCACAGAGCCTGACGTGGGGCTCGAACCCACGAACCATGAGATTGTGACCTGAGCCGAAGTCGGACGCCCAACCGACTGAGCCACCCAGGCGCCCCTGAAATCATTTCTGATGACGAAAATTCCCTTCAAGCAGATCAAGTCTTAGATCCAGAAGCTCCTTAAAGCTCAGCTCTAGTCTCAACTCTGGTTAATTTAAAGAAAGAACTATAAATGAGATCATTTCAAGTCGACACTAAAGAGTACACAAAGAAACAGTGGACGAATAAACAAGAAAATAATAAAAATGGTTACGTTTGATTGGCAGTGGTGAACAGGATAGGTACTTGCAAGAGTGGGAGTGAGAATGCTGTGTAACATTTTGATTTGTTTATAGTTTTAATGTTTGAACCAATTCAAGAGTCCTAAAGCTATAAGTACATACATTTACTGTATTCACTCTCTCACTGCGGCTATTCGTGGCGATTGTATCCACTCCAGGCCCTTACTCGTCTTCGGGAAGTCCTTTTGAAAGGTTCTGAGTCATGCAGTTGTTCGCCGCTCTCTTGGTTTGGCCACATTGAATGCGCAGTGCTTGTAAGACGCTGGATTGTGCTACCAAGGGGTCAATGAGCCAGAAGAAGTGATAGTGAATTCTCATTTTTGACGAATGGATCGGAAGTAGAGTTCTCTTTAAGTGATTTGCAATAAAAATGGAAAAGGGACGCTTAGCCGCGGAAAATGTTATGAAAGCAGAAAAGAAACTTGGGGATGTTTATGTATGTATTGTGCAGCACGGTCTTCTTGTAGCGGGGTGCCTGAGTATGGAAGAGGAGGGGTGCTTGACATGAAGTTGAAGGAGATACAGGCACACTGTTGTCAACGGAGAGCTAACGCATTGTGAGCTGTCGAGGAGAGGAGGAAACTAACACTTGGTGCGGAGACAGATCCCTCTCTCTCCTTCAGTCATGGATATGGGACCGTGTCTCTTCACCAACGGTTATAGTGGGTGAGGACAAAAGAATTTAATTTCACTGCAAAGACTGCCTTTAAAGTACATTTCGACAGGCTTCTAGAAAGTTATTGATAAGCTGAATGCTGCTGCAGGCGGATGGGAACCTTCCGGCTGCCGGACTCATGGTCATGCTGTATAAAAGTGGCATTTCCATTAAAATGGAATCCTCCAAAAATGGAATTTTAGTGCACTCTTAGAATATTGTTGATCATCAACATCCACATTCGACCTACTAGGGTCTTCTTTTAGGCTAAGGGGGCGGCCTCGGGATTCTAGCAGCCTCCACAGCGATTCTGCTGGCACCACGTACGAATTGTGTGATGCTGGGCCTGTTAACCTCCCTGGGTTTCGTGCAGCTCAGTTTCCTCATCTGCAAAGTGAGGATGGTAGGTACCTCATCGGAGTTTTTGTGAGGATTAAGGAAGATCATGGTCACAAAATGCCTATCTTGGTGCCTGGCACGGAGCAAGGCATCAACGGAGAGTAGCTGTTGGTGTTACTGTTGTTCTGCCTGACAAGTCTATGCTTGTAATAATGGCTTTTTGCCTTCAAGGCATGTCTGCTGACATAGATTAGCAATGTAGATTTCTGCATAATAGAATACATCTGTTCCCTACACAGCCTGGTTCTTGATTTACCTTCATGTTAGGCCCATCAGATTTAAGCATGCCCAAGTGGGTCCAATAGAGGAGATTATATATGAATGATCCGATATATGAACACCAGAAGTTGTTTCATATTGGATGCCTGAGACCCACTCTGGGCGATTCTGATGCACTTGGTCTTGGCACGTGACCTGGGCATGAGGATTTATAAAGTCTTCCCTGGGTGATTCCCATGCACAGCCAACGGTGAGAGCCAGATGACAGAAGATTGAGAATATTTAGAAATATTTCAAATTAGGGGCACCTCAGTGGCTCACTTGGTTAAGCGTCCCATTTATGCTCAGGTCATGATCTCAAGGTTTGTGGGTTCAAGTTCCACGTCGGGCTCTGCACTGACAGCGTGGTCTCTCTCTCTTTTTCTGTCTCTCTCTCTCTCTCTCTCTCTCTCTCTCTCTCTCTCTCTCTCTCCCCCCTCTTTCTCTGCCCCTTACCCACTCATGCTCTCTCTCTGTCTCTCCCTCTCTCAAAATAAATAAAATAAACTTTAAAAAAAGAAAATCTTAAAAAAAGAAAAAGAAATACTTTAATTGAACAGGTAGAATTTTAAGCCTCATGTCAGTATTAGTTTGTGAATTGAGTCTGGGCATTTGGTGCCTCTATCACAAAGGTCAGTTTTGAGTCCATGGAGAAAAATTCCCAGGGGATATCTGATGGGCTTCGTGGGCCCTGTAGCAGTATCTCAGACTTTTTGAAAGAGCCCTGGGTTAGGAATCAGATGAGTGGTGCCCTGTCTCATAGTCTGGAGCAATTTTCCGAGCCTCTGGTTCCCATCCTTAAAAGGAAACAATATTCCCTGCCCTGCTAATTTGCCAGACGTTGGTGAGGTGCACGTGAACTAACGTGCAGTGAAGTTTTGTGTCATGAAGGTGAAGTATGGTCAGGGTACCAGTGGTCTTGCCCATGACAATGTGAGCAGCTCCTAGTAGTTTACAAGACCCTTTCTCACCCCTCATCGTGTTCAACCTTTACACCACCTGCAGGAAGAGGGAAGAGAAAGGTGATTCCCATCTTACAAATAACAAAACTGAGGCTTAGAAATGGAAAGTGCTTTAGAAATGATCAAGCGACGTCGAAGTGAAAGAGGTAGGGCCCCGGCTTGGATCTTCCGAATCTGGATGCCGTCATTTCTGGACACCCCGCAGAATCTTCAGGAACCACAGAACCTGTTTATTTGGTTGCTGTCGGGTTTGGTTTTTACTAGGTCTTTGCCATCCCTAGATGTGATCAATTGTCTTTACCGCTTGAGTATTGGATATATGTTAGAAGCAATGCAGCATTTGGGGAGTTTCATAGGCTAGTCAGAATAATTGTATGCTAAGCCTAAGGCAAACACTTTTAAAAAAAAAGTCTTTATTTTCAGAAAGAGAATGCGTGAGTGGGGGAGGGGCAGAGACAGAGGGAGAAAGAGAATCCCAAGCACGCTCCGGGCTGCCAGCACAGAGCCCGATGTGGGGCTTGAGCTCCTGAACCATGAGATCACAGCCTAAGCTGAAATCAAGAGTTAGACTCTGAACCGACTGAGCCACTCAGGCACCCCTGAGGCAAACACTTTTTAAAAGCATTTTCCTCACGATATCTGTATTTGACATTGCTTGTTTGTGTATAGGAAGCTTTACACCCCAGTGAAATCATTGTAAGCTCCCAGGAATGAACCCCCTTAATGAGCATGGAGTAACACAGGACCAGGAATATACAGTGGAGTACTGATCCATGCTACAGGATGGATGGACCTTGAAAATACCATGCTGTGTGAAAGACGTCAGGCACGAAAGACCACATGTTACATAATTCCGTGCATATGAAATATCCGGAATAACCCAAGTCAGAGAGAAAGCAGATTAGTGGTTGCTTAGGGCTAGGCTGGATGGGAGGTGGTGGGAGGTGATCACCAAAGGGTAGAGGGCTTCTTTTTGGAGCTATGAAAATAGTCTAAACCTGTATCATGACAGTAGTTGCAGAACTCTGTGAATATGCTGAAAACCACTGGGTTGCACACTTTAAGTGGGTGAATTGCATGATATGTGAACTATATCTCAGTGAAGACTGTTAATAATTTGTTTTTAAATGAGAGGGTGGGGACTGGGAGTTAAGGGGAGCTAAGTGACAGACATAAGACTAGGAGAGTGGTTCTTGGAATGTCTGCCTCACCGCACTGGAAGATGACCTTGGCAAAGCTTCTGCATGATCTGAATTTTTGCTTTTGTTCCCAGAGGTGGAGGGAACAGGGGTATCCCTGAGATGCCTCTACAAGGAAATATTGAGCCAGTTTCCCGCCAGGACTTCTGGGAGTATTGGTGTGTACTTTGTTTTAAAAAAGCACAGATTACAGGCGCCTGGGTGGCTCAGTTAGGCGGCTGACTCTTGATTTCGGCTCAGGTCATGATTTCACGGCTCCTGAGTTTGAGCCTCACGTCGGCTCTGTGCACACAGCACAGAGCCTGCTTTGGATCCTCTGTCTCCCTCTCTCTCTCTGCCCCTCCCCCCTTTCTGTCTGCCTGTCTCTCTCTCTCTCTGTCTCTCAAAACTAAATAAATGTTAAAAATATAAAGCACAGATTTAAGAAAACTCTAAGAATAAGCACTGCCCCATTTCCCTAAGACCTAAAGATGTGTAGAGTAAAGGTCTCCTTTTTGTTCTGATCTCGATTTTTTAAATGTATTTAAAAAATTGTTTTAATGTTTATTTATTTACTTCGAGAGAGAGACAGAGAGCATGAGCGGAGGAGGACAGAGAGGGAGACACAGAATCCAAAGCAGATTCCAGGCTCTGAGCTGTCAGCACACAGGCCGCGAGATCATGACCTGAGCCGAAGTTGGATGCTAAACGTACTGAGCCACCCAGGCGCCCTCGATTTTTTTTTTTTTTTAAATGAGAGCCAGCCACCGTCTGTGGGGAGTCCATTTGCTGAAGAGACTGGTTGTATGCAGAGGTCTCAATGAATCCTGCTGTCTGAACATGACTTAGAGGTTCTACTGATTGTGGAAACTCCTTTTCAAGGCCATGTTCACATGTCCAGATCCCAGGTCCTCATGTGTCTCCCCTAGATGTGTAAAACAACTATGACCTGCTTTTAGCTTTATTTCAGAGTTTTGAATTTAGCACTTTACATTTAAGTGCCCATGGATATGAACAGTATATAACTTGGGGGTGATTTTGAGGGAATTGAATAGCCAAGATTCATTCTTGCTTGCTTGCTTGCTTTCTTTCTTTCTTTCTTTCTTTCTTACTCACAGAAGCTTTGTAAAGATTAGGTCAATGTCAAATTAAAAATAGGACTAGCTACTGAAAAAAAAGTGCCACTTGGAGCTCTGGAACATGTAGTGAGTATAAATACAAATCTCATAGAAGGCAGAGATTCATTCAGGAGACCCATAAGGAGTGAGTTATAGCTTACGTTTGTCTCTTGGGTGAATTAAATATGTATTTTTTTATGCCTTTACAAAGATATTAGCCAAAAAAAAGGTATTTTAGTGCCAGTTGAATTAGAAAATGAGTAAATCCTGTATTAGTTAGCAGTGTTTTTAAACAAGCTGGTCATTTAAAGATATCAGTGTTTTTTATTAATGTGTCCCCAACTAGCTTTGTAAAATAACTGAATTAGGCAAAGGATGATTTTTGAACTTCATGGAATCCACAAAGCAAATGGACTTCAACTGGGTTTTACTCTCCCTCGCTCAGCTTCTCTCCACAGATGTAGTTCATTTTTACAATCCCTTTAGGGTCTGTACGTTTGGTATAAGGAAACGAATGGTTTTTCTATACTCGAATCCAAATTAAATTCCTAAAGTTTTTTTCCTACTGGCAATTTCTAATCAAAGACAATCCTGAGGGAAATTGACCCACAGAGTGCAGATGGGACTGATACTTCTTCTCGATGGAAGCCCGGGCAGCAGAAGAGACAGAGCGTGGGGTATTTGGAAGAGACTCGTTTGGGCGCTGGAAAACCTGGTTCTTGCCTCCCGGTGCCGCCACAGACCTGCTGCGAGGCCCATTACCTTTCTGAGCTCAATTTCCTCATCTGTAAAATGAAGAGACCGGGACTGCATGATTGCTACGGTCTCTTCCTGTTCTGACAGCCTTTGTTCTAAAAGACTAGCCTGTGCCGTCAGCCCGACTGCGCTACCACCGTGAGCTAATGAAGACAGCACGATGGAACTTTCTCGATCTCAGCGAATCTGCATGTGCTCTGGGTTTTCTCGTCCTCGGAGTGCACCTGTGGCTTCTGGTGATGAAAGTGGGAGTTGCCTGTGTACGTGATCGGGTTTAAGTGCCAGGATGGGAGAGTATCTGAGTGAGAAGGAGAAGTCACCTTTGCGTTTACCTGCGTGAGGCCTTGGCAGGAACCCCCCCGCCCTTCTCAGGAGGGTCTTAGCTTCCTCCCGTGTTAAGGAGGGCAGTCTCTCTGTCATTGAGGCCAGGGCAACAGACGGGTGGGCAAAATCGGAGCTAACAGAAAAGCCCCATTCTAGAGAGAAGCTTCTCACCCTCACGCCCTGCACGGATTCCAAAAGGGAGAGGGGCTCTGGAGAGATCTCTCTCTCTCTCTCTCTCTCTCTCTCTCAACCTTCGGATAATTAAGACTCAATTGAGTTGTGGGTGTTGGGTGGTTTTCATACCACTGTAATGTGACCAATTTCATCATTTCCTGGAGTAAAAAGTTGGAAGAACATTGTATAACTTGCTATCAGGGAGAGGCCTCGAGTTGAGTTTTGGCTCAACCCTCCCCGTCCTCATCAGGGTGAGTAAATTCGGATTGTTCGGACCAATAATATGGCGATTAATCCTGATTTCTGGCTTGAGCGTTTCTTCATGGGCTGTGGAGCCCTTCTTTCCTCTGGGAAGCGAGCCTGGGCAGGTGAAGGTACATCCGGTCATCAGGGGACGGTCACAGAGTTTCCTGGGGCCTCTGCGGGGCTCACACGTTCCGACACGACCTGCGTGAATCAGAAGCACTTTAATTGAGTAGATAAAGAGGGCCTCATAATTATAAACTGCAGTAGGTATAACAAGAGGCTAAATACACGGCTGTGGTCTTAATTAGCCGGTGCTTCGAGTTACTAATTCTGGTTTCAGTCAGAAATCGGTGACGTTCCCCGCCGCGAAAGCCTCGTCACCGCGTAGTTCGTTCCTCATCAGACCTCGCCGGGTGAAGCTTTCAGCACAAGGCCGTGCCCAGCGAAAGGGGAATGCGTTGCAGAGACTCGGTTGCCTTCCAAGGGCAGGGGAGCTCTGTGGAGATGACATTCATTCTCGCCAGAGATGCGAGGCTTTAACCGTCCTCCGTGACGCGGGTTACAAAGTGCAGCAGGCAGTTTCCCGGCACCAGATAACACCCCTGTGCGCCCTCAGTCTGCTCTTCCCGTTTCCATCTGGAATTTGGTGGCTAATGCGCTGCTGCAGAACGGAGCCAAGAGCCTCCCAAGAAATCGGAGCCGGGTCGAAAGCGTCCAGAGGTGCCCCGGCTGCCGGCCGCTTGGACGGCTGTCGCGCGAGTCCAAGCGCCGTCCCCTTTGCTTCTCCTTCCCCTTCTGTTCCTTCGGGGGTTGAATTCTGCCTTTTCCCTCAGAGGAGAAGGAAGGTGGTTCGCCAAGCCGGGGCACCGGAGGGCTTCGGTTCCCTTCAAGGGAGGATTAAACGTGACCCGTGGGCCTGTCATTCTGGGCTGTCGGGTGCGCAGAATGAACGGAGGGCTAGAAAACGGGCGTCTTGCTCGCGTTCCTTGGACGCCTGAGGTGCGGGCTCTTGTTTCTGCATGTAGAGTCGCGTGCTGGGGAAGGGCAAGGAAATGAGGTGTCTTCCTTTGTGACAGGCCTTCCTCCCCCCCCCCCCCCCAGTACTGCTTTAACTCCTTCGTCCCCCTCCATGCCTGACGCCCTCTCTTTCTTACATTTTGACACACGGATGACAGGCTGGGGTTACGAGCGGCCCGCGGATGGTGCTGAGGTCGAACTCGGGCTCCGTGTGCACGGTCTGAAGACGTCGCCAGGTCTGGCGGATTCCCACAGCGGCCCTCCAACACGGTGGCAACCGGTTGGGGTTCTGATCTCAACTCGTGGGTGGAAATGAGAGCTGATGCCAGCGACCGTAATACCTGCGGATGGTGTCTGAGACTACGAGACGTAGGCTGCCTTCCTTCCGGTATCTGGACTTGGCCTCGTTCTTGACCGGACGGGGCCCAGATGTGGGGTCTGGGCTTTGTGTGGCGCTCCGGAGGGTCTTTGTGTTTTCCCGGGCAGCGTACGATACCATTTGCCGAGCGCTCTTGCGACCGGCCCGGCGAGCTCCTCTGTGTCTGGCATTGTTTGTATTGTGAAAGCATAATGTACGTTGGAACATCCTTTAAACGTTGCCACTTTTTAGATCGGAGAAATGAAGTGTTGTTGATTCGGAAGAGAAGGCTATCAGAGTCACTTTGAATGTGTCAGTTCAAGGATTCCCGTGGAGAAAGGTGGATGATTAAGTGTAGTGGCATCTCACACTCCACGTATATCAATATCTAGTTAAGCTGCCGTGGATATTTCATGCTCTGTGCCCTTATTTTGTAAATTAAAAGTTCTGATACTCATGAGCAGACTCGGCTCCCAAGGATAGGCATTAAGGTTTGGGATGTATTCAAAACCTGTCGACTGTACTCGTAGATCAGCGTATCTCTTGTAATTCCTTTAGCTATTACGTTCATTTGCATGCCAATTATCTAATTAAGTCTTAACATGGCGGTATTAACATGGGGAAGGAAAGCAACATTTGTACAGCACCTGTTAGGCATTTTACGTACGTTCATATAATTTAAATTTGCCCAGCATATATGTACTCGCTTTGAGTAAGATTTCAGTCAAAATTAGGGGATGGGGAAACCCAATGGACAAAAAGAATTCACCACTTTTGAGACTTCCGGATTATCGTTTGTTTGTTTATTTTGAGAGAGAGAGTGCACAAGTGTGGTGGAGGAAGGGCCGAGGGGGAGAGAGAATCTTAAGCAGGCTCCATGCCCGGTGCAGAGCCTGGCACAGGGCTTGATCTCACGACCACGAGATCATGACCTGAGCTGAAACCGAGAGTCGGACGCTTAACCGACTGAGCCACCCAGGTGCCCCCACGTTGTAGTTTAACATGTACGTTCTTGCCTGATGAAGAAGACAACTGTTTGCTTCATCAGAAAGCATTTCCTTCTATAAAATTCAAGGTCCTGGAGTACATCTTAGGTATTGTCTGGAAGCTTTTGTACTGAACCTCCCATGGGAAAGCCTGAAATGCAATGAGTCACAGAGCTATACAGTGTTTCTAGAACGTGTGCCTTAACGTCGTTCAAGGCTCTTAATCACCTTCTTTAATTGTTAGTGGTTTGGACTTCAAGCCAGACACCTTTCTTTTGAAGAGTTTCCTTAAAAGGTTGTCACCTGTGACACAAACTATGAGAAGGCCAAAACGACACGACCAGTGTGAGAAGGAGTGTGAGTGAATGAGTCCTTTGACTCTCCTGTGATCTCATTACAACGGCTTCACTCTAACAATCCGCGTTACGGTTTGTCTGTGACATATTGGTTAATCCCTTCCCCTTAGGACTTTGTAGTATCTGTGAATTCTGAGCCCTGAGCCATTGGCGACAGAGCAACCTGAATTCAGGACCTTTCTGTGCAGTGGACTGACTTTTGGGGAGTCTCCAATTGCCTGTAGCACTCAAGCAAGGACAAGGAAAGAGGATTCTGCAGTGCTTAAAGTGGGCATGAGTAGGATTTCTAATCAGCAAGTTTCCATTTTCTTCTGTATTCCAAAGAACTGGCTGGGATCTTAAACCCACTGGGGGTCAAGAAAAGGTTTCTCTGCTCTCTATATGGTATCCGTTTGGGGAGCGTTGCCTTGCGTTGTTTTTCTTCTTATTGATGACAAGGGAGTGCTGAATGACTTAAGTGACTAATTAATCTTTTTCTCCTTTTGTCTTTTTTTTTTCATATCAGTCACTATGAACAAGACCGTAGTGCCCTTAAAAAAAGGGAATGGGAGCGGAGGAATCAAGAAGTCCAGCAAGAAGACGATCTCTTTTCTTCAGGCTTTGATCTTTTTGGGGAGCCCTACAAGGTAGCTGAATATGTATGTAATTTATCTTTCTGGAAAATGCTTGCTTGTTACATTTTTGAACACACTAATCAACGTTTAATCTATTTTTAAAGCACCCAAATCATTTCCAGGAGAATATATTTCACAAATGAAATATGTACGTACACTGTATTGGGAGCAATCGCAGGTTTCTGAGGAAGCCTTCAGAGACAAATTCCGTCTTCTTTGGGGAGTACCGTCAGATTTGAAAGGAACTAGGGAGACTTCCCGTCTCCAAGGAGTTCTCTCCCGCCCAGCACTTCCTACAGCAAGCAGTGCCCCCTTGACGCTTATCCCCACTCTGGCTATCAGCAAGGCAGCCCCTGAAGACTTCATCAGAATGTCAACGGCTATGTCTCTTTCTCCTCCCGGTCAATGCCGTCCATTGCTAGCAAGGCGTTGAGTGGTTTGAGTGCTCTTTGAAAATCGTTGCTCTAGGAGAAAGGGAAAAGCCAATCGTTTTCTCCGGTGGTTACCAATCCTGGATTAAGAGATCGCCTCAGCCAGAGCGGCTGGGGTAGCTGGCTTGGCCTTCTGGTGGTATTCTAGCTAGTTTGTAACTCCAACAACACTCATGCTGCTGAACTTTCTATGTGTGGGGTTTGGGGGAAGAATCTTGTGGAATTGCTGGCAGCTGGTTGGTGTTTATTGCCATTTAGTCGCAGTGTAATTTTCTGTAATGAAACAAAACTGATGTAAGAGTTAAAACAACAATAGAGAAAATTTTTGAGAGTTGTGATTTTCGAAGGGCACCAATTAGAAGACAATGACTTCTGGAAAAGGAAAGGACAGCATAGGCACAAATACCACTTTGGGGTAGAGAGTAAGCTGTTTGGATCGGTGACCAGTGAGACCAGAGTCTTGCTGTCTTGTTTGTGATAAGTAGGCAGCTCATGACTAAGACTCAGGTGCTTCCAAGTTCGGTGAGTCTGGCCAAGAGAGTTAGGTCACCTAACCTACCGCTTTGCAATCTGTCAATAATAGTATTAATCCTTCAAAAAGCGTTTTTCCTATCTCCATTTATTTAATGTATACAGTGCCTTTGAATGCACGCATTTAGGGATATGATCGGTTTAGCAAACACTTATTGAAGGCCCACTATGTGCTAGTCACGTCTTAGACTAAGGTACAAAGAGGAACAAGACCTAGTCCCTGCCCTCAAGGACTTCCTTGCCCAGTGGTAGACATCATCATGGTGAGTGAAGGCGTGACTGCGTGGTAACTGCTACAGAGATGGGCTGGGGAGAGGTTCGTGGAGATTTGTACCTCGTGCCAAGGAGTTCGGACCCAGTTCCGCACATGAAGAGAAGTCACTGAGGGCTTTTAAGTAAGGGCACGTCCAGGACAGACAAAGAACTCTAAAGGTGATGTTGGAAGCGTGGAGAGTGGGTTGGAGGTAAGGAAACTAGAGGCAGATAAAGAGGCCCTTGTAGTCAGCTAAGGGGAGTTCGTGGAAGGCAAGATTTAAGGTAGAGCAAGTGGGTTGAAATGCTGAGACTGGCTGCCTGCGTGGATGTGGGAAGTGTGGGACAGGAATGAATGATGCCCGTAATTTTGACTTGAGAGTATGGCAGTCTCACTAACAGACTGTTGAGGAGGAAACAGGGTTGGTACTCGTGGAGAAAAAACACAATTCTGTTTTGACCATGCCAGTGGGATATGAAGGGAGAGATATCCAGTAGGCATTGGATGGAGGGATCTGGAGCTAATGAGAGTGGTCAAGAGAGAGAGTTTGGTGTTAGCAGGCAGGGGGGGTAGGAGCTATCAGATGACTGAGTAAGAGGGACAAAGTCAGAATCTTGGGGAATAGCAACATTGAAGCAGTAAGCAAGGTGGCAAAGTAGAAGCCAGGAAAGGAACCTAAAGAAGGAGTGAATGATCACAGAGGTAGGAAGAGAAGGAGAAGAGAATCATTTAATAGAAGTCAAGGGGATACAGGGTTTTATAGAGGAAGGATTTGTTAGTTATCTGTGTCTGAGTGGCCAGGAAAGGTCAGGACTGGAAAGTGGCTGTTGGTTTGGTAGTTAAGGGGGAGGGGGTCAGTGACCTTAGGGAGAGTCGTTTAATTGTTGATGGTGGTGCTCACTGCAGGTAAGCCAAACTGCCTGGGGTTGGGGAGTAAATGGGAGGTGGTAAAAGAAAGAAAGGCAGTGGGTTTTTGTATGGAGGGAGGAAGAAAGGAAGGTAAGTTAGAATGTAAGGGAAGAAATTATGTGGAATGCAAGAGGCTTTGTTTTTAATAATGAGAGAAATGTGAACACATTTAGAGATTGATGGGAAGGACCCGATGTCCGTCGAGAGGGAGAGGGTGAAGGTAGTGGAGGAAGAGGTGAGGAGTGGGGCAGGCTCCCAGAGGAGATGAGCAAACGCAAAATCAAGAGTGTGTGAAGGGTGACCAGCCATGGTGAGGAAGAGTGGGAAGGAAAATTAGGTTGAGAGCAAAGCAGGAGAGTAGAAGAAAGACTGGGGGAAGGGCAAGATGTTGTGGCCTCCATTTATTCCGGAAAATGGAGGAGAGTCCAAGGATGATAGATGCCTTGTCCCTTCTTAAGAGGAATAACCCAGATGAGTTTTATGTCTTATCTTTGGATGAGTTAGAAAAGTCAGCTTTCCTCAAGAGTCATGCTTAAAATTCAAAATCTACTTCATGCCCAACACTATTATGAGGCATGGGACCCTTGGCTTATCCTCCCCCCCTTTATAATTTAAGTCATGTTGAATTAATGGTCTTGTATCTTTAAGGTAAATGCCATCTCTTGTTAACAAGGCCTGTGATACGGATGCATGTTCACTTTTAGATGTAAGCGGTATATTTTTGAGTAGGCAGTTATTAAAAAACCTGTTATCAACATTGTCAGAAGTTTTCGAAAGTCATCTGTCTTGCTATGACAAGAGTATATCAGGTAGGGACACTAGATGGGAACATTAGTCTAGCCCAGAGCCAGGCCGTTGTGTGATTAGTAGCCTATTGCCTTTATGCTTCTTGATCAGGAAGAGCTTTTGTTCTTCTCAAGACTGTATAGGAAAGGAATTAAGCTATTGGTTGATGACCTAGGAATTTTTTCTTCCTCCATTGCTTTGATGATCAGCTGCCATCTTGTGCTGTGTCCATGTTCAGGGTTCCCTGGGAGATCACTGGGGAGTATACCTTTCCTTTCCTCTCATACTATGATACTGGAACTGGTGTGCATCTCCATAAACTCCCCGAGCCTGGACTAGTATGGACACCCTTGGAGTGTCTGGACATGCCAGTGGCAATGGGAGTTTTAGAGCTGGCCCACGGTCCACTGGTAGAGACAAGGACATACCATAACCCCTTCCTTAGGGTTGTGGTAGGAATGCTTATCAAATTAAAAATCAGAACTCCTGGCGGTGGATCGGGACTTTCAGGAAACTTCTTGCCATCTTGAAGCCTACAACGCGGCCTGATCAGTTGTCCAATGGTGTTGGTAGTTCATAAAGTAGCCAATGAGTATCGGTCCCTAAGACCCACTGCCCTTTCTTGGCAGTTAGAAGAAATGGTGATCTCTTATCAGCCTGGCTGGTTTCTTTCCGTTCTTTGCTTCACCCGTACCGTTCCCAGAATGGAAAGAATGTTGACCACCCCTAGATTTGGTTGGTGATGGCTGCGTTTTTCGCTTATAACTTTCAAATCTGACTTTGTGCTGCGGTGCTGAGAAGGATGTGTTCAAAAGCACTTGAAGACTGTGAAGCTCTTTGCCATGTCAGGTTAGTGTGGAAAGACTGGGCGGGACAAGGACCTGGCATGTATCAAGTGCCTACCGAACGCCAGGCACGTGCTAGGGCTTTATACATGTGTGTTTAGTCCTTATGGCAGCCGGAGTACTCATTTTCCTCATGTTGACCACAAGGAATTTGAGGCTCAGAGAGGCGAGGTGACTTCTCTGCTGCTTCATATCCATGTAAGTGATGAATCTAGACCCAGTTCTGTGTGGTTCAGTATCTGTCACAGGAAGCTGTTTATCCTCCCGTAGGAGGTCAGAAGACCTGGTAAGCTTACTTCCTGTGTGACTTGGGTGAAGAAACTTCGTTCCTCTGACCTATAGTTTCCTCCTCTGTGAACTGAATAAGAATACCTGATATCAAAGAATCCCTGATAATAATAATGATGAGAAAGCAACAACAACTAACAATTTCTAGCGCTTTGCAGCTCTGCAAGAATGAGGAAAGCAAGGCACAGAGAGATTAAGTGGCTTACCCAAGGTCATTTGGGTCGGGGAGGTAGAAGGCAGACTGAGATCAGAGCTGCTCTGTTGAGTCATGTGCGTGTTGTAAGGATCAAGTCAAACGAGCTGGGAGACCTTGCTTTGAAATCTGGCAAGTGCTGTACAAGTTCAAGAGACCATTGTTATTATAATTAAAGAAAGAAATAACAACTTACAGCTTAGAGAGATTAACTGTAAAACTATTACAATTAGAGAAAAAGGAATTACTAAATCACACGCATTAGCCACAATGAAATAAAAGGAAAAAATGAGCCCCCAAACTTAAATTATTTTGTGACTTTTATTAAAAAGAAATGCCATGGTACAAATAGCCTCCTAGGACATTAGTCTTGCAATGAACTTCTACTTACTGATTTGTAGATAGCATTAGAAGCAAACTGAGGCAACTTTGCATTTCCTAAAGTAATGAGAGGAAAAAGCTTAAATGGAGGAGTGCTGTTAGTCATGAGCCACAAACCAGACGTGTAATTTATGCCTGAAAATACTTGGAAAATGCATTTCCTTGATGATGGAGAAATTGTGATTACTTAGAAAGTAATAGCTGCAGAGGTTACCTTTAAGAATCAACCAATTATCTAGCACGGGAAGGAAAGAATCGGCCTATTGAAAGAAGGCTGTAATTGATTGGAATGGCTAAATTTCATTTTTGCCATGTTTATAATGTCCAATCAAGACTGCCAAGGATACCTTGCTCCTTAATAGGATTACTAAGACTCCGGAGGGTGAAACAGAACATGTGGAGTGTGAATCACAAGTTGCTGTGGTATATAATGAGAGTGCATCGTGCGGGTGTGCATAAATGTATTTCAGGCCCCATTGGGTTTTCTGTCTGGTAGCTCTCATAGCTACATCTTGAGAAATTTAAAAACTGGTTGACAGTCACCCAGCTCTGGTGGTGGAGAGGCAGAGAGGCGACTCAGGCGACCTGGACTGTACTGGTAATTATTCGGAGATTGTTCAGTGGTGGACTTTTTGAGGCTGTGTGTCTGTGTGTCCTCTGTCCTAACCCTGCCTCGTGACTGTGTTGAATTTGCCAGTATGTGTCTTAAGCATGACCGTGGTAATTCCTACCTGTAGCCGCAGCACGTCTGTTATGCAAAGCATGTGGATCTTCTTCCTTCGATCAGCAACTCAGAAAGTGTCGCCAGTGAACTCAACCTCGAGCTGTCTGCTGTGCAGTTCCGCTCACGAGTCTCTCTGAGACCATTGCTCTGTGAGGAAGCTAGTCTAAGGGAGTGGACATCCCTTCATTCCTCCAAGTTGTCTCGGCTCCACCCCTAGGTCATTTGTGCACAGGAAATCCCCACACCTGGAGCCATTAGCCTAGCCCCCTAACTCCACATAGAGATATGCCTTCACCGAGTTAGACTTTAATGCAACACTCTCGTTTTTTGTCATTGTAAGAAAAAGCCACATAAAGATCATCTTTGCATCTTCTGTGAAATTGGGGCTGAAAAAAATGGTTTTATTGTACAGAGGTTCTTGTAACTGAACCAATGAGAAGAATTCCTATTACGTCTTAGTATCTGAAAGCCATTTGTCTTATTTAATAAATTAGGATGTGTCTGCTTCCTTCCATCTGACAAAGAGAATTCTATAAGCTGGGAGCTTTTCCTTTTTGCCTTAGCTACCAGGAAACTCAAAGTTCAATTGAATGTTCAATCACGGTAACCAAGGTAGCCTGGCTTTTGCTTTTCTGTTGATGTACCTTTTACTCCAAGCTGTCGCAAATCCTTTATTTTGATATAGGTAGGGTATGAATTATAATTTGATTCTGTTCGTGTTAGCAACGAGTTTCTGAGTACCTGATGTGCATCTGACATGGTGCTAAGCCTTGAGGATATAAAGGCAAACAAAAGGCGGTCTTTGACTTTTAAGAGCTCGTAGTTTTATGCAGGAAAAGAAATCATTACTGTAGCATACCCTGTATGATAGGAGGTTGACCTTCTGGACGTATTGAGAGCACTTTTAATTTTCCTCTGATTTTATTTACGCAGATACAGTTTTAGACATTGGCCAGGTTAGAAGGTCTCCTAATTTCAAAACCTAGAGATGGGAAAAAAAAATCTTAGCATGCATTGGAAGCCCAGATCATTATAACAGTAGACGTTAATAAAGAGACATTAAAACCTAACCAAGGTTCTCCCCATTGAAGAAAAGATGAGTGTGGGTGGCCCCTTTTTTTGCTGCTAAACTAGCTTGCTTGCAAGCAGATGAGTCTCAAGTTTCTTGAGACTTGATTGTGTTGGCCCGGAGAGAGTGAATTACTTCTCAGGGGCTTTGAGGTATTGTGGTGGTCTTTTTGATATCACGGGGCAAGGTTCTGATTCTGTAGAACTCAGTTTCAGTGGAAATTCAATGAACTTTCAATGAAAGTCCAGTAACCTTTCAGTGAAAGTTGGGTAAGTTGAGCTTTGAGCTTCCTGGTAGCTAAGGCAAAAAGGAAAAGCACTCAGCTTATAGAATTCTCTTTGTCTGAGGGAAGGAAGCATATCCAAATTCATTAAAATGAGACAACGTAAACTAAAGGTGTTTGAAATGGGAAATAAACAGTTCAGACATTTGGAGACAGCCAGGTATTAGTGTTCGTTAAGCAGTAATCTGACCCAAGAGGTAAACTGTTTGAGGGACCAGAACAACTTTGCAAGTATTTAAAGTTTGCATCAAATTTGTACTGGGCTTTCAGCATGATGAGATCTCCTTGTTTTGAACTTAGGGTCTGAATAGGACGGAGACTGGTTTTGGCTGCTACCCAAATGGTTCGTTTGTACAACGTCATCAAAGGAGACCCCACTGTATATACAAAGTTTATTCTGGCCTTAGCTGAAGACTAATTTATCCCATTAAAATGGACAAACGTAGGGATTTTTCAGGGAATAAAAATGAGTTCTGCTCATATCTATCTATTAAATATGCCTTTCAAATGTACTTCTGAAAACGGAGCCATTATTCGGCTGAGGATTGTATGGAATGTTAATTGTTTCATCACTGCTTTAGCACCAATGTTGCATGTGAGGCAATATCAGATGTTCTTGTGGATAGGAAAACTAAAATGGACGTCTATTGGATCTCTAAAATTCCCCCTCCCCAACAGAACCTTTGCCGGTTCCTCTTCTTTTCTCAGTCGCTTAAAGGTTGATGTTCCCCAGGGTTGCCTCCTGAGCCTGATCTTCTCGTTCTGTATTTTCTTTCTCTGGGTGATTTCATCCATTTCCTGCACTTCACCCTCCATTCATCTGCACCCTCTTCCATCCTCACATACAGAGAACAGCACACGGCCATACAGCCTAGGTTTAGTCTGAAATCCCAGGCTTGGATAGGCACACCCCCGTGTATGCCAGGAGATGGGGCTGTGTTAAGGGCAAATGAGAAACCTGAGATGTTAAACCTCTATCTGCAGTGGAGGCGGTATCCATGGGGAAGTTGTCACTGCCTCCCATGCATGGAGGGCACGCCTATGGCTCCTGGGAGCCAGAGGTGACGTAGGGTGGCTGTCTTCCCCATCCGGTGGTCCTGCTGCCACATGGCCCCACGGATGCCAGTAGCCGTGTTTCATTGCAATATCTTGGGCCAGGATAGTGCAGCCTAAGCACAAAGAAGTCCTTTGCCCTTCTGAATTCAACCGCTTGTTTTGAGAACACCTTTGGGCAGGTAAAGGGAATTATAAAAAGGCGCTCTCGGAGATGAACAGCTGAGCTTCTGTCAAAGTCATTTCCAAGTACGTAGCTAGCCACCGTTTTCTAGTTCTGATAGCTGTGCTTTCTGTATTACAGAAACCCATGCAGGAACTTCATTGTTTTAAGAACAACCACAGCCATTTTAACAAGATTAGTATTTCCTGCAGGGGAAGATAGAGCCGGTATGTTGATTGCCCACAGAATGATTTAGTGGCCAACATCACTTTGGAAATCTGACTTTGTTTTGATTTACGTAAGCAGCGGTTTAAGTCCTTGAATAAATTTTTTTCTGAATCATTGAAAAGACACAGGAGAGCTTGAGTCAGTGTTGATGAACAATTGCACCGTTTCAAAGCAAACAAGTATGAATCATCAATATGTACACACAGTTGCCCCCAGAATGTGTAGGCAGACACTAGTAATTTATACAGTCCTTTCATTAAAAGGAATTAGATTCGCTTTAGTCATGTTAGCTCAATTAGATGTTGAGCTTTTCTGAACCAATATATTCACGACCGCACGATTTCACCGACTTCCTTATCCAATGGGCTAAGCCTTTTTCATGGTGTAATGTGGCGCAAAGGGCTGACGTGTCAAGAACAAACATAAGTCGAATGTTCCATTACAATTCCCGGGCTCACCAGGCTGAAGTTGTCCCTCACAACGCGGAATGTAACGGTTCAGCTCCTCTGACCTAAAAGAAGTTATTTTGCTAATAAAATTCTTCAGCGAGGTCATTTAAAACTTTCTCCCAATGAGCGCGTTCAAGGATAGGCCAGGGAGTATACAAACGTTAATCACACAGCTCATTCCGAGAGGCTCTTTCCATAGTGTTATTGGGTTTTTTTTTTTTTTCTTACATAGCACATGAAAAGTATGAAATTATACGGCAGCATGAGAATTTTAAAGAACCCTATATGCTAGTCTGCTTAGGACATCTGTTTGAAACATTAACATTAGGAAACACAAACCTATTCATTCTCTCTCCTCCCACCCCCATCTTCTTGTTATTTTAGACAAACAAAGGTGATGCACTTGCCAACCGAGTCCAGAACACGCTGGGAAACTATGATGAGATGAAGGATTTGCTAACTAACCATTCTAATCAGAATCATCTAGTGGGAATCCCAAAGAATTCTGTGCCCCAGCCTCCCATCAACAAAAACGAGCCAAGCTTTCTCCCCGAGCAAAAGAACCGAATGCTCCCACCTCACCAGGATAACACTCACCCCTCGGCCCCAATGCCTCCGCCTTCTGTCGTGATACTGAATTCCACTCTAATACACGGCAACAGGAAATCAAAAGCTGACTGGCCACGGGATGGTCATAACGCTAGCCTTGTACCAGCCAGCCAGGCCAGTAGCCAGCCAAACAAGATGCAGCTGCCTGCGCAAGACCAGCCCCAAGCCCGACTGGAAGACTTCTTCGTCTACCCGGCTGAACAGCCTCAGGTCGGGGCCACCGAAGGGTCAAACCCATCCGCGAAGGAAGACAATAGCCTCAAGTCCAGTGGAGGGGATGCTTTCAAAGAAATCTTTCAGTCCGTCTCGACAGAAGAATCTGAATTTACAGTGCACGCTCCTGGGTCTCCCCTAGTTGCCTCCTCTTTGTTAGCTCCCAGCAGTGGCCTTTCGGTTCAGAACTTTCCACCAGGGCTTTACTGCAAAACAAACATGGGGCAGCAAAAACCGACCGCGTATGTCAGACCCATGGATGGCCAGGACCAGGCACCGGACATCCCTCCGACACTGAAACCTTCCATTGAATTCGAGAACAGCTTTGGGAATCTGTCATTCGGATCACTGTTGGATGGAAAACCCAGTGCGGCCAGTTCAAAGCCCAAACTGCCCAAGTTCACGATTCTCCAAACAAGTGAAGTAAGTAATTTTTCAAGTTTTGTTTGTTTCTTTCTTTTTTTTTTTTTTCTTTTTAGTTCACTTCTCTCGCCGCTATAATCAAGTATTCACAAGCACCGCTTATTTACCTTCTTGAGCCGTAGATGAGACTCTTCAAGGTCAGAGTCTGAGTCTTGATCTTCTGTGGCTTGTGACTTGACTGATTAACATTCTGCAAATACAGTTAAATCTCCGTAATGTGGAATGGCAGCAGACAAGGTCAGTCTGAGTGAATGAAAATTTGGACTTCTAAAATAGTTTCGGAGAGTGCACCTGTAGCAATATGTACAGATTAGTAACACTGGAGATTGTGATTGGTCGTAAGCAGTATGATGTCCCTGAAAAGATTGTGAGCCACCGTAGGCCTTCACTAGCAAGTAGCAGGTCATAAGCATAAAACACAGAAGTTCCTTAAGGTACAAGACCGTACAAGTGTGATTTGCTGGCATCGGAAGTGGAAGGCATTCCTTAAGAATCTTAGTTTCTTGAGTGCTTGTGGGGGCTATTCCTTGGCAAGATCCTAACGTTATCCTCTGTATCCCTCAGTCCTCCCTTCTGCACCACCTTCCTCTGCAGGTACCTACATAGCCCTCTTACACTACCTTGACCCCTTCTGTCAAAGCCAAAGGCATATGCTCAGCCACAGTGCCGCTGGGTTTAGAATGACTAACTGTCGTACCCATCTCAGGAGTCATTGCCTTATAAAAGAGAAGTCGGAGGGACCAAAGCCTCTCCCAAAGGAATGGATCGCTAATGATTGGATCCCAGGCCTTGTGGTCCCTGGGTGGGGGACATATATTGGGTGCCCCTCAGACACCACCATGTAAGCGGCTGCCTACTGCTCCTCAAGTCTTGATTGGAAGAAGCCACTGCTTTTAGATTGGATTCCTGTTACTGGTGCCTAAAGGCTTGAAAAGACGCAGAGGAAGAACGTAGGTTGAAATTCTTACTCAATAGGAGTCACAGACAGTCTGTGTGAATTGTCGCACATTCTGAGGTAGTGGTGTCTCAATTACAGAAGTCTGACCATGTGCACCTCTGGCCCTTCCGCCGTTATCCGTACTCAGCAGATGTGGGGATGTCAGAGGATGATGGGAACACAAAAGAAGGGGAGGAGTGGGGCTGAGGGTTGTATTTTCCGAGTGCGTGTTTTTAATACTGTTTCATTTCTGAGGCGGTTTCGCTTCTCATCATTCATCAAGTCTTGTCGAGCTTCCCCCTGAGTATCTCCCCAGCCTGTCACCTCTTCACCCTCACCGCCTTTCGGAGCGCCCGTGGGCACCCACAGACAGCCCCTCCTATCTGCTCTGCCTCCCTCTGGTGTCACCTCTTTTCCAAACCATCCTCCATTCAGGCTGACCCAGTGGGCTGACGTAGCCACGTCACCCCTGCTTTGCATTCTTCAGTGCCTTCTCATCGCTCCCCGGACAAGGTCCAAATCTCTTAGTCCCGCGTACAAAGCTCTTCACGCCGATTCCATGCTTCTCCTCTGACTTCACGTTTCACCGTCTCTTCGTGCACAGATGAAATCCCAGCCACATGGAGCTGCCTGTGGCTCCCCATCATGTCACGCGTTGTCACGCTTCCTTGCTTTCGTGCCTGCTGTTCTGTCGGCCTAGAGCATCTGTCCCCACCCTCCCTTGTCTTCCGGTGAAGTCCTGTTCCTCCTTCGGGTCTACCCGATTGTTCCTTTCTCTGTGAAAGCTTCCCTAATTCCACCAGGCTTACTACAGACTGCTCCCTCTGGAGTCCTCTAGCGCCTTACGTACCCCTTGACTGGCACTTACCTCGTGTATCACAGCTACCCGTTGATGTGTCTGTGTCCTCTATTAGACTGTGAGCTCCTTGAGAGCAAGGAACGTCCCATTCTTCTCTGTATCCCGAGCGCCTAGCAAATGCCTGGTACGTGGTAGCGACTTAATAAATATTTGCTGAGTGAATGAATTTGAAAATTGGTTACTTGAGTACATATTCGAAGCCACGATGTGAAGCAACTCACACGGAAAAGGTAAACGGTTGCTAGAAAATCCATCGTTCGTTGTACCCCTTTAATTGGACTCTGATCGCCCGTGTCTCGTTCTGCTCTGCTCCTGCACAGTCATTGGGAAGTCCTAATCCTAATTTCCACTGGATGACTTCACACAGGATTGTCATACTTAACATCCACAAGGAAACGTGCATTGAGAGACGAGTATAATGAGAGGCTGGGATATTGTTCTTGTCCCTTCTCTTGCCCCGGTACCTGGTGGTGTTCCCTCCTCCCACGGCAGCGCCATCACTCAGGACTGGTCTGGGAGTTGTACTGGCCCATCAAGGGGTCTGTCAGCCTATGTCCATACCTCATTAGCAGAGTGACAAGTCACAGACCCAGTGAGATTCACTCTGTTGTAATCCCCTCTCTTCTACATTCACGACATGGCTGACCCAGATTCAGAAACGACTTCATGCTTTTGCTCAGCACTCTGGCGCACCAATGAGAGGTACGTTTCCAAAGAGAGTCTGAGCTATCTTCACTCTGGAGACGATGATCCAAGGAGCAGCCTGTGTGCACACAGCCTTTGGTGACGGTACAAATAGACTTTGGTAGAGCCTTGTATGAAAAATGGGTCAGGTGCAATAGAGTCACGGTAAGAGATCAGTGAAGAGAGTACTTATTTTAAAATATTGGTCTCAAGAAAGGATTTGAAAGAGGGGTAGACACAAGCTTAGGGCCCTCAAGTCAGGAGAACATCCTGGCTTCAAAGGTAATATGAAAAGCAAGGGTCGGAGGAAAGGAAACCGGAGATTGACAGCCTGACAGGGAGCTTAGAAGGGTGTAGATTAAAACATGGGCATAAATATAGATGGGGTGGAGCATTATGGAGCTTTGCACCTAATGGAATTTATGTGGCTAAAACTCTGACCAAGGCTGGAAATTCACCCTATTAAATCTTGATGCACTTTTCAAAAGCACTTAGCGTCAGAATTCAGCCCCGGTCCCTGGCGCCGAGAGGTCCGGGCGTTGGGTTCTGGGTCCCCAGTCAAAGTAGCCATCGTTGATGAGTGGCAGCATTCCTTGGAGTTATTACTTAAAAGGGCTTGTCCAGAGAGCAGTCACAAAGAGGGTCTCTTTGTGTATTCCCATCTCTGTCCCTGGTTCTAGTGAGAGGAGGTCGACCCGTGTGTTAGTGAAGTGCATTTGGGAGCAGTGGGGGGCTGAATGCCCAGGAAACAGACCGCGTTCTAAGATACACGAATAAGCAGATACTAATATATTTGGGAGTTGGGAGACACAAACTATTATTGAAATGACACGAGCACGTGCCTATGCCCTTGTTCCTTTCCGTGTCTGTGCTTGTGTCTCGAGTGGAGAAGTGTTACTTATGGCCCATCCTTGACATTATTTCCTGGCTTCTTCGAATTTCTGTATCAGTAAGAAGGCTTCTAGAAGTCTAACCAACTTTATGGCGGAAGGTCAGCTTTTCAACTGAAGCATGCTTTTGGAACAAAATTTGTTTAAAAACTTAGTTTTACAGAATTTACTAACATGCCAGGCAACCAAAAAAAAAAAAAAAAAGGAGAAAAGAAAAAGACTGATGTGTTCTTCAGTTGAGCTTAGAAGAATTTTCTGGGAACTGCATCTGAAAACAGTAAAAGGCCTATTTATATCCAGTGGAAACTGAGGGTACTTGCAGATGGTATTTTATTAGGAAATGGATTTGTTAATAAATGTAGCTTTATACGTGATTCCATTACATACATTTTTGCTTATGTTTCTCATTGGGATACAAATCTTTTGGTGTAGATAGCTGTGCATTTTAGCACAATTTGTTGTTAGTATACTGTCTGGGAAGTAAATGATTGCACGCAAATGAAAGGGCCAGTGACAGCTATGAAGTATTTCCATCCTAAGTCAATAAGCTTTCGTAAGTACAATACTAACGTGTGGAGTGTCATCACCATAAAGGATCATTTGCCTTGCAAGCCGCTCTTGGCTGTGACCCTAAGGCTATCTGAGGCTCCAGCTGCCTCCAAATTAGGAGTCTCTTAGCAAAGTTTGATGGAACCCATAGGAATGATGGGATATGGCGTTCGCTTATTTTAGTGGCTGGTTTTGTCAACCAGCCGCAAAGCTGTTGCTCACATTTGTGACTGCCCGTTTTGTTGTGCGTCCTATGCAGTGAACACTGTGGGTATAATTAGCTTTATGTATTGTGAGTAGATGGGGAAGCTCAAGTCCCTTGGGGGAGAACCGCTGAGGATGCTGGGAACTTAGCACTCAGGTGCCGGATGTGCCCAGGCAGCTCCACAGGAACCACTGAGGCAGCTCCTTCAGGGAAGGTTGCTGTGTGCAACCAGGCCGAGCATTTGCCACTTGATGTGCATCACCAGTTTATTTATTTGGGGGCCCACTGTCACGGAAATAAAATAGCACCCAGGCAGTCTTCTTCCCACCCCATCGGGACTGATCTTAGCATTCAGTCCATATAAGCGTAGGACCCAGAAAGTTTTGTATGTCCTCTGTCAGTCCATCCCCTAGTGGTTGCTTTTCCTTTGTGCTTTTTGACGACGTCTCCAATGGCATGGTGTCATTGGTGTTAAAATTCATTTTCCGTGGGGCGCCTGGGTGGCTCAGTCGGTTAAGCGTCCGACTTCAGCTCAGGTCTTGATCTCGCGGTTCGTGAGTTCGAGCCCCGCGTCGGGCTCTGTGCTGACAGCTCAGAGCCTGGAGCCTGCTTCGGATTCTGTGTGTCCCTCTCTCTCTGCCACTCCCCTGCTCATGCTCTGTCTCTCTGTGTCTCAAAAATAAATAAAAACATTTAAAAAAATAAAAAATAAATAAAATTCATTTTCCTTACCACACATCTTCATCCCCTCATAACTTCAGTGTCTCCCTAAGCTGACTGAAGCGGCCCCAGGGAGGCATCTGAGAAGGAAAACCGGTGATACAGATAGAACACGGAGCCTTGCACTGTTCGTGATGGAGAGGTCAGAGGTGCTGGGTGATCAGGTAGGGTGTCTTGGGGAGGGGCGGCTGAGACCGTCCTCACGGTCTTGGGGTGTTTTGCCAGCCATTGACACAGAGGAGTAACCCCGGGAGGTCTTACAGAGATAGGATGCAAGATGCATTTTGAACTTGACCTTGAATCCTGGGTGGGATTACAGTAGGTGAAGAGGGATCAGGAGGGCAGTTCGTATTTGTGCGAATAGGGATGGATGGAGAGAATGGCAGGTACCAAAAAGGGAGGTAAGAGCACAGAAGATACATTCTGAAGATAGGCCAGTTTGTCTGCAGCTGTGGGGTTATGGCACCTAAGTAAGATAGGGCTCAAAAGGCTGCCTTCTAGGTGTCTTGAATGCCTGGGTGATGTGGCAACCAGATGGTAATGGTGAACTTGAAACTTGACTTTCCCAAAGGCTTCACGTGTGGCAACCTAGGAACTGTCTCAAGCCAAGTGCTCTCACCAGCTCAAGCAGTAACTTCCGAGCTCCAGTGCTCTCTACTCCCTTTCAAGAAAGCACATCTCATTTCTGGGGTGCCCGGGCGGCTCAGTCGGTTAATTGTCTGACTTTAGTTTCGGCTCACGGTTCATGAGTTCGAGCCCCGCATTGGGCTCTACGGCTGGCAGCACGGACCCTGCTTGGGATTCTCCCTCTCCCCTTTTTTCTCTTTGCCTCTCCTGCTTGCACACACACACACACACACTCTCTCTCTCTCAAAAATAAACATTCTTTAAAAAAAGAAAGCACATCTCATTTCTTACTCTGTAGACCTCAGCTTCTCCTCAACATGCTTTCCCAAGGCTCTCTCTAAAGTTGTGCCAAAATGGTTGTACTCAACCAAGCTGTCTTTCCTGGGTGCCCCTGCCCTTCGTTGTCCCTTTCCATCCATTTGCTCGTTAGCACTAGGCAAACTGAGGAATAGAGCTCAACTTTGGCTTGGTGAAGGGCTTGTAGATCCCCGGTTTTCTGTGTGTTTTTTTTTGTTGTTGTTCCTTCTCATTTCCTCAAATCCTGTTCTTTAGGGTCTGTATTTTCTCTTGTAAGACTCCATGTAAGTGATTCTAGCCACCAGTGTCCTGGAACAATGTCTGCTATTTCCACATTCCATGTTTGCAATGAATTGGGCTATTCGGTTCTGCACAACTGTCTTGGTGTTCTGTGCTTTTAAATCCCTTGTTACTTTTAACATTCTTTTGGTCGGAAAGAAGCCAAAAGATTGATTTATTCTTCTTCCACTAAAAAAACAACAACAAAAAACAACAACCTTTGGTTCTTACACTCTGCAAATTTAAGTCATCCTTAATAATGATACATTTTGAAACATCACTATTTATTAATAATTTCAGTGAATCTTCAGGAGATGGCTGAAAGTCAATCTTACGTGAAGGAACATGTGGTATACTAGCAAGTATAGTTTGGACGATGTCTACTGAGCTCTGGGTTCCACATCTGGCCTTGACTTGCTCTGTGAACTTGACAGAGCAATTTTGCCTCTCGTTACATGGTGAGTTCCGACTAGCTCACCAGTGAGGTTTCTTCTAGCTGTACATCTCTGAGGGCATGCTTCTCCTTTGTGTTGAGCCCAGACCTGCCTTGTTTGTGAAGTTACTTCAGCCATTCCCTTGTCATGCACCCGCACCAAGAGTGTGGGGACAGCATGGAGGGATGGAAGCCTTGCCTGAATGCCTCTTAGCACCATCCTTCCGAACAGCTGGGGACGTTTTCAGACTAGGGAAATAGGGGAAAACTAGAATTGGATCTTCCTTGGGGATTGGACACTAGTTCATCCTGAATTAAACTCATTTTTTTTAAAAAAGATAAACAGCTATATGCTGTATTTCACTGGAAAACACCAAGCTGTGAACTCAGGAAATAGCCTCCTAATCCTTTTGTCACTACCCACTCACATCATGAAAGATGGAGAACTTCTATTTTCACATTACTTCTCGGAAAATATTTTGACAGATTCAGTATGCAGTAAAGTGATAAGCTTTTGTTATGTGTGTTCCAAATCATCCTGTTATCACTGGATATATCGATTAGCTTAGTACATTCTGAGCCAGTCATAAAAAACAGGCTGCTCACATTCTGTGTTAAAGAATAAGAAAAATTGACAAGTAGATAACCGTATTGATTCAACCCAAATAGTGAATGCAAAGGGCTTTGGAGAGGAGTTATAAACTCTTTATGGCTGCTGTAAGTCTCTTTAGTATTTTTTAATTGATGTGAAAACAAATAATCCTTAATTAGCCATCTTTTTAAAAAGTACTGTTCTTTGCTTACCAAGTGAGTTGATAATATAGGTGACAATAATGAAGACCTACTCCCTTTATACTTTAAAATCTACGAGTGCTTTCACATACATCGTCTTATCCTCATCTTACGGAGGTGCAGTTGACAGGTAACAATTGTGTCTGTTCAAGGTATACAGCTAGATGTTTTTATATACACACACATTGTGAAATAACCTCTGCGACTGAGCTAATTAACATATCCATCACCTCTAGCTGCCACGTTCTGAGCATGTGGTGAGAACACTTAAGATTTATTCTGTTAGCAACTTTCAAGTACTGCTTGAAACACAGTACTGCTAACTGTACCAACCACGCTGTACGTTAATTAGCTCTCTAGAACTTAGTCATCTTGCATAACTGAAACTTTGTACCACTTAACCAGCATCACCCCAATTCCCCCTCCATGTAGCCATCTTATTTGGATCCGACTCTAAGAGAGTCCGGGATTATTGTCATCCCCGCTTTTCATAGGTGCAGAAGGGTAGTCTCAGAGCGACTAAGAGTTTCATGCCTAAAGTCACATGGCCAGCAAGTGACGACTCTGCTGGGACTAGAAGCCAGGTCTTCAGTGCCATTTCCACAATGGCATTTGGGGTCCAGTGTGCTACTGTATATATATGGGTTAATTTTCCAAAAGTAGCTTCTCTGCTGGCATATAAGGGGCAGGAGAATAACGAGCTGAATCCAGCTTAAGTTGAAATTCCCTTGCTGGGTTCATATTTCAAAAGTCTGGGGCCAAGCATACCAAAAGAGCAATTTTTCTTGTGGTATTACAGGTTACAGTCATGTGTTTTTCATTTACAAATATGGTGAGAAGTAGTGTTTTTGCAATATTCCTAAATGAGTAACATATGACACAACTTGTTAGAGGACCTTGCCTTGGTTCATAAAGTTTCTGAGTTTTTGCCTATTTGCAAAGATGACTTTAGCAGAGCGCTCAGACAACATAGCTAAAATCTGGATTTCTGCAGCCAAAACGCAACCGCTGAGTAGATAAGCCTGAGATGTGAATGAGAGGTCACTAAAACGTGGGCATGTGAATGATTGCCATAGAAGTTACGAGTAAGACTTCTCTCAAATGTTTGAACCCCCCTACCCCCCGCCAAGCAGACTGAAACAACTTGTGGGTCATGAGATTGCAAGAGTAGTTAACAAAGAGCAGGCAAGGTCCCTGGCTTTTACTCATAGATACTCCATGGGGGAGTCTCCCTGTTCATCAGCACAAGAATGCGGTTCATCCATGGACTGCCTACACAGAAAGTCACTGCGAGAATAAGTGAGCTACGTAGCTGTGAAATGGCTTTGAAAATTTTACAAGACTCCAGAAATGCAAGACGTATTAGTTTTCTGTAGATGGCCCTAACAACGTGTCATAAACTGGACGGCCTCGAACAACAGAGATGTATTCTCTCCTAGTTATGGAGGCTGGAAATCCAGAAAGGTGTCGGCAGGGCTGAACTCCACCCACTTGCTCTACGGGGGAATCTTTCCTTGCCTCTTCTAAGCTTCTGGGTGGCCTGTGGCTTGTAGCGGCATCGCTCTGCCTTCATCTTCGCCCGTCTTCTCCTCCTGTGTGTCTCTCCGTGTCCCCTCCTCTTCTTGTAAGGACATCAGTCACCAGATTTAAGGCCTGCGCTATATCCTCGATGATTTCATATCTAGATCCTTAACTGATTACATCTGCAAAGGCCATATTTCCAGATAGTCACATTCTGAGCTTCTGGGTAGAGATGAGTTTTGGGGGGGGGGGCACTATTCAACCCACTGTGAGAAGGGTCATTCTTCCACTTCCCAGACCAGGAATGGAGGGAGGCCAGACGGTATTCACTGTGAAAAACCCAAGCCAGTCCCTAGGAGGGAGGTGGGCTTCCCCATCTCAGAGTGGACTTCAGGTTTAGTCCACAATGGTTTGGAGCCCGATTCGCTAAACTCTTCAATTTGTCCCTATGTGAAAGATAATTTCTGTGGATAAATGATTCAAATAAAAGTGTGGAAAAGTGATTTTTAAAAAAAAAATCTTTTAGAATAAGTATAAAGGTTTTTGTCTTAAGTAATAGAGAAAACAGAATTTGTTGATGCAGTTGACTCAGTTATGAATTAGAGCTTAGGTGGGCAGGCTTATTCTGTGGAATAAATATTTTCGGTTTTGTGGGCCATACAGTCTATGGCAAGTACTCAACTCTGCCACTGTAGTGTGAGAACAGCCATAGACAATACCTGAATGAACAGGCATGGCTGTATGCTGATAAAATTTTTTATATGAATACCGAAACTCAAATACCATGTATTTCCATGGGTCATGAAATATTGTCTTGATTTCTTTCAACCACCTTATAGCATGAAAATCATTCTTAGCCTGCGAGCCGTATCAAACCAGGCAGTGGGCTGTGTCTGACTTGGCACAGTTAGTGAGCTGAGACCTGGACTAGATCTAGACAAAGCTTCAGACAGCAAAAAACATTTGGCTTCCTCTGCCTGTCGTCAGCAGGAAGATGGCCTTGAGTAGAGAAGGAGAAAGGTCAGCCCTGCAGCTTGTAGATTGCAGAATCCTAGAGTCATGAGAGATGTCTGTAGTCGAGGGAGAGTGGACCCCTAGAAGGTTTTGCACCCAGGATCAGAAATACTTTTTTTTTTTAATGTTTACTTATTTTTGAGGTGGAGGGAGGGCAGAGAGAGAGGGAGACACAGAATCAGAAGCGGGCTCCAGGCTCCCAGCTGTCAGCACAGAGCCCGACGCGGGGCACGAACTCACAAACTGTGGGATCATGACCTGAGCCGAAGTCGGACACTTAACCTACTGAGCCACCCAGGCGCCCCAGAAATACTTTTCAAACCGAAAATTGTTATCACCGTTCAGCAGGGTTCTTCTTCCTTAGTAACTCAGGAGGTGAAGATGGTTCATCTTTTGCTGTTTTAGAATTGGGGTGCCTGAGTTCCCAGGGCACTGAAGTATGTATTTGACTTGGGTGTGGGGTGATAGGGATTTTTACGATTCTAGGAAGAGCAAGTCCTCTTGCACAACCTGAGTTTTTGGGTCCAATGAGAAGAAAGGGCTAGTGGTCTGTGGCATCCCCTACAACCTCTTCAGAGCTGATGTGTAGCAGGGATTGTGCATGTGTATACACATGTGCATGTGTCAGTGTCCAAGTGTCTCTCTGGGAGGCCTGAGAAAGCCAGTGGCCTTCTGGGAGGAGAAGGCTAGACAATGATGGCTTTCTTGGCTTTCCCCATGAAGTTTAGCCCAGACTCCAGGGCAGTATCTAGGTTCTGAAGGACTGACAGAAGAAAGGATCTATGTCATTAAGGCTTTAAAGTTGAAACAGGGTTGAGCTAAGCCTCCGGATACATGGTTTGATGGACAAAAGGAAGTCAGATCTTAGCCAGATCAAATGAACTGAAATAAAGCCTTAGAAGTTGGTGCAGTTGCAAGGGCCATGATCCTGTGATACAGGGGTGTCATGATAGCTCTTAAAGCGTGTACCATAGAAGAATGTTACATCCGTGTTGTAATTTCATCAATTAGGTTCGTGGGGGCAGAGGTAGCTGCCGTCTTAGACAGTTTCCGGAGTCACCATTCACCTAGCCTACGTATGTGAACGGTGACTCCTAAAGCTGGTTAAGGAAATGTCCCTGGCTTTAGAGCAAAGCTGTTGTTGGACCTGCCTTTGCTTGTCAGCATCTTATTCATCCGGGTCTTGAGGCAGACTTACTGGGGAAGCTGGCGTCCTCTGGGATACCCGGAAGTGCCCTCCCGGGCACCCAATGGAGATGCAGACCAGGATGCTCACCGTAAGTGGGGTCTCACCAAGTCAAATGGTCTCTCCCATGTGTCGAGGCACCCACACTGTCTCTCTGTAGCTCTACTCTGCTTGCTTGAACAAACGTAGTCTTTAGGTCCTTGGGAAGATGAATAGATCTAACTAACATCCTCCCAGGCAAGATTGATGGGTAAAGAGGACCCATATCAGAGAATTCAGTTTGAATCCACAATCCACCTATAATAAATCTCAAAGAAAATGGTCTTCTTGGATATGTGAGCACAACATTTGGCCCAAGAACACACATAAGAGAAACCCAAGTGTAACATTTTGAGTTGTTCACATTGAACCTGATGTTATGAATTGTGATGCTTTAAATCTGAAACTATTGTCATATGCATTGTCGAAGAGATCCGTTAGAAGAGAATACCTAGAAGACATATCTTTTTTTATCTGTTTGTTTTATCTCCTCATTCATCCAACAAACTTTTATTGAGCACCCATTGTGCGCCAGGCACTATGCCGGGAGTTCGGAGGCTGAGACGATGAAGACATGTTGCTTGATCTTGAGTAGCTTAAATCAGGGGATGTGGACACAGAAACGGAAAAACCACTGTGAAATATGATGCACGGTTGTTGAATATTCTTTGGGAGTGGAGAGGATGACTAAGACTGGCTGAAGTGTTCAGGAAAGCCTCTTCAAGAAGGCAGTGACTGGTGTGCTAGCTCTTGAAGTATGATTGGAAGTTTTCTTGGCGTGGTGGTATGGACATTTCCTACAACGTCAACCCACATTAGGTTGCAAACGGGCCTGATGATTCCTGAGAGGCAAAATAATCCTCCGTGTTTGGGGAGTTCAGCTGGAAGATTGGGGTCTTGGGGTCAGCTCCAGGCGTTGAGGAGCTTTTCAGTGCTCTAAGATGGCCGCTGATGTTTTAAGAAAGTCATGCTGGAGGAGGGACCGACAGGGATTGTAGGAAGGGAGGAGCAGGCATGATAGGGCTGGTGAGGTTTGAGGCAAAAAGAGCACTGAACAAGCTATTAAGGTATTCCAGACCAGAAATGCCAGCAATTTGAATTAGGCCATTTTTCAGATTTTTAAGGTTGAATTTGGGTAAGATTCAGTGATTACTTAGGTGGGCTGTTGAGAGGAAGCTGGCAGAGAGGATCTAAAATGGCTTTGAGGTTTCTAGCTTGGGCCATCGGTGGATGGTGACACCATTACCCAATAGCCTTTATTTTGACACCCAAATCTTCACAAAGCAGGTAAGTTTCTTCTGTCTCTTTTATTGTCATGTTTGCGTGATGTTAGAAGCTTTGAATGTCGTGTTATTTGATTAATGTTTGCATGGTGCTTTCTCGTGCAAAGCTTTGTAAGAAAAGTCATGATTATTTTCTTACGCTTCAGTGAAGGATTTATTTCCTATAAATGGCCTTTTTGGTTCTGCACTTAAAAATTAATATCTTAACTCGGAAAGATTATAGTACTTCAGAGAACATGGGAAAATATGCTGAATACTTTCTTAGAAATCACAAAATTGGAAGTGACAATTTTCTGTAAGTTATGGAGTGTATTAAATATTGAATTATGTTTTGTATGTTGTAATTTTTGAAAATTAAATGAACACATTTCCGGTTGAATTTTTCTTGCAGTAATAGCTGTGGACTTTGCTATGATCCTTCCTGGCTTTTTTTTTTTTTTTTTCCTTTAGACTCATGCCGTCAACACAGGGAATGTGCTTACAATGGTGAGTTGGGGTAACTTTCCACTCAACACTGTGCTCCTCCCGGCCATAATATAATCTTAAGTGGGAAATTGCATCCTTTGGTTTTGGTGGAGTTGGAATAGGGTTATTGCAACTGGCTATTTATATAAATTGCTACCTTAAAAACTGTTCAGCTCTGCTTCCTTGCCTTTATTTGGTGGACATGGTCATTGCCTTTCAGTTAAGGTCATGAATTTCTGGCAGTGGAAGCAGGAGAAAGGAGCAGAACTGAGTTTATGACATGTTTGCACCCCATGGTTAGTAGGATTGACATTGTGTGTTTAAAATATAGGAAAAGATCATCATGTAGTTACTTGATTTTACTTACCCACTCCTCCTCTGTCCTCAACTATTTTAAATTCCCTCTGTAACTCCTGAATATCTGGAAATTATTCTAAACACAGACTTTGGGAGCTGAAAGCCTCACGTTTCGGAGGTGGTGAACACAGAAGCCAGGTGGGAAAAGGTCTCCTCAAAGGACTCACTGTACCTAGTTACAGATCTGAGCCTTGAACTCTAGACTTGTAACTCTGGACATTAAGGTAGAACAAAAAAGTGGTCGATATCTTAAAGAACAATGGTCTAAGTTTATAGAATTAGAGAATCTGCACATTGGAAGGACCCTGCACAGCCAACCAGTCCAGCTGGCTTGACAGAAATGCATTAGTCTGCTCTTAGGTGGCACATTCCTCACTCAAGAATGGGAAAGTCCTTAAAGGCCACAAGTGAAACCTTCATCTGAGAGTACTTGCACCAGAAATTATCAAGTGCAACATGGAACTTGGCCACTTTCCACAACTCAAAGATAACAGACAAAAGTTCCTTCGTTGGGATGTTCCGGCAAATATATTACCCATGTGAAAAAACAACATCTAGTTTCTGTATTTTGACTTCTGAAGGAAAAGGCATCCCTGCCACATAAATATGTTCATTTCACCTTCTGGGAGGAGAAGCAAGGAAATTGCAGCTGCAGTGTGTTATTGAGTCTTCCTGAAATTAGCCCGTAGAGTTTGGGAAGATTGAAAGATTGAATGCCAGTGCCTTCACACACACAAAACAAAAAAAAAGGCACTCTACCTTTGCTCTAGTACTGGTTCACCTCTTAAACAGCATTAGTCAAAATCCCCGTTAAAAATTTCTGTGTTCTATATCACAGCTCTGAAACAGTGAAATACACATTTTGGCTTGGGAAGACATCACCGACGAAGTATTCGACTTAGTTTGTGGATTTTAATTGCAACGTAATTTACTATGTGATTTACATAGGTAGACATAAATATATTTCTTTCCGAACCATATAACAATATGCGTGTAAAAGCCGTGGAGTAAAACAAACAGAAATTGTACTTGATCACTGGTAAGAAAAGATTACGGTTAATTTTTTTTAATGGCAGTCTGATAGTAAAGTCAAAGTGGCATGGGGGAAAAATGATTTCACTAATAGAAGTTTAAAAACTGCATTTTCATAAATCAAGAGTATATAGTACTTAGAGCTAGAAATAACAGTGTTGTGCTTCCTGTTTTGAATACGCCATTAGGCATTTTTGTCTTTGCATTCCTATTTAATCTGTGCAGCATTATTTATTCCAATAATTAGTGTTAACTTTCTTGGCAGTAGGCAATATAATTACCTTTAAAATTTAAATGGGATAAAAATGCCTTGAGAACATGGTTTAGGAAAACTCTTAATATTTATTTTCAGTTGCCTCTTTAATTATTCATTTATGGAGTATTTGAAAAAAAAAAAAAAAAGAATCTTGAAAACTGGGAGGCCACACTGACAGAATGACATTCCAGATGAATGGCTTCGTGTTCTCAGTTGGTTGAGTAACATCCTGGACGGCTAAGCCATTAGTGATGTCCAATGGAAGCTCCACTACCCATTTACCTTGCCAATCTAAATATATTTCATTTATTTTGTTTCAAAGTTTATTTTTTCTGAGAGAGAGAGAGTGAGACAAACGAGTGATGAGTGGGGGAGGGGCAGAGAGAGCGAAGGACAGAGGATCCGAAGCAGCCTCTCTGCTGACAGCAGAGAGCCTGATGTGGGGCTTGAATTCACGAACTGTGAGATCATGACCTGAGCTGAAATCGAGAGTTGGCCGCTTAACTGACTGAGCCACCCAGGTGCCTCTACATATGTTTTATTTAGATCACCCCACACTGCTTTTTCTTATTGTGATTGGTTCCCATTAAAATAAATCTCTCTCTTAACCCTGTACCCGTCCCTTTCCAGGTTGTAAAATCCCAAGTTTGTAGCTCAGCGAATTACACGCTTTAACCCCTCCATTCACCAGGCAAGGAGGCAGTTACTTTAGTTTATTTGAAGAGTCTTAGTGCCATGTATGTGAATCTTGATTTCGAATATAAATATGAAAGTGATTATTTTCTTAACTGTGTAAGTTAATGAGAAACTAGCTTTTCAGCCTAATAAACCCTATAGTTCTGAAGGAGCATACGAGTCTCAAAGAAAATCAATGTTTCTAAAGATGGGAGGAATAAAGTTCGTCTGTTCTGAGCCATTTATTATGTATTGAGCACATCTACATGCACAATGTAGTTTCGGTTTTGTGGGGAGTTCCGAAACATTAGGAAAGACGGCTGGATTTTTACCAGTTCCAGTCAGAGAATAGGTACTTGGCACAGAATAGGTGGAGTCCATAGAATTACCATCTGAGGCAATTCGAACATAATCGCGAGAAAACGTGTCTTCTGTTGTGTGATTACAAGGAGAGCAAACAGGAGGCTGTTTTCTGTGTAGGCCTTGCCTGGAGATGCGAGCCCTGAGACTGACCAGCCAACAAGGCTAGGATTTGAGGAGGTGAGCCCTCTAGGTGAGGGAATTAGGTGACAAAGGCGAAGAGTACAAATCAAGAACAGTTTTGATAAGTAACGACCAGTCACTAAATCGTCTGACGTTGTCAGGCACCCCTTCTGTGCAGAGTACTGTGCTGGGGCTCTGAGGGAGACCTAGTTGGATGAGATCGTGCCCTACATTCAAGAAGCTTCCCTCTAGCGTGGCAGCTAAGATATGTACACAGATAATAACAAAACGAGACCAAACACCAGGATTCCAGGAGCGGGCAGCGTGCTACAGGAGCCCGGAGGAGGGAGAGGGGCAGGCTGGCGGGCAGGTGTAGGATGGGTCTGGGGAAGCATTGCCATCTGCAGCAGGTTCTAGAAAGCACTACCATGAAATCATGGCAATTCATTATCTTTTGGGGCCACTAGCTCCTTTCCCCAAATGGATGTATCCAAACAATTTCGTATACAATTGCTTAGACTTCCTGAATACAATCTGTGCACCCTCCGGGGAGCGCGTGTACCCCAAGTCGACACCTCTGGCAGAGCAGGGATCAAATGGCTTCGGAAAAGGGTAGAGCCATATTCACAGTGCAACCCTGTCGCCTCTACCTGTGGGATTTGGCCAAGTTTCTCAAGCCCTGGGTCTCAAGTTTCTCATCTAGGAGACAAGGACAGTAATACCCACTTCAGAGTACTGAGGCATGAAACGAGTCCGCAGAAGTCACGTGATTGCGTCGCCAGGGGCTGTGCATGGTTCCCCGCGAGCAGCGGGACTGGCTGCCTGGCTGTGCTGTTTTATTAAGTGCTGTTTTTCTTCTATCCATTCCCCCCAATCAACAAGCTATTTGTTTTAAAATGATCCCTAGGATTTAAAGGGAATGAGCAATATGGGGCAACATGAACTGGGAAATAATAATCCCACACTGGATTCCTAGAATAAGCAAAGTCAAAAATGAGCGTGAGTTTCTCTTTGGATGTTGTCGATCACGGTGTGCTGGCAGGTGCGTGTGCGTGTGTGTCCGTGCGTGCATGCGTTCGTCTGGGTGTGTATGTGAATAATGGGGCTTTGTGCTCTCTTTGTTTCACCCTCCCCTCCGGAGGGCTTTGTGCTTTCATGTTCCTCGATTATGCCTGAAACCGTCTTCCTGTGTCCACTCTTCGCCCCCCCCCCGAGTTTGTTTTGATTTACTGATGGATGCCTCAAGATTTTGGTAGGAGCAATCCAGCCTCACAGAAATACACACACAAACTCAAAAGTTGACATGTATATACTCAAAAGCCCATATAATAACAGAACAAAAGCAGCAGGTGATGAGTACATACTATAGTTGTTGTACGAACTTCTAATGTAGCTTTACGAACATGATATTTAGAGAAGAAGTAAAAGGAGGGTGGCAATAGGTGGCGGGGTTTAAAATCAAAAGTTACTCAGCTGGTCGTCATACAGGTGGCTCAGGTCAGCTTTGTATACCATGAGCGTTTTGATTGCAGGGCTTAAACATACATAGTCCTAATTTTAAGAAAACCGGTGGAATACATACTCGTTACACAAACAAAAGCCCTTCCATTCAGCTTTTCATTGCTTTACAGTTATTTCCTCCCAAATAAAATGAGGAATTATTTGAAAGTACTTTTAGCACACACACCATGTGGGCTAAGCTTGCTCCTGACATCCACAATCCTTTGAATGGAAGTGCCACAGGCACCCTGCCACTATAGGCCACAGCCAAGTGTCATGTGGATCTGAGTCTCACAGGTTACGTAGGAAAGAAACAACAGCCACACCAGCCTGCTCCTGAGAAAGATGCAAGATGCAGGGTCTAGAGAACAGCAGCAAGGTCTTATGTGATACTAGGTGCTGAGTAGGTATTTCATCCATGTATGTTGGTGGATGGGTGGATGAGTGGATGGATGGATGGATGAATGGATGAATGGAGGGAGGGAGGGAAGGAGAGAGGGATGGATGGAGGGATGGATGGATGGAAGGAGGGAGGACAGGAGGGAAGGTTAGAAGGATGGATGGGTTGATAAATGGATGGAGGGAGGGAAGGAGAGAGGGTTGGATGGATGGATGGGTGGAAGGAAGGAGGGAGGATAGGGAGGGTTGGATGGAGGGATGGATGGAAGG